>NC_141090.1:7361293-7961293 GCF_041138505.1 Cibotium barometz | reverse complement strand
ATGTGGATGTATAGATGTGAATGGGAATGTGGATCTGAATGTGGATGTAGATGTGGATGGAGATGTGGATGTATAGATGTGAATGGGAATGTGGATATGGATGTATGTATGTATGTGGATGTAGATGTGGATGTATAGATGTGAATGGGAATGTGGATGTGGATGTATATGAATGTGGATGTATAGATGTGAATGGAAATGTGGATGTGGATGTATGTATGTATGTGGATGTAGATGTGGATGTATAGATGTGAATGGAAATGTGGATGTGGATGTATGTATGTATGTGGATGTAGATGTGGATGTATAGATGTGAATGAGAATGTGGATGTGGATGTATGTATGTATGTGGATGTGGATGTATGTATGTATGTGGATGTGGATGTATGAATGAGGACGTGATAATGGATGTATGCATGTAGATGTGGATATATGGATGTGAATATGAATGTGGATGTGGATGTGGATGTATGGATGTGGATATGGATGTGTATGTATGAATGTAGATAAGGAATGTGGATGTATAAATGAGGATGTGAAAATGGAGGTATGCATGTAGATGTGGATGTATGGATGTGAATGTGGATGTGGATGTGGATGTATAAATGAGGATGTGAATGTGGATGTGAATGTGAATGTGGATGTGGATGTGGATGTTGGATGTGGATATGGATGTGTATGTATGAATGTGGATATGGGATGTGGATGTATAAATGAGGATGTGAAAATGGATGTATACATGTAAATGTGGATGTATGGATGTGAAGGTGAATGTGTATGTGAATTAATGTGTCGTCGATATGAGGAAATGGATGAAAATGTGGAATAAGTAATGTGGACTAAGGAGGGATAATGTGGAAAGACGAGAGTTCGATTTAGAAACTGTATTTTGTGACTGTTTGTAAATGACTGTTTTATGTCAAGAATGTTGGGGAAGCATTTTGACCGTCTTATGGATTAAGGTCATGAAGACCTAACTGTTAAAGTTGCAACTGCTGCTGACGGAGAGTCAATGGAGGACGTCTCGCGTAGCAAGGTCGACCGAGGTCTTGACCAGCCTCGGTTCGATTTAAATGGTGAGCTTCCGGTACGGTGGATGAGGGACCAAGGAAGCGGCCTATGAGTGAAGCGCTAGGTCACCTGCAAAGGATCCTAGAGGGTGCTGACCATACGGTGCTCGGGCTCTGGGTCGCCGAAGATACCCACACGTGCGTCGTGGAAGATATTGGAACAAGGAGTAAGAGTTGTTTTGTGAAACCGAGCATGGATCTGGTTGATGACCTTGCTGGTCTTCAATGGATGAATCCATGGCTCTTTATATGGATCTGTTGGTTGATCTTGCTGATCTTCAACGAGAGTCCATCTTGATTTTTATAAGTGATTATATTGCCGAGTATTATGGGCTAGGAACTATTGAAAAGGCCCCTGTGTGGATAGGTGGTGAGCGTTCTAGTTGCCAATGATGCCATAGATACTCTGATGAAGGAATGATGGAAAATTATGAATCAACCGGATAAATTGGAAGATTGTGATCAGTGGTACTATGGTTTCATTAAAGAATTGTTTTAAAGTTAGCTGATGCTAAGAAAAAGGCAATTTCATATTGGGTGTGTAAGTGGTGTGGCTAGTTTTATGTTTGCATGAACTTCCGGCTAGGGGGCCTTGGAACTCTTTTCCTTGGTACCCGGGACAAAACCTAACCAAATTCCAAATTGGATCCCATCACTACAGTGGTTGGGCGGTTGGCTAACCCATGGGATCGGATGGGGTTAGGCTGGACTGATGGATCCGTAAATCGAGATTTAATTTCTATTATTACGATAGATGAAGTAAATCCCGGATAGAAATTGTTCTATGGATAGGAATCAACGGCTGTGCCTCTTGATGGGGAAAAAAGCGTTGATCCCAATGATCCAAGTGCAAGTTTCTTCCTTGATTTGACCAAGTACCGTTAAAGGTGCAGTCAGATCAGTTGATCCGTAATGATCTTGACTACGTTAGAGTAAAGAGTTATCCTGGTGGAATCGCCCATGCTTTCCGGGTAAAGGAAGTTTTTCCGGTTTCGGTTTTGGACAAACCGACGGATTAGTCTCTTGTCCGGATATCCATGGGCGAGGCCCCGAGTGTGGACCCCTGTCCCGCGCGAGAAGTGCTACTTTCGCTGCCAGTATCCTGAATCCGTCCTTCTATGCATGAAAATTAAAAATGATAAAAATAACACTTTTGATATAAAAATTTATCCATTATGCATACTTCTATGCATGAAACAAAAATGGTAAAAATAACACTTTTGATATAAAAATTTATCCATTATGCATAATATTAAAATTCAATTTCTCCATGATTGTAATGAAATTCTTTCAATTAATCTAGGATGATAATTCCTAGAATATGGTAGGAAGTCCTCTTTTTATGCTTTGAATGAGATTATTTTATGCATAATTTTTATAAAAATTTTGCCATAGCTCCGCTGCTATGACTGATAAATCTCAATTTTTTCTAAGGGATAATTCTTATCATTAAGAAAATAATTACAATAATCTCTAATTGGATTATCAATCCATAATGGATTGAATCATTAATATACATAAACTAAAAGCATAGAAAAAAAAAGCCATTAATTTGGCCTCAAGCATAGCTTAATCTTGGGTTAAGGAAAAGCTTTATGAAAAGCTTGATTTGGATTGAGAACGGGTCATGAGTATGACCATTTCTTGAGTGAGAGAGAGAATTTACATAAAAATCATTAGAATTTAAACATAAATGAAAATTAACTTCAATAGCATTATGTAACTCTTCACTACTATTCAAACTTCAATAGCATTAAAAAAAAACCATACTAATTAAACTTCTCAAGCTTGAGAGGGGTTGAGAAGAGAGAAACATTGAGAAATTATAGAAAGATCAATATTCACTAATTACCTTACAACTTGCTTGATTCTTTGTTCACGGTAGAGGCCCCCAACCAATCAATTGGTTAAGTATGTTGATGGAGCCACTAATGGGGATTGAAGAAAGAGAGAAGCTCCAAAAACTAGTGAATTATTAAATGAATTCACAGTTCTTGGCTTAGGTGGAGTAGAGTAACGATGCATAAACACTATATATTTTTCAACAAGGGGGAGGCTTCTATTTATAGGAAAAGTTGAGCTCCTAACCAAACAAACTGATTCTAGAATTTTCTAAATCAGTTTGGTCAATATTTGACCATTTTTAGGTCAGTTAAGCTAACTTTTTGGAACTAGACTTAAATGAGGAGAGAGGAGAGATGAAATATCTCAATTTTTATGAATTTAAAACTCATTCAAGCATGTGAAATATGCACCTCCTTTAAAGAACTCCCCTTCCTTACATATGTGTCATAATGGAATCATTTTAATATTGCTCATAGTTTTTTTTACTAATAAACTTGTACATTTTAAACTCTTCATCTTATGTGAAATATGCACCTCCTTTAAAGAATTCCCCTTCCTTACATATGTGTCATAATGGCATCATTTTAATATTGCTCATAGTTTTTTACTAATAAACCTTGTACATTTTCAACTCTTCATCTTATGTGAAATATGCACCTCCTTTAAAGAATTCCCCTTTCTTACATATGTGTCATAATGGCATCATTTTAATATTGCTCATAGTTTTTTACTTATAAACCTTGTACATTTTCAACTCTTCATCTTATGTGAGCATTTACTCATTTTTGGATACCCAAAATATCTCATATTTTTAATATTGCTCATAGTTTTTTTACTAATAAACCTTGTACATTTTCAACTCTTCACCTCATGTGAGCATTTACTCATTTTTGGGTATTTTCTTTTTACAAGTTGGATTTATCTCCTCCCTACACATGGATTGATGCTATTGGTCCATAGGAACCTTAATTGGACCATAGTCTAAAGATTTCTGAAAATCTAGACCCTTAGGCTAAGGTTCTTTATACCTATTTTCAATTAATTCCAATTGCACATTGGAAAATTCTTTTTGAATTTCTGTTTCAAGGGAACTCATCTGAATTAGAAGAGATATTTTTCTATCCAAAAATATTCAAAATCTGAATATTCTCTCTCTAGAATATTTTTCTCTCTCTAGGCTAGAAACAAGGTCTTTATATTTCTAAAGAGGGTTGATTACAGGGGAAGATACTAGACATCAAAAAGGGGTTGGGGGAGGAATCTTACATTCTACCCCACTTAAAAAACGCGAGATGTCCTCATCTCGCAACTTGTGATAATTTCGCAAGATTCACGAATATGAGACTTAGAGAAAAATTTTAATCAAGATTAACCACCAAGATAAGTCTTAAAGAGAGCAAGATTCAAAATACGAACAAGATTTAAACTTTATTCATTCATGGGACTTATACAGTAAAGATAGAAGAACTCTTTACACTTCCATAAGCCCGTCCATCATATGGTCACAAAAGCAGTCCTCACAAGCTGCACAAGTATAGGGTAACTCATCTATGGGAATGATTCTGCTGGTTATTGCCGTACCTATCTCAGTGGTATGAGGTGATCTAACAAAAGGACCTCTGAGAGGCAAGCCAAAAACGGGGTAAAGGCATATCTTCTCATGAGGAAGAAAACATGCCAGTAAGAAGACCCGCTCAGAAAACCCAGGATGCCTTGATCTCATGACACAGTAGTATCGGGGACCCAAACCCAAAGCTTCAATAACCATGGCCAAGCGGACATTGTTACGAAAGTGCTGCTGACCCCAGGGTGTTACCCTAGTTATGTTTTGATAGGTCCGCCATTTGGTTTGCGCTACAGAAGTTCCCAAGTGAGGGAAAAGTGAGCGCTCATACTGCTCTATAAAATCCTTCTTCACAGATTCACTTGCGTCTTGAAGGTGAGGAATCATTATGGATAAAACTAGTTCTTGTTGCCAAGCCATGAAGGAGATTAAGAAAGAAAGGAGATCGATGGAAGTAAGATTACTGTGAGCGACAAGTAAAAGTTACGACTTATATAAAGGAAGGAGCTAGCGTAACTTAGAAGCCAACGGTAACTTGCCACTGAAGTTTTACCGTCTTTCCATGATTTGGGTTTGACACATTTTTCTATAGAAGGCATTAAGAATTTTGAGATGAAGAGATAAAAGAAGCTTGTAGGCTAAGTCACCTACTTTCATTGAATTCAGATATAAGGCTCACAATATCTGGGGGATAACTTCTTAAACTCCCCAATAGATAAAGAACTTCTTTTGGGCCGTACTCGAATGAAAACCAAAACCTTGGTATCCAAAACACCGATTTTCACTTCTGAACTCATTGTTCTGAATCCTTAAAATAGGCGTGACTCCTGAGAAGTATTCTAGGAAAAGGGTCTTCCTTTTTTAAACAGAAACTTTCTTTTATTTTAGAGAGGGAATAATTATAAGATCAGAAAGGGAGATTCTTACTCCTGTATACCTCGAAGGTTGGGGAGGAATCTTACATTATGCGTACGCAATTAAGGCAGTGACTTTTGGAGCCATGACGCTTTATGTATATATCAAAAACTTTTGATAATAAATGATGTTTTGCAAGAGATTCCAAATTGTGTTCATGGTTGTGAATATTGGTTAACAAAATTATCAGAGTGAATCTTGTTTTCAAAAATTATGATGGAATATTTATTGTTTAAGAAATAAATCTCAAAAATCAAATAGTCATAAATCTGATGATGACGAAGTTAAGTTGACAAAAATTTGGTTTTGTCAAAATCATGAGGCGCACGGCCCGTGCTAGGTAGCCAAATGCTCTTACCAATGATGAAGAGTTAGATCCGGACGTTCGTAAAGCCCTGTACCGATCCCAACCTGGTCCATTCAAGGGTGAAGGGGAATAGTTAGAAACAGTGGAAAAATGGATCGAGGCAATGGAAGAATATTTTGATGTAACTGGTTATAATGAGAGGAGCAAGATGGCTCTCGCCAGATTAAAAATTGTGGAAACGGCCATGGTCGCATGGAGGAACCATTGCGAGACAAACCGTCTCGACCGAAATACCCAGGTCTGGTTAGATCTTAAAGCTTACCTTAGGAAGAGGTTCTGTCCTTCAGGCTTCCTGGAAACCAAAATGAATGAGTTCTTAGAACTGAAGCAGGATAGCCGGACAATTGAAGAATACCATCAGGCATTTGCCCTTCTTCTCAAATATTCTCCACTTTTGGATGAAGAGCAGCTGATGGCCAGATTCATTCGAGGGATGAATGAGCCATTAGACACTTTAGTGAAAAATGCCAAACCAGTCTCAATGGCAGAAGCTGTCAGAATGGCAAAGGACTTTGCTAAAGCTTTTGTTGTTAAGGTCCCACCAAAGCCTGCACCCTCAAATTTTAAAAGGTTCCAAACCCCAGGAAGTGCTTCAAACTTTCCACCCCTAAAGAGGAAGCAAGGCCCAATTCAGAATCAAGATGCTGGGAGATTCAGAAGTGAAGGAAGACCCTTCCCTCAGAACACTTTCTCAGGAGCCCCACCTTTCTCAAGGATTCAAAGGGATGAGCTTAGAAGTGAGAACAGGTGTTTTGGATGTCAGGGTTTCGGTCACCAGCTTAAAGACTGCCCGACTCCTGCCATGTCAAGAGGACAGGGAAGTTAAGGATCTAGAGTGCAGAGACCAGCCCCTTCGTATTAGTCAAATCAAGGTCTGTCTCGTCAAAATCAAGGCAATCCCAAGAGAAATCCAACTCAGCCATCTGCCTTTGTTCAGAGTAATCTCAGAACTCCCTCCCAGAACTGGGGTCTCAAGCTTGAGAGGGGTTGAGAAGAGAAACATTTGGAGATTTAAGAAAAAGAAGACAATAATCCACACTTTACCTCCTAAATTACTTGATTCTTTGATCACAGTAGAGGCCCCCAACCAATCAATTGGTTTGGTATGTTGTTAGAGTCTCCAAGGAAGATTGAAGAGAGAGAGAAGCTCCAATCTCTTCAATTTGTAAAGAGAGGATAATAGAAAATGAGCTACTTAACTTAGAGTAACACTGCCAGTTTGGCTCCCTTTTTTATTTGGTTTGATTTAAGAGAGAGAAGAGATAAAGATATCCTATTATTTTTGAGTTTAAAACTCATCCACACGTGTGAAATAGGTGCCTCCTTGAAGGGCCCCATTTTCCTTACCCATGTGTCAAAAATGAATAATTACTCTAAAATATCTCATTTTTTATTAATACTTTATAATTTTTAACTAATAAACCTCAACTCTTTATCTTATGTGGGCATTTACTCATTTTTGGGTATTTTCTTTTATTCTTTGGATTTATCTTGTCCCAACACTTGGATTAATCTTATTGGTCCATAGGAACCTTAATTGGACCATAATCAAAAAAAATTCAAAAATCTTAACCCTTAGGCTAAGGTCTTCTAAATCAATTTTTATGAGAGAAGAGCATTCCTCCAAATGAGGTTTTGAGAGACTGTTTTAACCTTGTAAGGGAATTATCAAATTCCTCATGTGCTTTGTCAAGTGTATAGTTTGTACAATCTGTTCCAAATGACTCTTCTATAGAGAGTATGTCTTCCTCTTAAAAGGGGAAGCGATACTCCTCTAGGCTTTGTATTTTGGTTGTTGTTTTAGGATTGGCATTATGAGGCTCAATCACAACCGGTGACCCTGTAAGACATTCAACCAAGCTAAGCATGCTTTCCTGAGCTTGCTTTTTGTGTTCCACATATGTCATGTGATCATTATTATGTATTTTGGGTGGTTGGGTGGTTGGGTGGGTTCTGGTTTCTTGCTTAGTCTAGGTGGTTGAGAATGCCCCGTGGTTGGGCCGAGTGTAAGTCTCGGGTGATTTTGATGGCATAGATGCTCCCAAATAACATGGCTCTCCAAGCGCTTATCAAAAAGATATTTTTTCAATGGTATGGAGTATATGTGTGCGTTGTCTCTCTGGAGCCATATATTGACTTGGTGTATCTTTGAATGCACACAACAAGGCTCTCTTTCTTGTCTATTCAATGATGGCAAGCTTCTCACAATCAAAATAACAAAGTGTCTCCCTTTATATCTCTATTACATTCCCTCTTAAAATAGGCCAACAAGCATCTCTCTCTATCAATGGCTAATAAAATTTTTCTGATAAACACAGTTAATATATGTGTACACATATATAAAGATATCTATATTCTTATATAAATATAGATATATATTTATATAATTATATCTATATTTATATGTTTCCATCAATGACTAACAAAAATTTCCTTATAAAAACAATCAATGGCTAACAAAAGTTTTCTTATAAACACAATTAATATATATGTGTGTACATATAGAAATATATAGATATACTCAACAAACATGCCATCTACTTTTGAATTGAAAGATTAGACAAACAGATCCCAAGCAGGCAAGACCATTCCAAGTAAAGATTAACCTTCCACAAGTAAACATGATATACACTTTCTTTAACCATCCTTGTTTTGTCAATTTGGGATGTGAAAATTACACTTAAGGATGGTTTTTTTCTAAATTAAGTAACCCCTTTAAAACTATAAATAGTTCATTTGGTAATAAATGTAGGTGTATCAATAAAAGAGTTTAAATGAATCATAAATTTTTAATTGAATGTTATAGGTAAATGAATTTAGGTATGAAGTAAGGGCTTTTACCAATCAATACTCTCAACACACAAAGTTTTAGTTGAATGTTGTAGGCACATGAATAATTTAGGTATGAAGTAAGGGCTTCTACCTAGCAATACTCTCATCACATAATGCATTATTATTGTAGTTCTTTCTTCGCGTCTGGTGACTTGTCAAACATTGCCTTTCGTTTGACCCAATATCTAATGAACGTAGGTAAAACATGATATATATGATTGAATATAACATTTAAGACCAGGAGTGATTGCTTGATAACTTACCAAAGAATTACGCAGGGAAATGTTGAAGTGATGGACGCTTGCTTGATAAATTGCAGAGATGGCATAGATATATGATTGAATATAACATTTAAGACCAGGAGTGATTGCTTGATAACTTACCAAAGAATTACGTAGGACTATGTAGTCAATTTGATATAAAAGACTTGGGAGAATTGAGATACTTTCTTAGCATTGAAGTGGTAAAAACAAAGAAAGGGATTGGTTGGTTCAAAGACAATATGCATTGAACATGCTAGCAAAGTATGGAATGACAAGTTGTAAGCCAATGATCACACCATTGGAACAAAATGTGAAGTTAAGGGGGGCTGATTGTGGTGAAGAGATTGAGGATGTGACAATGTAATGAAATATGGTTGGTAGTTTGATATACATGACTATCACTAGACCGGATTTACGCTATGCGGTTGGTCTTGTGAGTCAGTTTATGCAAAGCCCAAGGAAACCACATTTGGATGCAGTGAGAAGAATCTTGAGATATGTGAAAGCTACAGCACATTATGAACTCCTTTATGAGTATGGCAAATCTATAGATGTTCATGGATATACAGATGAAAATTGGGCAGGTAGTTCTTATGACAGAAGATCTACTAGTGGTTGTGCTTTCACATTAGGAAGTGCAGTGGTGAGTTGGAGTAGCAAAAAGCAACCCACAGTTGCTTTATCTAGCACAGAGGCATAGTATAGAGGAGCATCTATGGCTGCATGTGAGGTGGTGTAGCTAAGCAATGTGATGGGAAAGTTGTCATACATTGTGACAACATGAGCGGCATACAGTTGGCAAGCAATCCGGTCTATCATGCGAGGACCAAAAACATTGAGGTCCACTATCACTTCATCAGGGAGGAGAAAGTGTTGGATGGACAGATAGAATTGACATATGTGAAGACTAAAGAGCAAGTTGTAGATATCTTTACCAAACCACTTGTTGGTAAAGAGAAGTTTGAGTACTTCAAAGATAGAGGCTTGGACTACATGAGATGGATATGGTGAGCTTGAGGAGGAGTGTTGAGAATGGAAGCTCATCGAGATCTGGTGGATAGCGGTAGCATGTGGACACCAGTCTTGTTAACCTCTATGACGAACATTGAGACGTACTATGTTTTACGTCATTAATTTAAATATTCCGAGTCATGGACCGGGCTTTTCGGCACCATATGTTAAGGATAAAGGGATTGGGTGATCACCGATGAGAGGCGCACCTTGAATATCAGCAGGGTAAGGGTTAGGATCGGCCGGCCATGTATGGACGCCCATGTGTGAACGACCAAGTCACCTATAAGAGCCAAATGTAACCCTAAAACTCTCATTCTCATGTGTTGAATACAAGAGTGCTCTTGCCTTATCTCCTTGGTTTCCTTCTCCTGCGTGTGTGCGAGAGAGAGAGAGAGAGAGTGAGAGAGTGATCGAGCCTGTGTAGCGGCACGGCGGCGGCGAGGCGGTAGAGCGGCGACGGCGGCTCCTCCTTCACTGTTGCGACGTGGGAATCCTTCACGGCGGCGGTTAGAGCGGTGAGTGACACGCCTTTGCATTCTGTTTGAGCTTGCTTTCCTGGTTGTATGCTTGCAGCCATTCGTGGCTCGCATACGGTGTTCCCGAGAGCTACGACCTGTGCGGCAAAAGCGCACATTTTTGGCGCCGCTGCCGAGGACTTGCCGCACAGGCTCGGGACTTGCCGAACACCGTATGCGAGCCACGAATGGCTGCAAGCATATAACCAGGAAAGCAAGCTCAAACAGAATGCAAAGGTGTGTCACTCAACACCGCTCTAACTGCCGCCGTGAAGGATTCCCGCGTCGCAGCAGTGAAGGAGAAGCCGCCGTCGCCGCTCTACCGCCTCGCCGCGCCGCCGTGCCGCTACACAGTGCTCGATCGCTCTCTCACTCACTCTCTCTCTCTCTCTCTCTCTCTCTCTCTCTCTCGCACACACTCTCTCTCTCGCTCTCTCTCTCTCTCGCTCTCTCTCTCTCTCTCGCACACACGCAGCAGAAGGAAACCAAGGAGATAAGGCAAGAGCACTCTTGTATTCAACACATGAGAATGAGAGTTTTAGGGTTACATTTGGCTCTTATAGGTGACTTGGCCATTCACACATGGGCGTCCATACATGGCCGGCTGATCCTAACCCTTACCCTGCTGATATTCAAGGTGCGCCTCTCATCGGCGATCACCCAATCCTTTTATCCTTAACATATGGTGCCGACAAGCCCGGCCCATGACTTAGAATATTTAAATTAATGACGTAAAACATAGTACGTCTCAATGTCCGTCATAGGTTAACATGCCCCCCTTCTTGATGTAGATTCCGTCCTCGGAAGCTATGGTATGGTAAGCTCGATAGGGTTGTTGTGGTAGACCGTCTGCAAAACAGGGAAGTAGAGTGAAAGTATGCTGGAATTCAAAAGATATAAAGTGTATAAATTCAAGCATGTTAGACCACAATGGATGTTGATATGAGACTTAGTTTAAGGGGTCACGTGAATGAGCTAGTGTAGCAAATTAGCAGGAGTTTAAAATTATTGAAAGTAAATCAAGATTTAGCAAGGTGTCAAAGGTTAATCAAGGTTTATAACTGGTCTAAGTCAAGGAAAATAACCAAGCTTAATAAATAAACAGCAGATGACCACATTGTGTCTACTCTAAGAACAAGTTAATACCACGAGCCTAGGGACACAAGAAACATCAGAGTTACAGGAGCCTTTTGCCTTTATTTTTTTATGCACGTGACAATTTTTACACACAATGGCAACCTTCCTAAGGCAAAACTAACATCGATCCTGGTACCATGTTTAACACAAGGCATTATCCAGGAATCTATTAGTTCACCTTAGGCAAGGCTACCCCCTACCAACCAAGGCATCGGTCTAGAGTAGAATACTCCTCGCCTACCAAGTATCAATAAGGCAATAAGCCAACATTAAAGCACATCATAGACTTGTATTGCCATTTATTGTAGGCTTTTTTTTTAATTTATTTCTTTTGATCTTCGCTCCTGAACTATAATTTGTCTTGCATCCTTTCGACAAAGGGGTAAAAGCTATGTCCTAGAGGTCAACACACACATGGCCAGGTGTCAAACATTAAGATGGTTTGATCCTAGACCTAAGACAATCATATTCCAAGGTTAACTAAAGACTGCATGCATTCTCAAGAATATATCCAATAAGGTTAAACACTCATTAATGATTCACACTAGCACGTCAGGCAACTTCAAAAACTAAGTAGTACATTGACAATTTCCATGTGGTCATGCATTATAGTTCATGCAATTAATTGAATAGTAAAAATGAAAGAGAGTGGGTATGGAAGAATTACACCTGTATTTTGGAGATCTCCTTGATTCGATGAGAAAAATGCCTGCAATTTGATGAGATATTTATGTATGAGCATTGCGACTATCTCAGGACTTGAAAGCGAACCCACCTCAAACTTTTCCACCTGTACAACCAACTAACAAGCACTATACCTCGAGAGGCACATCAGTGTGAAAAATTAAAGACTCGTTTAAGGAATCCAAACTAGAAAAAACTAGAAAACACTAACCTACCTACCAGTCAAAACCACACTACTACTGAGGATACGGTAAGAGGATGTTGTAGAGTCCTGGCTCTAGCCCTAAGGCTAAGCCTCTATCCGCATCATCCAAATAAATAAAGTCAACCTCAGTAGTGCCATGAGTTTCATCCGTCCATTTATCATTGTCAGATATTTCCTTTTCATTTTCCCATCCACATAAACTCATCAAGAATGTAACCATGCGAGGATAGTCATCTTGTGGAAAAGGAAAGCATTGGGCTAATGGGGATATGTCCTCTACGGAGTAGGGGTCGGTCATGGTCAATAGGCAAATTAGCCATTCTAATTCCTCAACATTTTCCTCTCTGGCTAGTACATCTATATGATCCCATTCAGTTTCAATTACAGGATAGCACATGTGGAATATCTGAGAAAGGTACAGATGATACCTCTCACCAAAGGTGGATGAAGTGTGCGATGCTCTTGCATTTGCCATATCTGCAAACACAAATATAGCATCAGTAGGTTTATGACAGGTCAATCTAGTTCTTGATTGTATACAGATATTTCTCCTCTTTTTGTGCTCTTTCTCTTTTTACTATTTTTTACTTTTCTTTTCCTTTCTTTTCTGTGTATAAAGCTATATATATACATCCCCTTGAATTTGGCAATTACATGGTCAGGGGAGAAGGTTAAGAAGGAAGCATTAGAATGTCGAGCGTGAGTACATGCTCCCCCTTTCCTTGGGTAGATCATATTTTTTGCAATGATGTTGCAGCCTCTTGGAACCAATTTCTCCAGCGGGTCATAGGTTGTGATGTGGGCAGATAGCTTTTTATGACCCTTGTGGCCACATCCAATTGCAGAGATGTTAGTGTACGCTCCCATTGACGAATGGAGGAAATGGTTTCCGATGATACTATTACAAGGGGAGACATAGACTCATTGGCCTCTTGTTGGGTGTTGACAAGAGTAGGTGTAGAGCATGAAGACACTTCTATATCAATGTGTGCCTGGCATGAGGAGCTAGAAGCTTCATGTGGCTCCCCCCTTCCTGAGCTAGGTGGTATTGATCGATATCGTTTGGGAATCCAAACTAACTCTGGAAGAAGTGGTGTGGAGCACTCTGTTACCTTTCCCTTACCACGATCTTGAATTGTCGTTGGGGTGGCAACAATTGGTTTGCAAGGTTTTATAGGTGATGTAGAGGGATTCAGCTTATGTTTAGGGACCCAAATCTGGTCATTCCCCTCGTAGTACCCTTGGGCTACTAATAATTTTTTAGGGATCCAAATTTATTTTTATTTCAAAAGAGTTATTCTCATCAATTTTGATTTTATGCATAGAAAGATGCATAAAGAAATTTATTTTTAACTCAAAAGAGTTATTCTCAATTTTATGCACAGAAAGATGCATAAAGAAATTTCTTTTTAATTTCAAAAGAGTTATTCTCATCAATTTTGATTTTATGCACAGAAAGATGCATAAAGAAATTTATTTTTATTTCAAAAGAGTTATTCTCATCAAATTTGATTTTATGCACAGAAAGATGCATAAAGAAATTTATTTTTATTTCAAAAGAGTTATTCTCATCAATTCTAATTTTATGCATAGAAAGATGCATAAAAAATTTTATTTTTATTTCAAAAGAGTTATTCTCATTCAAATTGAATCACAGAAACATGCATAAAAGGTTTATTTTTATTTCGAAAGTGTTATTCTTTTTAAAATTGAATTTATGCATAATTAGATGCATAAACGGATTTTTATAAAAGTGTTATTTCCCACTGAAGTTGTTCTTATGCATAAATAGATGTGTAAAGAATCTTTATATCAAAAATAAGAATTCTCTTACATTCTATAAATGGGAATAGAAATGATGAGAATGAGAGGTAAATAGGTGTGATGAGATGGGATGGGAATCAGATAAATGGAAATGAATAGAGAATGGATGTGATGAGGATGAGAGGTAAATAGATGTGATGAGATGTGATGTGAATCAGATAAATGTGAATGAATGGATGGATGGATGTGGATGTATGTGAAGAATAGAAGTGGATGTATGTGATAGAATGGATGTGGATATGTGTATGTGAAAGGATGGATTGGGATATGTGTATGTGAAAGGATGGATGTGGATGTATGTGAAGAATAGAAGTGGATGTATGTGAAGAATAGAAGTGGATGTATGTGAAAGAATGGATGTGGATGTATGTGAAAGGATAGATGTGGATGTGTATGTGATAAGTATGGATGTGGATGTATGTGGGAGAATACATGTGGATGATAATGTGATGGATATGAACGAGAATTGAGGCAATGAGATGTGATGTAAATTGGATAGATATGAATGATATAGGATGTGAATGAATGTGTTAGTATGTGAATCGGGATGTGAATGAATGATATAGGATGTGAATGAATGTGTTATATGTGAATCGGGATGTGAATGAACGATAAGTGGTGAAGTGATGAGATGTATGGGTAGATGCGAGTGGATGAGACCTGATGAGGATAAATGAGAAAATAAGTGATGAGATAGAGAAAGATGTGTAAGAATGGGAATGCTTATGAAATGAATGTGGATGGATGATTAGAGTTCTTGATTGTAGACGGATATTTCTCCTCTTTTTGTGCTCTTTCTCTTTTTACTATTTTTTACTTCTCTTTTCCTTTCTTTTCTGTGTATAAAGCTATATATATACATCCCCTTGAATTTGGCAATTACATGGTCAGGGGAGAAGGTTAAGGAGGAAGCATTAGAATGTCGAGCGTGAGTACATGCTCCCCCTTTCCTTGGGTAGATCATATTTTTTGCAATGATGTTGCAACCTCTTGGAACCAATTTGTCCAGCGGGTCATAGGTTGTGATGTGGGCAGATAGCTTTTTATGACCCTTGTGGCCACATCCAATTGCACAGATGTTAGTGTACGCTCCCATTGACGAATGGAGGAAATGGTTTCCGACGATACTATTACAAGGGGAGACATAGACTCATTGGCCTCTTCTTGGGTGTTGACAAGAGTAGGTGTGTTGAGATTCAAGCTCGATGTCAGTGTGAGCCAGCTATGCTATGTGCTGGCAGATTAGGTAGGAACATGTGTGAGACATAAATGACCGCGTGTCCAGCTGGTTATAGTGTGTGGACATTAGCTAGGGTTAGTAGAGTGTGGACACAACTCATTGTGTGGTGTGTGGATTATGGATTAGTGCATTATGCTTTGTGTGAGAGTGGACATGGCTTCCCTCTATGGTTAGGGTTTGCAATATACATTAGGGTTTGCTCCTATGTGTGTGTCTCCTCCTCCTCTACCGATCTTTCAACATGGTATCAGAGCCAGGTTCTGTTTATTAGGGTTTATGAGTGAGTGAGTGAAGAGGGAGAAGAAGAAGCTGTGAAGCTGCCATTGGAGCTGTGAAGCTTGAGCACACTGAATCTTATCAGATCTGAGAGCTTGGCCTACCGGGTAAGGTCTTCTAAACATCCTTGAGCGGATTGCAGGTGAAACAGGCAAAAGCAAAGCATTTTAGAGCAAATCAAAGCAAAGCAAAATTCTGGTTTTTGAAGCTTTCCATTAAAGCTTGGGAACATTGATGTATGGTGGAAATACAAGTGATTCTGGCAAAAGACATATGTATTTGTCAAAGAGGGATGTATTGGCAACCCATGTGCAAGCCTTGAACAAAATTTGGAGCAATTTGAATGCATTTAATTGAGTGGAAAACTCTGGTTTTTGAGCTCTCACAAAACAGTGAAAAAGAAGCCCAAAATGGAAGCATTTGGAGTATGTATTTGGCAAAAATCAAAGCATTGGTGGATTTCACATGTGCCTAGGTGTGTTGGGCACTCAATACCATCATCAAATAGCAAGTTAATCACTCCCAAAGCTCTCATTTGCAGGCGGCGCAGCCAGACAGGAGAAAACAGGGCAGATTTTGATCACTTTGACTACGAGGAGGTTGATTTCTCACTTGGTACTTGAGATCTTCCACAAATTTCTTAGCAATTGGATGCTTTACATCTTGGAGAAGAGGGCTATGTGATTTGTTTGGTCAATGATGCTTAATTGAGCTGAGAATGAGCTGATTAAAACAGGCTGTCCACTGGTTGCAGAGAAACAGAGCATTTTAATTGAGCAATTAATCTTTGGTGTTTTACAATTGGACAAATTCCTCTTACATGGACTTGATGGACACTATTGCTAAGCCAATGAATGCCTGGTTGCCCAATTTGGTGAAATATTGAAGAAATTAGAGCAAATTTTCTACTGGTTTTTCTGGTTTTTCCAAAAACAGAGAAAGGGGTTTTCAAAAATTGATAATTACACATGTCAAATGGAGTTGATACTCAACATTGAGGTTCATTAGGTGTCAATGCAAGTTGCCTAGACTTGATTGCACCATTACATTGCGATTTGGAGCCTTGGAAGGCGTGTCAATTCAGGCTATCCCGCACTGCGTGAGTCATCTCGGATGATTACAGGTTGATTTTCTACATCAAATTTGGAGTTTGTTGGCTATCTTGGAGTATCTGGAACATTCATTGGAGTGTGGTTGAGCTGAGGAAGGCTCATTTACAGATTTGAAGTGTGCGGAAGGTGTACGCATTGAGCAACATGTCGGATAATCCAGTTCAGATAGTTGGTGAATAGCTGGATAGGAAGAACTTCCAGGCATGGAAGTACAGGATAAAGAGTTTCTTGAAAGGGAAAGGATTTTGGAATCTCATTACAGGTGCTGAGCCTGAGCCTGAGCTACCTCGGCAACCTACACAGCAGCAGCTTATTGCTCATAAGCAATGGTCAGAGAGAGCATTCAAAGTGCTGCATTATTTGTCTATATGCATTTCTGATGCTATGCTCATACACATTCAGGATGCTGAGAATCCCAAAGATGCATGGGATACTTTGGTCAAGATGTTTGATACAGATACGAGTGCTCGCAAGTCTCAATTGCGACAGCAGATACACAATGTGAAAAGGAATAAAAGGAGCATACATGATTATGTGCAAGAAATCAAGAAGTTTGCAGATGCATTGGCCACAATAAATGCCCCCATGCCTGATGATGATTTGGTGGATATTACCTTGCGTGGTCTTGGCAAGGAATACAAATCCTTTGATACATCTATCTCAGTGAGGAGTACAGGTCTACCCGACTTCGATGAGTTGGTTTCACTCTTGTTGGTTGAGGAAATCAAGCTCAGTGATTCATTTCTGGATGCATCTACTAGCCATGATGATGGCAGAAATCAGGCTTTCTACTCGCAGAGAGGCTTTAGAGGCAGGGGGAGATTTGCATCACATGGACGTGGTGGTAATGGTCGTGGATGGCAGGATAGGCCTCCACAACAGAATTTTCAGCCTTCATATGGTGCTCGAGGTGGTCGTGGATATGCACCACAAAGAGGCAGAGGTACCCCCCGTGGTCGAGGACGTTGGCAAGGCCAACAAAATTCTATGCAAGATGTGGAATGCCATTATTGTGGCAAATATGGTCATATGGCGAGAGATTGCTTTTGCAAACAGAATGATTTGAGAGGGGGAAGAGCACAACGTGGTGGTCATTATGGTGGAAACTATGCACAACATGGTGGCAACTATGCATCAAGTAGCAATGATGGAACTACAAATCATTTGTTTGCCATGAAGCATGTTGTGGGTTCTATGACGACAAATGCTGAGAATGATGATACATGGTACATGGACTCAGGAGCATCAAACCATATGACATGTCATGGTGAATGGTTTGAGCACATGAAGCCAATGGATGTCAAGGGCTATGTGGAAACAGGTGATGATACCCAGCATGTCATTACACATGTTGGAAGTGTACCATTGGTCATGCATAATGGTCAGACAAAGTCTATGTCAGATGTGCTGTATGTGCCTTCGATCACTAAAAGCTTGGCCTCAGTTGGTCAAATGGTAGAACAGGGATTACAGGTTAGATTCAATGAGCATGGATGCTTCGTTGAAGACTTCAAACATGGATGTAGAGTGATTGCTAAAGGCAAGAAAGAAGGAAGACTATTTAAGCTGGATGCTGGAATTCCTGAGCTAAAATCAGCCATGTTCTCAAAGAGCAGGAATGTGGTACAGGATATTGATATGTGGCATAAGAGGATTGGGCATGTCAATATACAGAGATTAAAGAACATGCAAACAAGAGGCATTGTCAATGGATTGCCTAGGTTCAAATATGATGGACATATGCATGTTTGTGAAGCCTGTCAGTTTGGGAAGCAGGCAAGATTGAGATTTCCTAGAGAAGGAAATATGAGTAACAGGCCACTTGAGATAGTACACAGTGATGTATGGGGTCCTGCACAAAACCCATCTATCAAAGGCAGTTTATACTATGTTACATTCATTGATGACTTTAGCAGGATGACATGGATATACTTTCTCAAAGAGAAGAGTGAACTATTGGAAAAATTCATGGATTTCAAAGCTTTTGCAGAAAAGCAGTATGGCTGTTGGATTAAATGTCTGAGGACAGATGGAGGTGGTGAATATACCTCAAAAGCTTTTGAACATTTCTTGAGGAAGCATGGAATAAGGAGACAATTGACTTGCAGGTATACACCTCAGCAGAATGGTGTGGCTGAGAGGAAGAATAGAGTCATATGTGAAGTGGCAAGGGCAATGCTTAATGAAAAGAGCATGCCAGATTACTATTGGGCAAAAGCATGTGCTACTGCAGTATACATATTGAACAAAACACCTACAGCAGCAGCCATTCATGGAAGCACGCCAGAGATGTGGCTCACAGGTTATAGGCCAGACATTGGACATCTTAAAGTTTTTGGATGCATAGCTTATGTGCATGTGCCTGATGAAAGAAGAAGGAAGTTGGATCCTAAGGCAGAGAAATGTATATTTGTTGGATATGCACAGGATCGAAAGGCCTACAAGTGTTATAATCCACAAACTAGACAAGTGGTCATCTCACGTGATGTGGTGTTTGATGAGCTTGCTAGTTGGTACAAGGCAAAAGATGAAGGTGTTATTGAGTCACTTGAAGCAGATGTGCCTGTGAACTTGCCATCACAAGCAAGTTCTAGTTCTACTACTATGTCTGGGCCAGCAGAAGCTGAGAGTAGCAGTGTACGTCCATGGTCAGGACGTTTGAGGCATGAGAGTGTAAGCACCGGGAGTAGTGCTATGGATAAAGGCAAAAAGAAAGTCGAAGGAATTGGAATCACAGGATATGAGTCCTCTAGTTCTGAGAGTTTGGATGAGGAGCTTGGCATACCTGTATTACGCACACCTGGTGCTAGGCAGGACAGATATGTGCCACCACATGCTAGAGTTACAGGTGTACAGAGTGACCCGCAGGCATTGCGGAGATCCCAGAGAGTCAGATACCCTGTTGACAGGTTGACATATAGAGATTTTGCTATGCACTATGCATACATGACATCTATGGTGAAGCATGTGGAACCTACATGCTATACAGAGGCTATTGGAGAGCATGTATGGGAAAAAGCAATGGATGTGGAGATGGACGCATTGGTCCATAATGATACATGGGACTTGGTTGCACTACCAAAGGACAAGAATGTTATTGGATGTAAATGGGTTTACAAAGTGAAGTGCAAATCTGATGGTTCTATTGAGAGACATAAAGCAAGGTTGGTAGCAAAGGGTTATGCACAGACCCAAGGATTGGATTATGATGAGACGTTTAGCCCAGTGGCTAAGATGGGCACAGTGAGAGCAGTCATTGCTATGGCTGCGGCTAATGGCTGGGAAATGCATCAGATGGATGTTAAGAATGCATTTCTGAATGGGGATCTACAAGAGGAAGTATACATGGCACAGCCAGAAGGGTATGTACACCCTAGATATCCCACTCACGTATGCAGGTTGAAAAAGGCATTGTATGGTCTAAAGCAAGCACCTCGTGCCTGGAGTGATAAGATGAGCAGATATCTTATCTCACTTGGTTTCCAGATTTCTACAGCAGATTCTTCACTGTATGTGAAGAAGACACAGCATGGGATTGTTTTACTAGTCATCTATGTGGATGACTTGATTATCACAGGTGATCATGGTGCAGATGTGATGCATGTCAAGAAAGCTTTGAGTGGGCAATTTGACATGAAAGATCTTGGTGAGTTGAGATACTTCCTTGGAATTGAAGTGGTGAAAGATCATGCAGGTACTTGGTTAGTACAGCGCCAATATGCATTGGATATGTTGGCAAAGTATAGCATGACAGGGTGTAAGCCTATGAGTACACCATTGGAGCAAAATGTGAAGTTGCGGGCTGATTATGGCGAGGAATTGGATGATCCTTCCATGTACAGGAAGATGGTTCGTAGTCTCATATATATGACTATCACACGCCCGGATTTGAGTTATGCAGTGGGGCTAGTGAGCCAGTTTATGCAGAGCCCCAGGAAACCACATTTGGATGCAGTGAGACGCATCATGAGATATGTGAAAACCACAGCACATTATGGTTTATTCTATGAGAGTGGTAAAAGCTTGGACATACATGGCTACACAGATGCTGATTGGGCAGGTAGCGCATATGACAGGAGGTCTACTAGTGGATATGCTTTTACACTTGGAAGTGCCGTGGTGAGTTGGAGTAGCAAGAAGCAACCTACAGTTGCTTTATCCAGTACAGAGGCTGAGTACAGAGGTGCAGCCATTGCTACTTGTGAGGCTATATGGTTAAAGAGTCTCTTGGCAGATTTACGTGAGCCTCTTGATGGGAAAGTTGTCATTCATTGTGAAAACATGAGCAGTATACAGTTGGCAAAGAATCCAGTGTTTCATGCGAGGACCAAACACATAGAGGTCCATTATCACTTTGTCAGAGAGAAGGTGCTGGATGGTACAGTTGATCTTCAGTATGTGAAGACTGATGAGCAGGTGGCTGACATCTTTACGAAGCCACTTAGCAGGGAGAAGTTTGAGTACTTCCGGACTATGTTGGGAGTACATGGGATGAGCTTGAGGGGGAGTGTTGAGAGTCTTGATATCCCAAGCTCATCTACATCTTCATCGGCAGTACATCATGAGCTTGAGAGGGGCTGTTGAGATTCAAGCTCGATGTCAGTGTGAGCCAGCTATGCTATGTGCTGGCAGATTAGGTAGGAACATGTGTGAGACATAAATGACCGCGTGTCCAGCTGGTTATAGTGTGTGGACATTAGCTAGGGTTAGAAGAGTGTGGACACAACTCATTGTGTGGTGTGTGGATTATGGATTAGTGCATTATGCTTTGTGTGAGAGTGGACATGGCTTCCCTCTATGGTTAGGGTTTGCAATATACATTAGGGTTTGCTCCTGTGTGTGTGTCTCCTCCTCCTCTACCGATCTTTCAACAAGGTGTAGAGCATGAAGACACTTCTATATCAATGTGTGCCTGGCATGAGGAGCTAGAAGCTTCATGTGGCTCCCCCCTTCCTGAGCTAGGTGGTATTGATCGATATCGTTTGGGAATCCAAACTAACTCTGGAAGAAGTGGTGTGGAGCACTCTGTTACCTTTCCCTTACCACGATCTTGAATTGTCGTTGGGGTGGCAATAATTGGTTTGCAAGGTTTTATAGGTGATGTAGAGGGATTCAGCTTATGTTTAGGGACCCAAATCTGGTCATTCCCCTCGTAGTACCCTTGGGCTAATTTTTTAGGGATCCATCGTGATGTTACATTGCCCTTTCTCGGGTGGGTAGCTGCTTTCTTCCTACGAGGCTTCTTGTGTGAACGAGATTGAGCTGGGGAAGTAGCTATTAACGAAGCTTTAGGGACCCATTTGTATGTATTTTTTGGCATAGTAAGCAGAGCTTTAGAGACCACCCTGCATGTTTCCACTCTTGGCGTTGCAGCGTTAGAGGGGTGGCAAACAATCAAAGATGGTTTTGCCACTGGACTTTGTGATTTTTTTGTTATCCAGCATTTTGTCCAGAGTCGATGGCTTAGGAGCGGGATTTTGAGCGGTCATACTGAGTGTTGGTTCTTGCGTTGTGACTGATCTGGGTGCCCAATCGATATTGCACTTGTTGGTGGCCAACATCCATTTGCGCCCAATCGATATTGCACTTGGTGGCCAACATCCATTTGCGCCCTAAGTTTACAGTGCCTTCCATGGTACCAGCAAGCAGAACCAAAAAGCTTTGAATTACGGTCCCCTTGTCATAGGCAACCTGAGTGTGCAGAATTCCTGAGACAGGGGTTTTCTTCTTGTTGATAGCTTGAACTTGGATAGCACTCTTGGATAAAGGTGGTTTTCCAAGTTGACACCACATGCCATATGATAGCAAATTGTGTTGAGCTCCTGTATCCAATAATGCATTATACAGCACCTCCCCGTAAGGACTCTGTAACTCGAGGTGGGTCAGATTCTAGTGAATCCTCACTTGAGGTGGGTCAGATTCTAGTGAATCCTCCTCTGCCTCCTCGAAAAATACTTGCGTAATTCCCAAGTTGGCTTCTCGTTGGCGCCTAGCATGCTGTTGACGTTCTTTGGCTTCAACTCTCGCTTGTATTTTCTTAAGCTCAGCTTGTTCTTTAGCTGCCTTCTTTTGATGGATTGCATATAACTCCTCTTGGCTTAGGGGTTCATAGTATCTTTTGAATTTACTCCCATTAAGGAATCCAATGGTTTCAACTCCGTCGAGAGTCTCCACTCTGATGGTACCTTGCGGGGTAATTTCACATACTCTATACGGTCCCTTACCAGCATATTTGAGCTTCTTCTTTTTGTTTTGCACTCCATACATCAGGACTTTATCCCCAACCTTGATGTCCTTGTCCTTTAGGTGGTGATCAAACCATTTTTTCCTTCTATCCTTCTCCACAAGGGCATTGTACACAGCCAATTGTCTTTCTTCGTTTAGCCGCTCAAGGATATATAGACGCTCTACTAATGGATTACTCTACTAATGGATTACCATCCCAACCCTCTTGAGTAGCAACACGAAGACTAGGAATGACAAATTCCCACGGCATGACTGCTTCTTAGCCATATACCATTTTGAATGGTGTGCAATTAATAGCCACTTTGTACGCAGTATGATAGGCCCATAAAGCTATTGTAAGCTTTACATTAGGAACTCAATGGAGTCTTCTTGGGCCCTTTAATTTGGACGTTTAGTGAAATGTTTAAAATGCTAATCCATCTTTGACCAAGCCTAGAGGCCTAGTCCTAAAAGCATATATTTGATTTTTCACAAAAATTAAAAAAATTAAAAAAAAAGGAGATATTCTTAGATCTGGCCACCTAGGTGTCTTTAAAGCTTTGTAATGCGCTGTCAGTCAGTTATCATAGCCTTATCTACCTTTTCGAACTCCAAACATTCCAAAAATTCGTCACTTTCTTCCTCCCTTTTTTGTGTGTGCACCAGATCTCTTTCTCTCTCTAAATCCTCTCTCTAAAACGCCCTGCACTCCTTCTCCATGGAAAAAAGCATCTTGCTCTACTCCAAAAGCCATAGCTAGCAGATCTGTACTCCTAGATGAGCCTTCTCTCTCCAAACCCACAGTAGTAGCCATGGCTTGCAAGGAAGAAGCTTACCATGAGCATTCTCTCTATAATACTTGGTCCTCTCTCCATAGCTAGCAGGTCTGTACTCCTAAATGAGCCTTCTCTCTCCAAACCCACAATAGTAACCATGGCTTGCAAGGAAGAAGCTTACCAGGAGCATTCTCTCTACAATACTTGGTTCTCTCTCCAAACCCACAGTAGTAGCCATGACTTGCACAGAAGAACCTTTTCATGATGTGTTCTCTCTCTATATTGCTTAGCAGCCATAGCTTGCACTAAAGAAGCTTCCCATGATGCATTGTCTCCTTTGCATTTTTGTCTCACCATTGCCAACCCTCTCTATGTTTCTTTGGCTCCCTTTCTGGCTTCTTTCTCTATCCACAATGCAGCTCTAGAGAAGCAACCCTCATCTCCATTCTTCCCATTATTTTTTGATACCATATCCTGCTCCTTCCACTCCTATTCAACCCAAGCTTACAAGCCTACTTTCTTGTAGATGGCACTACAAGACATCACCAATAAGCCTTCTAAGATCCGCCTTCAGGTTGATTTGGAGACAGAATACGCAACCCTACGCAGTAGGCATGTTGCACCCAATATTTCATACGATCAGCTTCGAATGCAAGGAGCAAAGGTCATTGATCTTTGGATTGATGGAAATCTTTATCCACCAGATCCAATATCTGGTGCCCCTCCACCATTCAAAAGCATTACAAGTTTTTTTAAGTTTGTTGGTGATGGTTTCAATGGGCTTCTTGGCTATTGTAGGAGATTACGCATGTTGTGGCTAGATGAGGCAGCTGAAAAGAGGTAAACACAATTTGCCTTCGACCAGCTTCAAGCGGCATCAACTAAGCAGATCAATAGTTTGATGCAGAGGATTAAAGAGCTCTCAGAGGAGCTTGAGGTGCAGAAGAATAATTTAGCGGATCGTGTGCGCATAATAAATCAATTTACCGATAATTATGTTCGTCTTCAACACTCCACTCATAATCTTCGGCGTCGCGTTCACCATTTCACTCACCTTCCCATTGGATATCACGCAAGGCAAAGAAAACGTAAAGCTGTTGGGTTACTTTCTAAGACAGCAAGCACATGCAAGAGGCGTAAACAAACAACCAGGTAAAAATTTTTGTAGGAATTATAGCAACTTTGAGAAGCAATTAATGAATAAAGCATCTCTCATGGGTGACTCTTGCAATTGTAGGGCATGTGCAACAGCTATACTAGGATGTAACAACGCTGAGGACAATGTTAATGTCTCCCTTCTTCAGCATGTCCTTCAGGAGAAGGATACTAGTCATGGAAATGATAACAGGTTCTGGTAATGATAAGCTGCGGGAGACCCTTCGTCAACATTTCTTGAAGGAAATCAAAGAAATTGTCACACCCAAAGAGATGCTTGATATATGTGACTCAGCAGGTATTAGCCAGAAAGGTTACAGAGCAATGTACAGGTCAATCACTTTAGGGTTGCGAGCAAAGGGAGTTACGCAATCCTTGCTTCCAACACTTTATAGCTTACAGATGGCAAAGAAGTGTGCTAATGGTGATATTGCATCCATGTTTAATGGGTACAAGTGGGTGGAGGATATTATGCCAATGCCAACAATCAAACCCTTTGAATACAATGCATATAACAATGTCTACATTGACATGGAAGTGCTATAAAAAGCAATGATTCAGTACTATGGCCTCACACTTGAAGAGACAGGTGGAAATGCCGTGTTTGTCTTGAAGCTGAAGTGGTTAAAGGTCAAAGACTGGAGCGTGTTAGTTTAACCTTGATGAGCCGAGCACTTAGAGGAAAGCCTTTAGAGACCCAAGAGTTGGATGCAATTGAAGATAGCAACAATAGGGATCAAGGGCATAAGCAAGACTACTACGGTATTCAATCAGAGAAGATCATCTGGTGGCAAGTAGCATGGGTCCTCCCAAAAGAGAACCATGATACCTTGAGGTGGTATTTTGAACGGTCTGGCATTCAACATATCATCTCTTGTCAGGTCAATGGTCAAAAGCTTGATGTTCCCGGAATAGGCTGCTTTAACATTGAATGGCACTTGGGTGGCGATCTAAAAACCTTAAAGTGTATGTTGGGTTGTAAAACAGGTGCGAATACTTTATTCTCATGTGTTTACTGTTGTCATTCCAAGACAGCAGTAGACTCAAGAGTAAAAGGGAAACAACCTAGCAAAGGCAAAAGTCAAAAACAGGTGGGTGCAAAAAAAAAGCAATCGTTTTTTATGCTGAACAGAGGAAAGGATCAAAGGTATGGCATAATGGCATATTACATTGTGACCAGAGCAAGCCACCTAGTCGTGACCAGGAGGACAATGCTTGGAACCCAATCTTGGACATTCCACTATGTCAAGTGCATGTGTGCACATTACATGCAAGACTCAGGATTTTGGATAAGCTATTGATGCTCCACATAAACTATGTCTGGAACATGGAGCCCGAAGATTGACGAGAAGAGTCAATACGTGCACTAGAGGGTGTACTTTCCTCTATTGGATTACATGCTAGAGTAGTGGTCTTGACAAAGGACAGAAAATCAAACCCTACACAAGACTACCCTAATAAAATTTGCATGGGTGGATCAAAGGCAAGACACTTGCTATCAAACCACTTGGGTTCTCATAGCCACACTAGCTTTGGAATTTGGAAGAAGATATGTGATGTTACAACATATCGAGGAAATGATACCAGGCTTGGCCTAAAACGTGCACGTGTATGGGAGGTGTGTAATAAAATGGTCGATCTTCTAGAGCGACCTCACCTGGATGACCATGGTATTGAGGCACTTAAACAAGCCACTTGTAGATTTATAGAAGAAATGGTCGAGGCATGGGGAGAAACACACATTACTCACTACATGGTAATGTTATATTTCTTGTGTCCTTGTAGTATGTTCTTCATACTGTTTGTTGACTTTTTGTAATTTTCTATGCAGCATATATTGTATGCACATGGGCCATACTTTCTCGATAGATATGGCTCTTTAGCACTTTGGAGCAATCAAGGCATGGAGAAATCACATTACCAAGCAAAGGCCGTGTATTTTAAGGGCACTCGCCAATGGTGGTGGCAAAGTCAAGAGTAATGCGCTCCATGAAATGTTCAACTGGTTCTATCGCGTTCTGGTTGGCAAAAAAAGGCAGAAAACTCGCGGTAATTTGTCTCTTAGGCGTCAAATAATGAAAACTGTTAATGCAAGAAGAACTGAAGGATACAACAGATCAAATGCTAGGGAGAGACTACGGCAGTGGGTAGCAAGCAAGTGTCGGTGTGGTTCCTCATGGGCTTAAACTCTCTGATTATAATCTTTTTGTGTTTTTAAATTTTCTAAAAGTTTTAAAAAATTATATTTATAGACATATTTAAGTCATTTTTCATTTATAGCCACCACATTTCAATTTCTTCTTTGTGCTCTACTCTCTCTTGCCCTCCCACTATCTCTCGCACACATACATACCTAGGCCATGCCAGAAGAACAGGAGCAAGACTTGCGGTTTTTTGATCAACTCGGCACACTACCTGCTCTACAGCAAAAAGGACAAATCTACCTATAGTAACAGAGCAAGAGGCAAAGGAGATGAGAGAAGAAGAGCACAGGAAGGAGGCCGAAGAAGCGCAACACAGGAAGGAAGCTGAAGAAGCAGAGCCTAGTAGAGAAGCGGAAGAAGAGCGGCATCGAAAAGAAGCCCAAGGGCAACCACCGGAGATTGTTATTGAGGCCGACACCCTAGAACAGCTAGAGGTTATCTTACAGAACAGGGAGGTCGAGCTCTTTTCCTATGGCATCACAAAAGATACCATTGACAAAGAGTTTGCTCTTGTGAGGGCGGCTTGGGAGACAGAAATGCAAAAGAGACAGCAGCCCAAAGAGGATGCAAGGAGGGCAAGCCAAGCACAGCCCACAAGCAGCCGCAACATCCAGATGTCCAGTCAAGAAGTGTGGCAAAAGAATGGAGGGCAAGTTTCGAGACCAACAAGAAGAGGAAGAGCGTGCACAAAAGAAAAAGAAGTTCAGGTCTGAACAACCACCATGGGAGAATCAAAGACCACCACCGCCTCCACCGGTTACAAAGAAGAAGAGAAAATGGAGGCCAGGGACCGTAGCGCTATGAGAGATTAGGAAATATCAGAAAAGCACAGATCTTCTCATCCCCAAGGCACCATTCTCTCGACTGGTGAGAGAAACAATGGAAAAATTTACTAACAGGGTTGACCGCATACAGAGCACAGCTTTTGAAGCTCTTCAAGAAGCTGCTGAAGATATTGTAGTGTCTGTTTTTGAAGACTCAGTGCTGGCTATGGTACATGCCAAGAGAGTCACTTTGAAGCCTGTAGATATGTCCCTATGTAATGTACCCATCTTCACTAATAAAGAAATGTCCATGTAATTATGAGTTTTTATGATATAAATATCAATGATTTTATTATTTGAGTCATTTCTACTTGGAATCTTCAAATTCTGAGCCCAAATTTGGAATCTGCGTGCGATTTTACCCTAATGTAGGATTTTACAGCATCCAAAACGGACACCGGATAAGCCTATACGCTAATTTCAATCATTTTAGTTAAAAAACGGCGACCTTTATACCTTAATAAATGCACGACCGCACGTCAGATTGACGAACGGTCTGAACCCCTGCGACCAAGAGAACCTCTCGGACAAAAAAAGTTTTCGCCCCCCGGGGCGGTCCGGCACGCAAATCGAGGCGGATGGCCCAAATTTGGGTACCCTGTCCCAAAATTTGGTCCGTACACACTTAATAGGGCGCCCGTACAATGGCCGCCCAAGAACCAAAGGACGACCGCCCACTGTATGGTCCACGCGTACCCTTAGGTGGACACCCAGACCAGATAAGGTACATGCGTACCACTCCTTTCCCAAACAACCGAGACCGTACCTTTCCCCTAGACCCATGCATGCCACTGATCCATAGCCTTTGAAGGTACACCGTCCTTTCGTCCTTGCTTTGCGCAGCGCCCGTACCCTTACCCCTCTGCTATATAAATCCCCGGGGAGCTCCTCAGTCGGCACGCACTTCTGTGTAGCGTATGCCCTGCTATATCGTCGTCCGTCCCTGTGTAGCGTACTTGCTGCAAGTACAGCCGCCCTTGCAGCCACCCCTCTCACACCCCCTCATTTGGCTCTTTTCAGATAAGCCAATTTTCCTCCATCCTCCTCTTGCTAAGGGCTAGTGTCCTTAACTCTTCCCCCCCCCCCCCCCCCCCCCCCGGTGTGAATAGACTTACAGAGAGGCTTGCAGCCACCCCTCCCAGCCCTCTCCACGTTTTTGCCTTTGCCCTTAAGGACATCTCACAATTCCCCCCCCCATTTGCGTAGACTTTAGTAAGGGTTTTTTGACTCAAGCGAGGGTTCGTGCGCCATATTCTTTTGCTCATACGGTGAGCAAACGAGCTCGGAATTCAGATCCGATTGAAGCGTTTCGATCGCAGCAGCAAGCTCTACAAGGCGACGTCTAAGATGGCCTCATCCCGGAGACGACAAAATATTGCCTCAAGAGGAGCACGTAACAACGAGATGGGGGAAGATGCACCCAACGCGGCTCCAGTCCGCCCTTTTCAAGCCCCTCAAGGTCAGCTTGGTTAATTTTCAAAAGAAAAGATTTTTTCTTAAATTAGTATTAATGAACGCGGCTCCAGTCCGCCCTTTTCAAGCCCCTCAAGGTCAGCTTGGTTAATTTTCAAAAGAAAAGATTTTTTCTTAAATTAGTATTAATGAATGGTGTCTTTTTCTTTTAAAATGAGGACATAAAAATTATATGAAGTTACGAATTATGCGATGTTGTATTCGATAAATTACGTTGAAATTGTTATCTTCACGAATTGTAAATGCTATATTTAGTAAATTGCATTGAAGTTGTTATCTTTAGAATTCAAGATTTTTTTGGCTTCAACGCTAACTCCGTTCCGTGCTTGTGTAGCCGGGCGGCGTCGTTAGCAAAGCCCGGGAATGGCCCAAGGTATCCCTCATACCTTTGGGAGAATAAGGATCGCCGATTGAGGCGAGAGATTATGAGGCTGCCTAGTTCTGAGGGCCCAGGCTAGTGCGGTAAATTAGCCCACCCTAGTGTGCAGACATCCCTCTGAGGGGCGGGAGGATCAAGCGATGGAGCCTGAGAGGGCGACAGGCCGGCTTGAGTCCTCGCCAGCGGCCGACGATGAGGTGTATGGTCCCGTAGGGTTTTGCCCCAGCATGTAGAGGCTGGAAGGCCGAATTCTAGATCATCGGCAGAATAAGAATAAGAATAAGAATAAGAAAGCCAGTTTGGCTTGTATGAAAATTGGTTCATGTATAAACCTTTTTTATATAATTACATCTTGTCTTTGGTATGATTGTATTGTGTAAGAAGGCTATTTTAACGAACCTTGTGAAAAAGGGCCTTAATTAAGGAATATGTTTATTTATGTGTGGTAGGATTAATTAGAAAATAAATTGATGCGTGAGTAGGGTGGAAAGTGGGAGGATGGAATGCCCTGACGGCACCATCCTACGGACGGGTGGACCCAATTAGTCGGGTAGCTTTCCAACAGATTAAGTGAAAGCCTACGCTAGATAGTTAGGTTCCTGGGCAACTCTATTCTAGAAGACTAGGCCAGCGGCGGCGGCTGTGCCTTGCATAAGATGAGGAAAAAAGCGTTGTCCCTAGAAATCAAGTCTAGTAGTTGCCCACTTTATGATCGATTACCCTATGGGTGATTTGATGTTTAGAAAATCACGGTCCCCCTGCTGCGGGATAGAGCTAGGTCATACCTATAAATCGTATCCTTGAATCTCTGTAGGGTCAAGGTGTCGGTGAATAGGAAATTTTTCCCAAGATAAGACTTAGCGGACTATCTTAAGTGTTTCTCTCATCTTGGAAGGGAGGAACCTTACAATTGGTATCAGAGCAAGTTTGGCTCCTAGGAATTGCAGTTTAAGGACTGTTTTGTAATAAATGTTTTACCTAACATAATACTAATTAGTAAAGACATCCTACTATTAAATCAAATAAGATTGAATTGATGTTTGAATGATTGTAGGAAGAGGAAGATGCCTACTCCAAGTTTTTAGTTTTCCAATGCATCTTCGAGACTACTAGTCACTCCTCGAATTTCGAGTTCCGCGACACCATGGTGCAGATATTAGAGAAGATATCCCTCCCTCATTTCTCTCGTATTCAAAGAGGATGGGGTAGAGATTTCTGGAGTCGTGGGCCGAGATACTTCATCATCCGAGCAGATCAGATTGGGAACCTCACCACCGACCTTAAGCAGATTCGTTGGATTGAGAAGCTGAAGATGATCCGCTTATTTTGGTTCGTCGGTACCCCCAGGGCCGACACCACGGTGACTATAGATGGGGTTCGTATACCTCAAGATCATTGGGTGTATGACAAAGTGATGCAGGTCTTACCTGCTGATAGAGTAGCGGTGTTGGGATCTACCCCAATCCAGAGTTTACCACCCTTACCATCAGTTTTTAGAGTCTTAGAAACTACAGCGGAACCCCCATATTTCACCTATGTGGACCGCTCTACCCTTATGTCATAGTCAAGCCTAGGAATTCCCCTTGATGTCAAATAAGACTAATTATATTAGTCTCAGATCTTTGTAATAAAACTTGTCCTTGTAAATATTTGGAAATAAAATAATTTCAATGTTTTACTCTCCAAAAATTAAGCGTTGTGCAAATATGAATCTTGTAATCTTAAAATTGTTTTTACAATGATGGCCAGGACGACCACCCTCCACTTCCCAATGCGCTTTACACCGATACCCAGGAGAAGAAGCTCCTGCTCAAGCAAATACAACCTCCCTCCCTTAAAGGAGAAGGTTCAAAGGTTGAGAAGGATGCTGAAGTCTGGATTGAGGCAATGGACGATTATTTCTCTGCTGCCGATACTGGAGTAGCAAATTAGTCTATGCTCGCACGGTTTCGCCTCATTGGAGATGCTAAACTCTGGTGGAAACAGTGGTGCCGTGACAAGGAAGTCACCGAGCATTCTCAAACGTGGGAAGACATCAAGCAGGCAGTGAAGGAAAGATATCTTCCTCCATCCCATGAATCCATAAAGATGAATGAGTTTTTTAGTCTTAGATAGTGCAGCTTAACTCTTGAGGATTACTATTCCAAATTTATTACCCTTCGGAAGTATGCCCCTGCTATGACTACTTCCCAGCAAGTGGCTCGTTTCTGCCAAGGGCTAAATGAACCCCTAGATTCCCACCTTGAAGCAATGAGACCAAGCACATTACAGGATGCTCTCATACGAGCAAAGCCCCTTGTGAAAGAAATGAAGGCTAACAAACCGAAGAAGCAAAAGAGATCTTACCCTGAGGCAAACCTTAGAGATCAACCCTACAAGAAACCTCAATAGAATTTTCCCTACTACAACAGAGGGCGACAAGGCAACTCTTTTGCCCCCCGCTCGTATGCTGCTTCTTCCAGAGAAGGCCCTCTGTGTTTTGAGTGCAATGAGCCGGGACACTTTAGAGCCAATTGTCCCAAGATGGCAACATCATTTCCCCAAAGTAACAGAGGAAATCAAGGCCGTGGAACCCCTACCCACCAAGGTGCAAGAGGCAGTGGCCGTGTGGCAGAGGCCGCGGAGGAACAGTTGCTAGGACTTCATGTGTTATAAGTGAAGAACCGACCTTGGAAGCGGCTGAAGAAGAGCGCGCCACCGTCCATGCGACAGTAGAACACCAAGGTCCGAACAAACAATTTGGTGTAATCCAAAACCCCCGCCACTCATCACGGTAAGCCATTTCAGCTTTTGATTGATTGTGGCAGTACCCACTCATTCCTTTCTCCTAGGTGCTTGCAAAAATTAAACTTGAGTCAAAAAACAGCTAGAAAAATGATTGTAGAGTTAGCCAGTGGGAAAGAAGTAGTATCTCGCCACTCTATAGGAAACCTTGATTTTAAGCTGGGTAATGAGCAAACTCATGGTCACTTTAGAGTCTTGCCACTAGGAATTTATGATGGAATCCTTGGGATGAATTGGTTAATTGCAAACAAAGCTAGCATTCATTGTAACCGGGGGAGTATCACTTTTGAAAATGAGCATGGCCAAGTAATATCTGTTCATGGGATCACAGGAAAACCTAAGTCTAGGGTAGTCAAGGCAAAACATCTTCTCAAGGGAACATGTAAGGGTCAGCAAGTTTTCTTAGTCAAGCTCAACAAAGTCATTGAACCCAGTATGGAGACAGAACCCTCTTGGCTCCAAGAATTCTCTGACATCTTCCCTGACGAGCTTACAGGGTTACCGCCTCCTCGAGAAGTCGACCATGAAATCGAAGTGATCCCTGGAGCTCAACCCGTCTCAAAAACTCCCTATAAAATGTCCCTTCCTGAAGCCATTGAACTTAAGGAGCAACTTTCCCAACTCATTGAACAAGGATTTGTACACCCCAGTAGCTCTCCTTGGGGAGCACCTGTTCTTTTCCAAAAGAAGAAGGACGGGACTCTCCGCCTTTGCATAGATTATCGAGGGCTCAATCAAGTCACTGTCAAGAATAAGTATCCTATCCCTCGCATCGATGAACTTCTTGACAGGCTTCATGGGGCCAAAGTCTTCTCAAAAATAGATTTGAGGTCTGGTTACTATCAGATCAAAGTCAAGGAAGCAGATATACCCAAAACAGCCTTCAATACCCGTTATGGCCACTATGAGTTTACTGTAATGTCATTCGGGCTAACCAATGCTCCTGCAACCTTCAACCGCCTAATGCAAGATATATTCCGTCCTTACTTGGATGAATTTGTGCTTGTTTTCTTTGATGACATCTTACTCTACTCCAAATCAATGGAAGAGCATGAGGAGCATGTACGTAGAGTTCTGCAATTGCTGCGCAGACACAAACTCTATGCCAAGAAGAGCAAATGTACCTTCTTTACTCATCAAATTGAGTATCTTGGATTCATCGTCTCCAAAGATGGCATCTCAGTAGACCCTGCCAAGGTCAAGGATATTCTAGAATGGCCACCCCCTAAATCAGTTCGTGAAATTCGTGAGTTCTTGGGAATCATGGGTTGGTATAGGATTTTTATCAAAGATTATGCCTTGGTAGCTGCACCCTTGACAGATCTTCTTAAGAAGGATTGCAAAATAGTGTGGCTGCCAATCCATCAAAACAGCTTTGATCAGCTGAAAGTCATTATTACTTCTGCCCCAATCTTAAAGCTTCCTGATTTCTCCAAGGAATTTGAAGTGGTTACCGATGCTAGTAGTCTAGCACTTGGTGGTGTCTTAGGCCAAGAAGGAAGACCAGTCGCTTATACTTCCCGCAAGCTGAAGCAATATGAAGCAAACTATGCCACCCATGATTTGGAGCTCTTAGCAGTTGTTCATTGCCTCAAATTATGGAGACATTATCTCTTGGGAGGCAAATTCCAGCTTGTAACTGACCACAAAAGTCTAAAGTGGATCTTCACCCAGCCTAACCTCAACATGCGGCAAAGGAGATGGATTGAAATTCTACAAGAATATGATTTCGACATCAAATTCCGCCCTGGAAAAGATAATGTGGTAGCAGATGCACTTAGCCGCAAATCTTTCTTGAATGCAGTTTCAATGCCAAATAATCCCATACTGGTCAAGGTAGAAGAAGTCTCATCTCATGATCCAGATTATCAGAGGATGAAAAAATTAGTAGAAGAAGGGGGACATTCAGAGAAAGAGAAAAATCTAATCAAGGGATACTCCACTCATGAAGGAAGCCTCTACTTCAATCACAGGCTATGTATCCCTAAGGATCCTGCTTTAAAGAAACTAATCCTCCATGAAGCTCATGATAGCCCTGCTGCAGGACACCCAGGTTATGCAAAAACATTAAATGCTGTAAGAAGGAGCTTTCATTGGGCAGGCTTGAAAAATGATGTGCTTCGGTACTTGAAGCAATGTCTCTCATGCCAAAGGATCAAAGCTGAAAGGGTCAAGATGCCTGGAAAACTTCAACCATTAGATATTCCCCAAATGAAGTGGGAGTGCATTAGTATGGATTTTGTCACAAGTCTCCCCAACTGTTCAAGGAGGATATGACTCCATTCTAGTAGTAGTGGACTTACTTACCAAAGTAGCTCACCTTATACCAGCAAAGAAGACCTTCAAAGCTTCTGATGTTGCTCGAATATTCATCAAGGAAGTCCTCAAACTTCATGGTCTCCCAAAAAGGATAGTAAGTGATCGGGATTCTGACTTCACTTCAAAATTCTGGCAATCTTTATTTCAAGCCCTGGGAACTCAACTTTGCTTTAGCACAGCTTACCATCTAGAGACCGATGGCCAGACTGAAAGAGTCAATCAAGTAATTGAAGACATTCTTAGAGCATATTGTGGACGGGAACCAAGAAGGTGGATTCAATACCTTCCTCTGGTAGAATTTGCCTACAATACATCTTATCATCAAAGCATAGGAATGACACCATTCAAGGCACTCTATGGGCAAGAATGTCTGTCTCCTCTAAATTTCTCTGATCCAACCATAAGAGTTGAGGCATCCAGGAAAATGCTCGAAGAAATGGAGGAACAAACCAAGGCAATCCAAAAAGATATTAAAGCTGCCCAAGATTGACAAAAGCTTATGCTGACAACAAGAGGTCTGAAAGGATCTTCAAGGAAGGAGACAGAGTTCTTCTACGAGTCCGACCCAAACGAAGTTCTCTATCACTCGGGAAATATAAGAAGCTCAGCCCTAGGTATTGTGGTCCTTATACAGTTATCAAGTGTCTAGGTAAAAGAGCCTATAAACTCCAACTCCCAGCCCATATCAAAGTCCATAATGTATTTCATGTAAGTTTGTTAAAACCATATGTCCCCAGTCTCGATCATATTCTTGATGATGAACAAGTTGTAATCCCTACTCAAGGAGTCCTTGCAGCCCAGTAGCATCATAGATTCTAGGGAAAGGCAACTCCGAAATAGAACTCTTGTAGAACATCAAGTTCAATGGAAAGATTACCCTGAAGAGGATGCAACTTGGGAAGATGAAGCTACACTCTTAAAGGATTATCCCCAATTCATGACGAGATGAGGACATCTCGATTTCTTTAAGGGGGGAAGGATGTAACGTACCCATCTTCACTAATAAAGAAATGTCCATGTAATTATGAGTTTTTATGATATAAATATCAATGATTTTATTATTTGAGTCATTTCTACTTGGAATCTTCAAATTCTGAGCCCAAATTTGGAATCTGCGCGCGCGATTTTACCCTAATCTAGGATTTTACAGCATCCAAAACGGACACCGGATCAAGCCTATACGCTAATTTCAATCATTTTAGTTAAAAAACGGCGACCTTTAAACCTTAATAAATGCACGACCGCACGTCAGATTGACGAACGGTCTGAACCCCTGCGACCAGGAGAACCTCCCGGACAAAAAAAAAAAAATTCGCCCCCCGGGGCGGTCCGGCACGCAAATCGAGGCGGGCGTCCCAAATTTGGGTACCCCGCCCCAAAATTTGGTCCGTACACACTTAATAGGGCACCTGTACAATGGCCGCCCAAGAACCAAAGGACGACCGCCCACTGTATGGTCCACGCGTACCCTTAGGTGGACACCCACCAGACCAGATAAGGTACATGCGTACCACTCCTTTCCCAGACAACCGACACCGTACCTTTCCCCTAGACCCATGCAGGCCACTGATCCATAGCCTTTGAAGGTACACCGTCCTTTCGTCCTTGCTTTGCGCAGCGCCCGTACCCTCACCCCTCTGCTATATAAACCCCCGGGGAGCTCCTCAGTCGGCACGCACTTCTGTGTAGCGTATGCCCTGCTGTACCGCCATCCGTCCCTGTGTAGCGTACTTGCTGCAAGTACAACCGCCCTTGCAGCCACCCCTCTCACACCCCCTCATTTGGCTCTTTTCAGATAAGCCAATTTTCCTCCATCCTCCTCTTGCTAAGGACCAGTGTCCTTAACTCTTCTCCCCCCCGTGTGAATAGACTTCCAGAGAGGCTTACAGCCACCCCTCCCAGCCCTCTCCACGTTTTTGCCTTTGCCCTTAAGGACATCTCACAATTCCCTCCCCCCCATTTGCGTAGACTTTAGTAAGGGTTTTTTGACTCAAGCGAGGGTTCGTGCGCCATATTCTTTTGCTCATACGGTGAGCAAACGAGCTCGGAATTCAGATCCGACTGAAGCGTTTCGATCGCAGCAGCAAGCTCTACAAGGCGACGTCTAAGATGGCCTCATCCCGGAGACGACAAAATATTTCCTCAAGAGGAGCACGTAACAACGAGATGGGGGAAGATGCACCCAACGTGGCTCCAGTCCGCCCTTTTCAAGCCCCTCAAGGAAACGGTGGCCAGGTTAGCTTGGTTAATTTTCAAAAGAAAAGATTTTTTCTTAAATTAGTATTAATGAATGGTGTCTTTTTCTTTTAAAATGAGGACATAAAAATTATATGAAGTTACGAATTATGCGATGTTGTATTCGATAAATTACGTTGAAATTGTTATCTTCACGAATTGTGAATGCTATATTTAGTAAATTGCATTGAAGTTGTTATCTTTAGAATTCAAGATTTTTTTGGCTTCAACGCTAACTCCGTTCCGTGCTTGTGTAGCTGGGCGACGTCGTTAGCAAAGCCCGGGAATGGCCCAAGGTATCCCTCATACCTTTGGGAGAATAAGGATTGCCGATTGAGGCGAGAGATTATGAGGCTGCCTAGTTCTGAGGGCCCAGGCTAGTGCGGTAAATTAGCCCACCCTAGTGTGCAGACATCCCTCTGAGGGGCGGGAGGATCAAGCGATGGAGCCTGAGAGGGCGACACGCCGGCTTGAGTCCTCGCCAGTGGCCGACGATGAGGTGTATGGTCCTGTAGGGTTTTGCCCAGCATGTAGAGGCTGGAAGGCCGAATTCTAGATCATCGGCAGAATAAGAATAAGAATAAGAATAAGAAAGCCAGTTTGGCTTGTATGGAAATTGGTTCATGTATCAACCTTTTTTATATAATTACATCTTGTCTTTGGTATAATTGTATTGTGTAAGAAGGCTATTTTAACGAACCTTGTGAAAAAGGGCCTTAATTAAGGAATATGTTTATTTATGTGTGGTAGGATTAATTAGAAAATAAATTGATGCGTGAGTAGGGTGGAAAGTGGGAGGATGGAATGCCCTGACGGCACCATCCTACGGACGGGTGGACCCGATTAGTCGGGTAGCTTTCCAACAGATTAAGTGAAAGCCTACGCTAGATAGTTAGGTTCCTGGGCAACTCTATTCTAGAAGACTAGGCCAGCGGCGGCGGCTGTGCCTTGCATAAGATGAGGAAAAAGCGTTGTCCCTAGAAATCAAGTCTAGTAGTTGCCCAATTTATGATCGATTACCCTATGGGTGATTTGATGTTTAGAAAATCACGGTCCCCCTGCTGCGGGATAGAGCTAGGTCATACCTATAAATCGTATCCTTGAATCTCTGTAGGGTCAAGGTGTCGGTGAATAGGAAATTTTTCCCAAGATAAGACTTAGCGGACTATCTTAAGTGTTTCTCTCATCTTGGAAGGGAGGAACCTTACACCCTAGCCCTACACCTACGGTTAGAGCGTAGCCTTCTACCTCAATAGGATAACCCACTTTGTAATTCTCCCTACACACTTTTGTAATGTTCCCAAATTCCTTTGTAGCATTTTCAAACATTAATGAAAGCTTTTTGAGTTGTGTTACATTCTTTGTTGAGTCCAATTTTTTTTGTATGCTCAGTGCCAATGAACATTTCATTAAAAAAATATAAAAGCACTATACACACAGGAAAAAAAACACACAAACACACACACACACACACACATATATATATATACACACATATATATATATACACACACATATATATATATACACACACACACACACACATATATATATTTATATATACAAAAAAGGTAGAGTCTATAAAGTCACCTAGAGACCCTTATTGAGGGCCTTATGAGCCTCAAGACCAAAAAAATAAAAAATAAAAAAAAATGCCATGGGCGCTACGGCGCGTTAATCGCCAGTTTGACCAGGTCAAAATGCCGATTTTCGCGTCGTAGCGCACATGGTATTTTTTTATTTATTTTTATTGTTTTGGTCTTGTGAGGTTCATAAGGCCCTTTAGGTGCCCTTATAGCCCCAAAATTTTATATATTTATATAAGATATTATATATATATATATATCTCTCTCTCTCTCTCTTATAATAGCCCCAAAATCTTATAATATCTTATGTCTTATATATATATGGACCAGTCATCATTCACAGCAACATCTTCTACATCCCCACCTTGCATGGATATATGTAGCACACCCTGTTCTGTAGAGGTTGTGTCGGAGTCTAACGCCTTCCATTCTCCATTTGTAAGCTTCCATCGCCTGTAAGGAAATGCAATGGACAACTGTTGCTTGGCAATATGGTAGCGCATCACAACCTTCTCAACTATTACTCCGCATCTGATGGTGTCTCCATTGTGCTGAACAACGTTTTTATCCCATGCAGGTGATAAGAAACAAGTCAGAGCTCTCTCCCCCTTTGCAATCCATAAAGTTGGGGTGCGATGTGTGTCACTTGTACGGAACAGGTACACAAAGAGGTGTAGAGGTATGAAGCAGGTTATGGTTGTTTTGTGAGATCCATATGTGCACTTCATAGCATTTTGCACCTTGCTTTCGATCTGTAAACAAGCCATGGCCAGTGAAGCATTGTCTAGAATTGGCCATTCAATAGATGTGAGAGTTGGTGTAGGTTCTGGAACTAATTTTCCAGTACCATTTGCTGTCGTGGGAACCACATATGTATCCTCATAGAAGAAGATGTTTCGTGCAAGAAGTTGTGCAGCTGGACACCCTCCAAAGATTAAACTACCAAGCTCCACATGGTATGCTTCAAAGGTTCCTGAAATTGCCTCCATAGGCTCCCACTCACTATAGTTTGAGGAAAAAATATCTACGCAGAGGAACCCAAGAACAATCAAAGCAGTGCTCAGTATACCATTATTAGCACACAATTGATTTAAAAACAAGAATATAAAGTGGTGAAATGACTTACAATTTGCAGGAAATCGTTGACGTTGGTCATGGTCTGCTAGTTTCAGCTCTATTGCCTTGTAAACATGTTGGACCTTGGCTAGCTTTTTTCCATCATGATCTTGTTTGAGCTCCAATATCCGCCCTTTCCAATGGTGACTTTGTATATCAACGTATCGCTTTGACACCTTGTGGGTTCCTCTTGTACTAGGCTGCATCGTAATCCAATTCCACTTCTCGTACTGTTTGATGTTCCAGTGCCCATCCTCATCTTGACCACTGCTACAAGAGAGAGATTGAATACTAATCGGAGGCCTTCGAGCTCTAGAAGAAGACATCATGTATATATTAGGGAGATTATAAACCTTGATGGCAAAGGAAAATAGAATGGTGAGAAAAAAACTTAGACTAGGGAGATGTACAAAAGAGAAGGAGTTGTAGAGCATGTTCCAAGGGCTTGGCTGTGCTATTACTGCACTTTGAAAGAGGATATTAGAGGGGGTGAGAGGAGACAATGAGTAAGATTATGAGAGCCAAAGCATTTGCAACTCAAGCTTCCATAGCTTGGCTCTGCTGTTACACTCTGTAAAAGGAGGTTGGACAAGGTAGAAGGATGAAGTAAGGAAATGTAAGTGAGGGTCAAACTTCTATAGCTTCTGAGAGGAGGTTGCAGATCAAGCTTTCATAGCTAAGCTCTGCTGTTACACTCTGTAAAAGGAGGTTGGACAAGGAAGAAGGATGAAGTAAGGAAATGTAAGTGAGGATCAAACTTCCATAGCTTCTGAGAGGAGGTTGTAGATCAAGCTTCCATAGCTAAGCTCTGCTGTTACACTCTGTAAAAGGAGGTTGGACAAGGAAGAAGGATGAAGTAAGGAAATGTAAGTGAGGATCAAACTTCCATAGCTTCTGAGAGGAGGTTGCAGATCAAGCTTCCATAGCTATAGATCTAGGTTTCTGAGTGAAGAGAGAGGTAGATCAAGAGGTAGATAGCTAAAAGTAGTCTAGAGAGTGAAAAACGCCCTGCTATGAGAAAGGGGAAAGAGAGAGCGTTTTGGAGGGAACGTGGGAGAGAGGGATAGTGGAAAGTGAAGGGGAATGTGCATTGAATGCATGGGAACTCGTTTTTGGGCCTCTATCACTTTAGAGACCTTACTTAATGATGGCTGCAGGCTGCAGCTATCCTTTTCTATAAAAAATAGGGAAAAAATCCATATACTTATAAATTTTTTGTGTTTTAGTTGATTTTAAAAATTAAAAAAGAGCCTATTTAGCCTATTATTCTAAGTTTAACCACTACCTTCTAGGCTCTTACAAACCATTGGTTTCAGTCCACATGTAATCTCCCTATTTGTCTATTTCTTAATCACCTCCATTAGGCAATGGCAAATTAAAGGGCCCAAAAAGACTCCATTGAGTTCCTAATGGATCCCAAAGGAGTTATTCTCATCAATTTTGATTTTATGCATAGAAAGACGCATAAAGAAATTTATTTTTATTTCAAAAGAGTTATTCTCATCAATTTTGATTTTATGCATAGAAAGATCCATAAAGAAATTTATTTTTATTTCAAAAGAGTTATTCTCATCAATTTTGATTTTATGCATAGAAAGATGCATAAATAAATTTATTTTTAACTCAAAAGAGTTATTCTCGATTTTATGCACAGAAAGATGCATAAAGAAATTTCTTTTTAATTTCAAAAGAGTTATTCTTATCAATTTTGATTTTATGCACAGAAAGATGCATAAAGAAATTTATTTTTATTTCAAAAGAGTTATTCTCATCAAATTTGATTTTATGCACAGAAAGATGCATAAAGAAATTTATTTTTATTTCAAAAGAGTTATTCTCATCAATTCTGATTTTATGCATAGAAAGATGCATAAAAAAATTTATTTTTATTTCAAAAGAGTTATTCTCATTAAAATTGAATCACAGAAACATGCATAAAAGGTTTATTTTTATTTCGAAAGTGTTATTCTTTTTAAAATTGAATTTATGCACAATTAGATGCATAAACGGATTTTTATAAAAGTGTTATTTCCCACTGAAGTTGTTCTTATGCATAAATAGATGTGTAAAGAATCTTTATATCAAAAATAAGAATTCTCTTACATTCTATAAATGGGAATAGAAATGATGAGAATGAGAGGTAAATAGGTGTGATGAGATGGGATGGGAATCAGATAAATGGAAATGAATAGAGAATGGATGTGATGAGGATGAGAGGTAAATAGATGTGATGAGATGTGATGTGAATCAGATAAATGTGAATGAATGGATGGATGGATGTGGATGTATGTGAAGAATAGAAGTGGATGTATGTGATAGAATGGATGTGGATATGTGTATGTGAAAGGATGGATTGGGATATGTGTATGTGAAAGGATGGATGTGGATGTATGTGAAGAATAGAAGTGGATGTATGTGAAAGAATGGATGTGGATGTATGTGAAAGGATAGATGTGGATGTGTATGTGATAAGTATGGATGTGGATGTATGTGGGAGAATACATGTGGATGATAATGTGATGGATATGAACGAGAATTGAGGCGATGAGATGTGATGTAAATGGATAGATATGAATGATATAGGATGTGAATGAATGTGTTAGTATGTGAATCGGGATGTGAATGAATGATATAGGATGTGAATGAATGTGTTATAAGTGAATCGGGATGTGAATGAACGATAAGTGGTGAAGTGATGAGATGTATGGGTAGATGCAAGTGGATGAGACCTGATGAGGATAAATGAGAAAATAAGTGATGAGATAGAGAAAGATGTGTAAGAATGGGAATGCTTATGAAATGAATGTGGATAGATGTATAGAGTTCTTGATTGTATACGGATATTTCTCCTCTTTTTGTGCTCTTGCTCTTTTTACTATTTTTTACTTTTCTTTTCCTTTCTTTTCTGTGTATAAAGCTATATATATACATCCCCTTGAATTTGGCAATTACATGGTCAGGGGAGAAGGTTAAGGAGGAAGCATTAGAATGTCGAGCGTGAGTACATGCTCCCCCTTTCCTTGGGTAGATCATATTTTTTGCAATGATGTTGCAACCTCTTGGAACCAATTTGTCCAGCGGGTCATAGGTTGTGATGTGGGCAGATAGCTTTTTATGACCCTTGTGGCCACATCCAATTGCAGAGATGTTAGTGTACGCTCCCATTGACGAATGGAGGAAATGGTTTTCGACGATACTATTACAAGGGGAGACATAGACTCATTGGCCTCTTGTTGGGTGTTGACAAGAGTAGGTGTAGAGCATGAAGACACTTCTATATCAATGTGTGCCTGGCATGAGGAGCTAGAAGCTTCATGTGGCTCCCCCCTTCCTGAGCTAGGTGGTATTGATCGATATCGTTTGGGAATCCAAACTAACTCTGGAAGAAGTGGTGTGGAGCACTCTGTTACCTTTCCCTTACCACGATCTTGAATTGTCGTTGAGGTGGCAACAATTGGTTTGCAAGGTTTTATAGGTGATGTAGAGGGATTCAGCTTATGTTTAGGGACCCAAATCTGGTCATTCCCCTCGTAGTACCCTTGGGCTACTAATAATTTTTTAGGGATCCATCGTGATGTTACATTGCCCTTTCTCGGGTGGGTAGCTGCTTTCTTCCTACGAGGCTTCTTGTGTGAACGAGATTGAGCTGGGGAAGTAGCTGTTAACGAAGCTTTAGGGACCCATTTGTATGTATTTTTTGGCATAGTAAGCAGAGCTTTAGAGACCACCCTGCATGTTTCCACTCTTGGCGTTGCAACGTTAGAGGGGTGGCAAACAATCAAAGATGGTTTTGCCACTGGACTTTGTGATTTTTTGTTATCCAGCATTTTGTCCAGAGTCGATGGCTTAGGAGCGGGATTTTGAGCGGTCATACTGAGTGTTGGTTCTTGCGTTGTGACTGATCTGGTTGCCCAATCGATATTTCACTTGGTGGCCAACATCCATTTGCGCCCTAAGTTTACAGTGCCTTCCATGGTACCAGCAGGCATAACCAAAAAGCTTTGAATTACGGTCCCCTTGTCATAGGCAACCTGAGTGTGCAGAATTCCTGAGACAGGGGTTTTCTTCTTGTTGATATCTTGAACTTGGATAGCACTCCTGGATAAAGGTGGTTTTCCAAGTTGACACCACATGCCATATGATAGCAAATTGTGTTGAGCTCCTGTATCCAATAATGCATTATACAGCACCTCCTTGTAAGGACTCTGTAACTCAATTGGGTATCTTCGAGGTGGGTCAGATTCTAGTGAATCCTCCTCTGTATCTTTGAGGTGGGTCAGATTCCAGTGAATCCTTCTCTGCCTCCTCGAAAAATACTTGCGTAATTCCCAAGTTGGCTTCTCGTTGGCGCCTAGCATGCTGTTGACGTTCTTTGGCTTCAACTCTCGCTTGTATTTTCTTAAGCTCAGCTTGTTCTTTAGCTGCCTTCTTTTGATGGATTGCATATAACTCCTCTTGGCTTAGGGGGTCATAGTATCTTTTGAATTTACTCCCATTAAGGAATCCAATGGTTTCAACTCCGTCGAGAGTCTCCACTCTGATGGTACCTTGCGGGGTAATTTCACATACTCTATACGGTCCCTTACCAGCATATTTGAGCTTCTTCTTTTCGTTTCGCACTCCATACATCAGGACTTTATCCCCAACCTTGATGTCCTTGTCCTTTAGGTGGCGTTCAAACCATTTTTTCCTTCTATCCTTCTCCACAAGGGCATTGTACACAGCCAATTGTCTTTCTTCGTTTAGTCGCTCAAGGATATATAGATGCTCTACTAATGGATTACTCTACTAATGGATTACCATCCCAACCCTCTTGAGTAGCAACACGAAGACTAGGAATGACAAATTCCCACGGCATGACTGCTTCTTAGCCATATACCATTTTGAATGGTGTGCAATTAATAGCCACTTTGTACGTAGTACGATAGGCCCATAAAGCTATTGTAAGCTTTACATTAGGAACTCAATGGAGTCTTCTTGGGCCCTTTAATTTGGACGTTTAGTGAAATGTTTAAAATGCTAATCCATCTTTGACCAAGCCTAGAGGCCTAGTCCTAAAAGCATATATTTGATTTTTCACAAAAATAAAAAAAATAAAAAAAGGAGATATTCTTAGATCTGGCCACCTAGGTGTCTTTAAAGCTTTGTAATGGGCTATCAGTCAGTTATCATAGCCTTCTCTACCTTTTCGAACTCCAAACATTCCAAAAATTTGTCACTTTCTTCCTCCCTTTTTTGTGTGTGCACCAGATCTCTTTCTCTCTCTAAATCCTCTCTCTAAAACGCCCTGCACTCCTTCTCCATGGAAAAAAGCGTCTTTCTCTACTCCAAAAGCCATAGCTAGCAGATCTGTACTCCTAGATGAGCCTTCTCTCTCCAAACCCACAGTAGTAGCCATGGCTTGCAAGGAAGAAGCTTACCATGAGCATTCTCTCTATAATACTTGGTCCTCTCTCCATAGCTAGCAGGTCTGTACTCCTAAATGAGCCTTCTCTCTCCAAACCCACAGTAGTAGCCATGGCTTGCAAGGAAGAAGCTTACCAGGAGCATTCTCTCTACAATACTTGGTTCTCTCTCCAAACCCACAGTAGTAGCCACAGAAGAACCTTTTCATGATGTATTCTCTCTCTATATTGCTTAGCAGCCATAGCTTGCACTAAAGAAGCTTCCCATGATGCATTGTCTCCTTTGCATTTTTGTCTCACCATTGCCAACCCTCTCTATGTTTCTTTGGCTCCCTTTCTGGCTTTTTTCTCTATCCACAATGCAGCTCTAGAGAAGCAACCCTCATCTCCCATTATTTTTTGATACCATATCCTGCTCCTTCCACTCCTATTCAACCCAAGCTTACAAGCCTACTTTCTTGTAGATGGCACTACAAGACATCACCAATAAGCCTTCTAAGATCCGCCTTCAGGTTGATTTGGAGACAGAATACGCAACCCTATGCAGTAGGCATGTTGCACCCCATATTTCATACGATCAGCTTCGAATGCAAGGAGCAAAGGCCATTGATCTTTGGATTGATGGAAATCTTTATCCACCAGATCCAATATCTGGTGCCCCTCCACCATTCAAAAGCATTACAAGTTTTTTTAAGTTTGTTGGTGATGGTTTCAATGGGCTTCTTGGCTATTGTAGGAGATTACACATGTGGCTAGATGAGGCAGCTGAAAAGAGGCAAACACAATTTACCTTCGACCAGCTTCAAGCTGCATCGACTCAGCAGATCAATAGTTCGATGCAGAGGATTAAAGAGTTCTCAGAGGAGCTTGAGGTGCAGAAGAATAATTTAGCAGATCGTGTGCGCATAATAAATCAATTTACCGATAATTATGTTCGTCTTCAACACTCCACTCATAATCTTCGGCGTCGCGTCCACCATTTCACTCACCTTCCCATTGGATATCATGCAAGGCAAAGAAAACGTAAAGCTGTTGGGTTACTTTCTAAGACAGCAGGAAGACCCTTTCCCTAGAATACTTCTCAGGTGTCCCACCTGTTTTAAGGATTTAGAACAATGAATTCAGAAGTGAGAATCAGGGTTTTGGATACCAAGGTTTTGGTTTTCATTCGAGTACAGCCCAAAAGAAGTTCTTTATCTCTTGGGGAGTATAAGAAGTTATCCCCCAGATATTGTGACCCTTATATCTGAATGCAATGAAAGTAGGTGACTTAGCCTACAAGTTTCTTTTATCTCCTCATCTCAAAATTCTTAATGCCTTCTATAGAAAAATGTGTCAAACACAAATCATGGAAAGACGGTAAAACTTCAGTGGCAAGTTACCGTTGGCTTCTAGGTTACGCTAGCTCCTTCCTTTATATAGGTCGTAACTTTTACTTGTCGCTCATAGTAATCTTACTCCCATCAATCTCTTTTCTTTCTTAATCTCCTTCATGGCGGCTTGGCAACAGGAATTAGTTTTATCCCTGATGATTTCTCACCTTCAAGACGCAAGAGAGTCTGTGAAGAAAGACTTTATAGAACAGTATGAGCGCTCACTTTTTCCTCACCTAGGAACTTCTGTAGCGCAGACCAAATGGCGGACCTATCAAAACATAACTAGGGTAACACCCTGGGGTCAGCAGCACTTTCGTAACAATGTCCGCTTGGCCATGGTTATTGAAGCTTTGGGTTTGGGTCCCCGATACTACTGCGTCATGAGATCAAGGCATCTTGGGTTTTCTGAGCGGGTCTTCTTACTGGCGTGTTTTCTTCCTCATGAGAAGATATGCCTTTATCCCGTTTTTGGCTTGCCTCTCAGAGGTCCTTTTGTTAGATCACCTCATACCACTGAGATAGGTGCGGCAATAACCAGCAGAATCATTCCCATAGATGAGTTACCCTATACTTGTGCAGCTTGTGAGTGCTGCTTTTGTGACCATATGATGGAGGACGGGCTTATGGAAGTGTAAAGAGTTCTTCTATCTTTACTGTATAAGTTTCAAGAATGAATAAAGTTTAAATCTTGTTCTTATCTTGCTTTCTTTAAGACTTTTCTTGGTGGTTAATCTTGATTAAAAAAATTTCTCTAAGTCTCATATTCGTGCACCTTGCGAAATTATCCCAGTTTGCGAGATGAGGACATCTCGCATTTTTTAAGTGGGGTAGAATGTAAGATTCCTCCCGCAACCTCTTTTTGATGTCTAGCATATTCCCCTGTAATCAATTCCTTTTCTGAAATATAAGAGATCTTGTTTGTGGCTGTTTTAACCTAGAGAGAGAAAATATTCTAGAGAGATAATATTCAGATTCTGAATATTTTTGGATAGAAAAATATCTCACATTATTAAAATAAGTTCCCCTGAAACAGAAATTCAAAAAGAATTTTCCAATGTGCAATTGGAATTAATTGAAAGTAGGTATAAAGAACCTTAGTCTAAGGGTCTAGATTTTCAGAGATTTTTGGATTATGGTCCAATTAAGGTTCCTATGGGCCAATAGCATCAATCCATGTGTAGGGAGGAGATAAATTCAAATTGTAAAAGAAGATACCCAAAAATGAGTAAATGCTCACATAAGATGAAGAGTTGAAAATGTACAAGGTTTATTAGTAAAAAACTATGAGCAATAAAATTTTGACACATATGTAAGGAAGGAGAGTTCTTTAAAGAAGGTGCATATTTCACATAAGATGAAGAGTTGAAAATGTACAAGGTTTATTAATAAAAAACTATGAGCAATAAAATTTTGACACATATGTAAGGAAGGAGAGTTCTTTAAAGAAGGTGCATATTTCACATAAGATAAAGAGTTGAAAATGTACAAGGTTTATTAATAAAAAACTATGAGCAATAAAATTTTGACACATATGTAAGGAAGGAGAGTTCTTTAAAGAAGGTGCATATTTCACATAAGATGAAGAGTTGAAAATGTACAAGGTTTATTAGTAAAAAAACTATGAGCAATAGAATTTTGACACATATGTAAGGAAGGGGAATTCTTTAAAGGAGGTGCATATTTCACATGCTTGAATGAGTTTTAAACTCAAAAATAATGTGATATTTTTAGCTCTCATATCTCTTGAACCAAACCAAATCAAAATGAAACCAAATCGAATCAAAAAGTAACCAAACTAGGTCCAAATCTAGTCCAAATTCAACCAAACTGACTTGGAAAATTCTAGAATCAGTTTGTTTGGTTAGGAACTCAATTTTTCCTATAAATAGAATCCTTCCCTTGTTGAAAAAGATATAGTGTCTTATGCATTGTTGCTCTACTCCACCTAAGCCAAGAACTATGAATTCTTTAATAATTCACTAGTTTTTTGACACTTCTCTCTTTCTTAAATCCCCATTGGTGGCTCCATCAACATACTTAACCAATTGATTGGTTGGGAGCCTCTACCGTGATCAAAGAATCAAGCAAATTATAAGATAAGTATAGTGAATTTTGATCTTTTCTATAATTTATCAATGATTCTCTCTTCTCAACCCCTCTCAAGCTTGAGAAGCTTAATTGATATGGTTTTTGAAATGCTATTGAAGTTAGTTAATTAATGTTAATAAAGAATTACATAAAATTCTATTTATATTTAATTCTAATGGTCTTTCTCTCTCTCACATAAGAAATGGTCATACTCATGACCCTTTTCAATCCAAATGAAGCTTTTCATAAGGCTTTTTCTTAATCCAAGATTAAGCAAATTAATGGCTTTTTTCTATGCTTTTAGTTTATGTATATCGTTGATTCAATCCATTTTATGGATTGATGATCTAATTAGAGACCATTCTAATTATTTCCTTAATGATAAGCCTTATTCCTTAGAAAAAAATTGAGATTTATCAGTCATAGTAGCGGAGCTATGGCAAAATTTTTATAGAAATTACGCATAAAATAATTTCATTCAAAGCATAAAAAGAGGACTTCCTACCATATTCTAGGAACTATCATCCTAGATTAATTAAAAGAATATTATTATGCATGGAGATATGGATGTTTGCATGTAGATGTAGAGGTATGGATGTGAGTGTGGATGTGGAGGTGGATGTATACATGTAGATGTAGATGTGGATGTAGATGTGGAGGTGGATGTATGCATGTATAGATGTAGATGTGAATGGAGATGTGGATGTATACATGTAGATGTAGATGTATAGATGTAGATGTGAATGGAGATGTGGATGTATGCATGTAGATGTAGATGTATAGATGTAGATGTGGATGTGGAGGTGGATGGATGCATGTAGATGTAGATGTATAGATGTAGATGTGAATGGAGATGTGGATGTATGCAAGTAGATGTAGATGTATAGATGTGGATGTGGATGTGGAGGTGGATGTATACATGTAGATGTAGATGTGGATGTAGATGTGGAGGTGGATGTATGCATGTAGATGTAGATGTATAGATGTGGGTGTGAATGTGAATGTGGAGGTGGATGTATGCATGTAGATGTAGATGTATGGAGGTGAATGTGAATGTGGATGTGGAAGTATGCATAGAGATGTGGATGTATGCATGTAGATGTGAATGTACGCATATGGATGTGGATGTATGGATGTGAATGTGCATGTAGATGTGGATGTATGGATGTGGATACATGAATGTGCATGTAGATGTGAAAATAGATGTATGGATGTAGATATGGATATATGGATGTGAATATATGATATGTGATGTGAAGGAATCTGAAATGATGAGATGGAAAATGATGTGATGGGATGAGTATACATATAAATGGAATATGGAATAAGTAATGTAGATTGATGAGGGATAATGTGGAAAAATGAGAGTTAATATAGAAACTGTATTTGTAAACTGTTTGTAAATGCTATTTGTAAATGATTGTTTTATGTCAAGAATGCTGGGGGGAGCATTTTGGCCGTCTTGTGATTAAGGTCATGATGATAAAGTTGCAACTGCTGACGGAGAGTCAATGAAGGACGTCTCGCGTAGCAAGGTCGGCCGAGGTCTTGACCAGCCTCGGTGCGATTAAAATGGTGAGCTTCCGGTACGGTGGATGAGGGGCCAAGGAAGCGGCCTATGAGTGAAGCGCTAGGTCACCTGCGAAGGATCCTAGAGGGTGCTGACCATACGGTGCTCGGGCTCTGGGTCGCCTAGGATACCCACGCGTGCGTCGAGGAAGATATTGGAACAAGAGTAGGAGTTGTTTTCTGAAATCGGGCATGGATCTGGTTGATTGACCTTGCTGGTCTTCAATGGATAAGTCCATGGCTCTTTATATGGATCTGTTGGTTGATCTTGCTGATCTTCAACGAGAGTCCATCTTGATAAGTGATTATATTGCCGAGTATTATGGGCTAGGAATTAGGAAACGGCCCCTGAGTGGACAGGTGGTGAGCGTCCTAGTTACCAATGATGCCATAGATACTCTGATGAAGGAATGATGGGAAAATTAAGAATCAACTGGAGGAATTGGAAGATGGTGATCAGTGATACTATGGTTTTATTAAAGGATTGTTTTAAACTGGTTGAATTTGTGAAAAGGCAATTTCATATTGGGTGTGTGAGTGGTGTGACTAGTTTTATTTTGCATGAACATCTGGCTAGGGGGCCTTGGAACTTTTTTCCTTGGTACCCGGGACAAAACCTAACCAAATTCTTAATTGGATCCCATCACTACAGTGGTTGGGTGGTTGGCTAACCCATGGGATCGGATGGGGTTAGGCTGGACTGATGGATCCGTAAATCGAGACTCAACTTTTGTTTTTACGATAGATAAAATAAATCCTGGACAGTAACTGTTCTATGGATAGGAATCAACGGTTGTGCCTCTTGAATGGGGAAAAAAGCGTTGATCCCAATGATCCAAGTGCAAGTTTCTTCCTTGATCTGACCAAGTATCTTATAGATGTAATTGGATCAGCTCGATCAGAAATGATCTTGACTACATTAGAGTAAAAAGTTATCTTGGTGGAATCGCCCGTGCTTTCCGGTAAAGGAAGTTTTTCCGGGTTCGGTTTTGGAACAACCGACGGATTAATCTCTTATCCGGATATCCGTGGGTGAGGCCCCGAATGTGGGACTCCTGTCCCGCACGAGAAGTGCTACTTCCGCTGCTAGTATCCCGAATCTGTTGCTCGGTGGGAATAGGGGGATCTTACAGTTGGTATCAGAGCCAGGTTAATAAAGATCAACTGAGAAGACAAATATATCAAAAATTTATCAAGAAACACAAAAAGGTTATAATTGTGTGAGATAATTCATACAATTTGATATTCAAACTGAAATTCGTAATTTGGTAATTGGGTCTTCAGATGGAAGTACCGCAATTATATAGAATCCCTGACTTGCTTGAGGCCTAGACATGATAGTATTTACCTTATAATTCCAAGGGCTGTGACTACCCGTATATACCGAGAGTATACTGCAGCTCTTTACTGACAGTATATACGAGTAAATCTAAGACTTGAAATTATAAGCGTTAATGCTATCTAGATGATGATTTCGAATGTGATTGATATGATTTTTAATTCTGTTTGAGAATTGATGAGTTGATTTGGATTCTGATTGAAAATGCTGATTGAAAAATATTCATTTTTAAAAATTAGTTGAAATATAATGAAACCACAATGAGGGGGAATGGGACGAGTCCCTGTGATGATATTCATAACTAGAATGATGATAATGAATTCAGAAAATCACTATGAGATTAGTGGGTTGTGCTGTCAGATTGCTACTGTTAATACTTGACCGGTAGATCAAGTTAAGGGATGACAAATTGAGAACTTGCTTGACTGAAATCTCCGTGGAGGAATGTTCTGAAGGAAACTTTTTGGTCTAATGGACCATTATCATGTTAAAGATATGAATGATATGATCTGAATGAATTGTTATTTAATGATGAATTCTATATAAGGGATATTTATCCCAGTGTTCTGTTGGGTTGACCAGAATATAAGGAACCCCAGAATAAAATTGGATCTTAAGAAAAAGAGATGTCCTCTACCTTGGGAGATGAGGACATCTCGCACTTTTTAAGTGGGGTAGAATGTAAGATTCCTCCCCAGCCTTCGAGGTATACAAGAGTAAGAATCTCCCTTTCTGATCTTATAATTATTCCCTCTCTAAAATAAAAGAAAGTTTCTATTTAAAAAAGGAAGACCCTTTCCCTAGAATACTTCTCAGGTGTCCGACCTGTTTTAAGGATTTAGAACAATGAGTTCAGAAGTGAGAATCGGTGTTTTGGATACCAAGGTTTTGGTTTTCATTCGAGTACAGCCCAAAAGAAGTTCTTTATCTCTTGGGGAGTATAAGAAGTTATCCCCCAGATATTGTGACCCTTATATCTGAATGCAATGAAACTAGGTGACTTAGCCTACAAGTTTCTTTTATCTCCTCATCTCAAAATTCTTAATGCCTTCTATAGAAAAATGTGTCAAACACAAATCATGGAAAGACGGTAAAACTTCAGTGGCAAGTTACCGTTGGCTTCTAGGTTACGCTAGCTCCTTCCTTTATATAAGTCGTAACTTTTACTTGTTGCTCACAGTAATCTTACTCCCATCAATCTCTTTTCTTTCTTAATCTCCTTCATGGCGGCTTGGCAACAGGAATTAGTTTTATCCCTGATGATTTCTCACCTTCAAGACGCAAGAGAGCCTGTGAAGAAAGACTTTATAGAACAGTATGAGCGCTCACTTTTTCCTCACCTAGGAACTTCTGTAGCGCAGACCAAATGGCGGACCTATCAAAACATAACTAGGGTAACACCCTGGGGTCAGCAGCACTTTCGTAACAATGTCCGCTTGGCCATGGTTATTGAAGCTTTGGGTTTGGGTCCCCGATACTACTGCGTCATGAGATCAAGGCATCTTGGGTTTTCTGAGCGAGTCTTCTTACTGGCGTGTTTTCTTCCTCATGAGAAGATATGCCTTTATCCCGTTTTTGGCTTGCCTCTCAGAGGTCCTTTTGTTAGATCACCTCATACCACTGAGATAGGTGCGGCAATAACCAGTAGAATCATTCCCATAGATGAGTTACCCTATACTTATGCAGCTTGTGAGTGCTGCTTTTGTGACCATATGATGGACGGGCTTATGGAAGTGTAAAGAGTTCTTCTATCTTTACTGTATAAGTTCCAAGAATGAATAAAGTTTAAATCTTGTTCTTATCTTGCTTTCTTTAAGACTTTTCTTGGTGGTTAATCTTGATTAAAAAAATTTCTCTAAGTCTCATATTTGTGCATCTTGCGAAATTATCCCAGTTTGCGAGATGAGGACATCTCGCATTTTTTAAGTGGGGTAGAATGTAAGATTCCTCCCCCAACCTCTTTTTGATGTCTAGCATATTCCCCTGTAATCAATTCCTTTTCTGAAATATAAGAGATCTTGTTTGTGGCTGTTTTAACCTAGAGAGAGAAAATATTCTAGAGAGAGAATATTCAGATTTTGAATATTTTTGGATAGAAAAATATCTCACCTTATTAAAATAAGTTCCCCTGAAACAGAAATTCAAAAAGAATTTTCCAATGTGCAATTGGAATTAATTGAAAATAGGTATAAAGAACCTTAGTCTAAGGGTCTAGATTTTCAGAGATTTTTGGATTGTGGTCCAATTAAGGTTCCTATGGGCCAATAGCATCAATCCATGTGTAGGGAGGAGATAAATTCAAATTGTAAAAGAAGATACCCAAAAATGAGTAAATGCTCACATAAGATGAAGAGTTGAAAATGTACAAGGTTTATTAGTAAAAAACTATGAGCAATAAAATTTTGACACATATGTAAGGAAGGAGAGTTCTTTAAAAAAGGTGCATATTTCACATAAGATGAAGAGTTGAAAATGTACAAGGTTTATTAATAAAAAACTATGAGCAATAAAATTTTGACACATATGTAAGGAAGGAGAGTTCTTTAAAGAAAGTGCATATTTCACATAAGATGAAGAGTTGAAAATGTACAAGGTTTATTAGTAAAAAACTATAAGCAATAAAATTTTGACACATATGTAAGAAAGGAGAGTTCTTTAAAGAAGGTGCATATTTCACATAAGATGAAGAGTTGAAAATGTACAAGGTTTATTAGTAAAAAAACTATGAGCAATAGAATTTTGACACATATGTAAGGAAGGGGAATTCTTTAAAGGAGGTGCATATTTCACATGCTTGAATGAGTTTTAAACTCAAAAATAATGTGATATTTTTAGCTCTCATCTCTCTTGAACCAAACCAAATCAAAATGAAACCAAATCGAATCAAAAAGTAACCAAACTAGGTCCAAATCTAGTCCAAATTCAACCAAACTGACTTGGAAAATTCTAGAATCAGTTTGTTTGGTTAGGAACTCAATTTTTCCTATAAATAGAAGCCTTCCCTTGTTGAAAAAGATATAGTGTCTTATGCATTGTTACTCTACTCCACCTAAGCCAAGAACTATGAATTCTTTAATAATTCACTAGTTTTTTGACACTTCTCTCTTTCTTAAATCCCCATTGGTGGCTCCATCAACATACTTAACCAATTGATTGGTTGGGGGCCTCTACCGTGATCAAAGAATCAAGCAAATTATAAGATAAGTATAGTGAATTTTGATCTTTTCTATAATTTATCAATGATTCTCTCTTCTCAACCCCTCTCAAGCTTGAGAAGCTTAATTGATATGGTTTTTGAAATGCTATTGAAGTTAGTTAATTAATGTCAATAAAGAATTACATAAAATTTTATTTATATTTAATTCTAATGGTCTTTCTCTCTCTCACATAAGAAATGGTCATACTCATGACCCTTTTCAATCCAAATGAAGCTTTTCATAAGGCTTTTTCTTAATCCAAGATTAAGCTATGCTTGAGGCCAAATTAATGGCTTTTTTCTATGCTTTTAGTTTATGTATATCGTTGATTAAATCCATTATGGATTGATGATCCAATTAGAGACCATTCTAATTATTTCCTTAATGATAAGCCTTATCCCTTAGAAAAAAATTGAGATTTATCAGTCATAGTAGCGGAGCTATGGCAAAATTTTTATAGAAATTACGCATAAAATAATTTCATTCAAAGCATAAAAAGAGGACTTCCTACCATATTCTAGGAACTATCATCCTAGATTAATTAAAAGAATATTATTATGCATGGAGATATGGATGTTTGCATGTAGATGTAGAGGTATGGATGTGTGTGGATATGGAGGTGGATGTATACATGTAGATGTAGATGTGGATGTAGATGTGGAGGTGGATGTATGCATGTAGATGTAGATGTATAGATGTAGATGTGAATGGAGATGTGGATGTATACATGTAGATGTAGATGTATAGATGTAGATGTGAATGGAGATGTGGATGTATGCATGTAGATGTAGATGTATAGATGTAGATGTGGATGTGGAGGTGGATGGATGCATGTAGATGTAGATGTGAATGGAGATGTGGATGTATGCAAGTAGATGTAGATGTATAGATGTAGATGTGGATGTGGAGGTGGATGTATACATGTAGATGTAGATGTGGATGTAGATGTGGAGGTGGATGTATGCATGTAGATGTAGATGTATAGATGTGGGTGTGAATGTGGAGGTGGATGTATGCATGTAGATGAAGATGTATGGAGGTGAATGTGAATGTGGATGTGGAAGTATGCATAGAGATGTGGATGTATGCATGTAGATGTGAATGTACGCATATGGATGTGGATGTATGGATGTGAATGTGCATGTAGATGCGGATGTATGGATGTGGATGTATGAATGTGCATCCACATTCATGTAGATGCGGATGTATGGATGTGGATGCATGAATAGATGTATGGATGTGGATGCATGAATGTGCATGTAGATGTGAAAATAGATGTATGGATGTAGATATGGATGTATGGATGTGAATATATGATATGTGATGTGAAGGAATCTGAAATGATGAGATGAAAAATGATGTGATGGGATGAGTATACATATAAATGGAATATGGAATATGGAATAAGTAATGTAGATTGATGAGGGATAATCATTAGGGAAAAACGGAGCTCATTTTGGGGCCCTGTAAGAAATTCACTATTTTTCGATTTATTTCTCTCCTAAAAGATCTCAAAAATAATAAAATATGGAAACGTGGCTCAGAACTGTCAGTAAGGACCACTGAACTGTCAGTTCAGAAAAGAATAAGATAATCTTTTGTCTAACTAACACGATTTTGCATTAAATATCTCCTTAATTTTTTTTGTTTCTCGAAGATTTCGCATCTCTTTTGACGACGTGTGCAGGCCTCTCATAAAGAATCCATCACTGAACTTAATGATTGTATGGATACCGCCACACTTCCACAATTCATGTTACAAAAAGACTATGAGATTGACAAGCCAACTTTGCAACCTCAGAAGCACAAAAATGGCCGATACTAGTGAAGTACAATCTCAGAAGAAGCGATTATATCATCTTCACATCGACTTAGAAGAACAATATGCTCCAGCACAAAAAAGACGAAAGGATACGGTGCTAAATGCTCAACAACGGGAAAATATGAGAAGAGAAGGGCTCCAACATATTGACTTATGGTGTGATGGAAGTATATATCCAAAATGTCCAGTACAAAACTCTACACCTCCATTTGTCAATCCAACCACACTATTGAGGTTTGCGGGCGATGGACAAAATGGACTTCTTGGTTATATTTCAGCACAGTCTGCATTTGCAGAAACATATAAAACAATGTACCTACAAGAAAAGGGAGCCAGGATTCAAGAGATAGCTATTCGTGCAAAATTGGAGCATCAGTTGCAGAATGAAATTGAGGAGCATTCAAAGAGTAAAAAAGAGTTAACAAGATCAAGAAGGAAGAGAACCATGCTTGGAGACAGACAACGAAGTAGGAAGATTAAAAACATTGCAAATTTGAAGGCTGGGACTGGTGGATGCAAGCGAAGAATTCAGGAAGCAAGGTTAGTTTGCAATTTCTTATTTTTTAAACTCAAAAATGCTCTCAAATGACTATATGTATTTTGTCCATTATTGCAAAACAGGATTGGAAGTGTTGAATAATATAGGCATATTGTGTTGTTACTATATTGTTACTATAGGAAATTATTGGAGCCTGCAAAAGAAAATATGGATCCCAACCTTCTTCCAGTTAAACAAATGAAAGGATTGCTTTCTTGTGGTGTAGCAAAAGGTTTGATTGAAGAAAAAAAATACAAAACAATCAAACGCAATGTTGTAGAGGACTTTATATCCAATAATCAAGTTGATGGTACTACAATCCAAGAGGCTCTTGATGTTAGTGGAGTTAGCAGGAAGGGATATAGTTCGATTTTCCATGCGATATCCTCAACTTTGAGAGATCAAAGGATTAAACGAGTTTTACTGCCAAATCCAGCAACAGTGTGGAAGATAAGAGGTCATTTGAATGAAAGTATAGATGAGTTTATTGGACCATATATCCATATTGAAGATATATTTCATGGTGCTAAAGGAACCACTGTGTATGACCCTTGGAACAATATATTTGTAGATCTACAACAACTTCAAAGAAGAATGGTCGAGTTTTATGGAATAACATTTGAAGAGTGCAAAGGCATTTTGAAATTTGTTATCAAACTGGATGAGTGTGAGGTTGTAAAGGAAAAGAAAATGGAAAGGATTACTATCACATTGATGAATGGAGCACTTGATACATCATTGAATGAAGCGAGTTCGAAGTATTTTAGTGTGCAGTCGGAGAAACACATATGGTGGTTGGGCTCATTCCAGGTATGATCATTTTTTATTTCGTACTTGATTTTAGTCAATGTTTTCAAATCTTTTATAGTAAGACTTTTGTTTTGTATAATCACAGGTAAAGACAGAAGACCATGAAACACTAGATTGGGTGTTTCACCACACGGAAATACCAAGAATAATTAAAAGACAGGTGCAAGGAGAGAATCTCCATGTTGCAGGAAAAGGTGATTTTCAAGTAGAGTGGCACATGGCGGGGGATCTTAAAACACTTAAGTGCATGTATAACGTTAGTAAAGGAGGTAACTCAAAGTCTCCTTGTCTTTACTGCAAAGAATCAGCGCAAGTAATGGATTCTAAATGGTGGAAGAGAGCACCTAATAGAGATAAAGTTGACCCTGACTTCAAGGCCATTCTTGACATTCCACTATGTAATGTTCACATATGCACATTGCATGCTCTATGTCGAATTATTGAGAAATTGGTATTTTTGTATATTGGATTTGCTTGGAAACTCCGTCCCGAAAGAAATAGAAAGGATGCTCTTCATGCATTGGAAAAAGTGTTATCCGATATAGGTCTGCATGGAGGTGATGTTCATATCACAAAGGATTTTAAAAAGTCTAGCAATGGCAAGGAGGTACCAATCAAGCCCTCTATTGGTGGTGTTAAGGCAAGAAGATTCTTGTCTCGACCCAAACACAATAGTAAGCAAGTAAGGCAAGGTAAAACAGTTTCAAGGATTAGTTATGGATTGTGGAAGCAAGTCCATAATGCCGTGAAAGATCATGAGGCAGATGGGGAAGCACGAAATGTGAAGGCAGAGGTGTGGAGGTCTCTTGATCAACTCTTCATGTTCTGTGACAATGTAACATGGACAAAGAGTGATTACAAGAACTTTGAAGAGGCAATAAAACATTTTGGGAAGTCAATGAAAGACGCATGGACAGCCTGCAATATAACTCACTACATGGTAAAGTGATGTCTTCTTCTTTTACTTAAGTGTGATCCTCTTTTCTTTTATAACTTACTATGCATTCTTATGTCTTTGTGAAAACAGCATATCATCTACAACCACCTTCCCTATTTTGTCAAAAAGTATGGATGCCCAGCAATTTGGTCTACCCAAGGCATGGAGAAGTCTCACTACATGGCACGTAATGCATTTTTCAGACACACACAACACTATGGAGGGAGTCAAAAGGCAAATAGTCTGAAGGAAGTCTTCCAATGGTTTTACCGAGGCATTCTACAAAGGCTGCATGCTAAAAGAAAAGTTGCTAGCTCCAAAGTCAAGCTTGCTTTTATTCTAGCCCAAAAGCAAAGACGAAGACAAACTTTGGACAATTCAATGGCAGCAGAGAGACATAGACAGTGGAGGGATTCGAAGATATTTAGAAACCATAAATGGACAAGTAAACATGAATAGCAGTTTGTAACTTATTGGTGTTATGTCCACATGTTTTCAAACTCAATCAATAGATTTTTATTCTGTGGAACAAGTGACTCTTGGTGTAATGCCTATATGTTTTGAGACTCCATCGAAAGTAAGTCTTTTGTGAAAGATGTGATCTATATTAACAAGCATCAATACATCCATATATTAACACACAAAAAATTCAATCAATACTACTTAATTATGCTAGACATACTGTTGATCCTTACCAATAAAATACTGAGTGTCAAACACTTTTAGAAGCTTTTGAGTGTGGGAAGAGTACTGAAGTGTCGTACAATGATGGGACAAATGCAAAAGGGTTTTGATCGTCCGTACGGACAAGGAACTGATGAGGATCAAAGACTTTGTACAAATCAGTTCAACTTCAACATAATGTTTGTGCTATATTTGATGACTAAATCCTATTACTCCCAAGGCTTGCGAGTCGGAACTCTCTTTTTGAACTTGATTGGACTCTTTTTCTTCCTTATTGGCTTGATGTCGACTTTCTGTTTATCAATGCTTGCCTCTGTTGCTTGTCTGAGAGGGGTATCCTTGTCTTCAGCTATCTCCACATGTTCTTCTTCTTGGATTGTTTGGCCTGATGCAATCATGGGTGGCTCTCGAAACCTTATGAGCTTGTGTTTTCCATAGCCCTCTAGACATTTGGGCTCCTTAACACCACATGCTAATGCATAAGAAGTGTAAGACAAAAAGTAAGAGGCCCTAGAGGCCTGCTTATTCACATAATCCCCAAATATATCTATGGCGGACAACCTCTCTATTAAAATGATCTTTTCCTTTTGCCATGGAAGATCATGTCCACCTAATACCCTAGACAAACATTTAAAGAAGTAAACAATGGCTTCTCCATTGTTGCTCAACTGCCTATGGTAAATCAAGATCTTAGCACTACCTAGATCATGAATATAATGAGCTAGGCTTGACATTTTGCCAAACCCAGCTGGCCTGCTTCCACTTGATCTCTGGAGGAATGTGTCATCCTCAATTTGTAGCTGCCATGTATCAAAAGATTATAGTGAGACAATGATACATAACTACAAAACATTTAAACACAACATAAAGTATTTGATTTGAAGTAATAATATCATACCCTCTCATTTTCATCAGCAACAAGAAGTTCATCTTTCCAAAGATTTATTCCTCTCCCCTCCAGTCCAGCCTCTTCTTTAAGTTTTTCCTTATGAAGTGATGAGAGATTCATAGCTTCCTGGGTGAGCTGGAAGGCAGCTTCATCTGGCTCTTGGAAACTTTCAGCCTCTTTGAAACAAATAGTAAGGGCCTCTGCAGGATCAAAGGTTGTTTCCAAAGCTAGCAGTGAATGGTCATCCTCTATGCCAACCTCCTTGTCAAGCCTTGAAGCCTGGGCAATAAGGGAAATGGCATAGTCCTCCCTCAAATTGAACATACACTCTATATCATGGAGGAAAACATAATCTTTACCACCAATCAAGACACCTAGAAGCATGGGCACTGCATAGTTGCTGCTCTGAACATCAAAGTCTTCAACTGGCTGTGCTGCCCTAAGAGTCTCAGTCCTTAGTTGAACAAGGTCAAGAGCAGCCACTTGCAGCCCCTCATCCTCGAGGTTGATATCTTCTTCCTGCTCTGCTATATCTGTTGCCATAGGAATATCCTCTTTTACCTCTGCTACAGATATATCTTCTTCTTCAGTCTCCTGCCCTTGCTCTTCTAGAGATTGCTGTTGAAAGACAATGTACATAAGGAATGCCATGTTTTCCTCAAGCACTCTACACTTTCTGGTGTGCAAGTTACAACTGAATTTATATTCCTCAGGCAGGCTGTCAAACCTTCTATTCACATGGTACCTCAGCTTGTCAATGGAGACAATATGATTTAAATGCACAAAAACCTTTTCACCTTCCATAATCCTTCCTGCCTCTGTCAGTTGTTTGAAGGTATCTCAATGGTCTGAAAGGAAATCACTGTGATGGTCCAAAAGAGAGCTCATAGTGAACTCCCTGTTGAAAATATTGTGGTATATGTGGAAGTTCCTTTGAGCCTTGCACTTGTGAAGAAAGTCAAATAGGAGCAAATCTGGAGATTTGTCCTCTTCTGGTTCCCTTTGTTTTGAAAGGGAAGACTCACCTTTCTGCTCTAGTCTCTTGCTTTTGCCTGAACCAAAATTTATATAACATGAATTCTATATGCTCACCTATGCAATCAGATAATGTATAGGATATCAAAAAACAAAACTCTTCATCAGCACACATGAATCACCTGGTGATTGCTGTGGTCTGAGTATAGCAGCAGAGAAGTCCAACTTCCTCTTGAAAGGAGGGGCCTGAGGATCAACTGTTCCAAAGCAGAAACATTTCTCATCATCAAGAAAGACATCTCCATGGACATAGAAAGCAAAACAATGAGCAAACAGTAAAAACCAAAAGAGACACAAGACTTTGCAACAAAACGCGATGCAGATCTATTTGAAAAATGTAAAGTGCTCTCCTCGCATTTTGTTGCAAATTCTGAATTTCTACTGACATCCACTTCCAGTCAAATGCTATGGATATCTCACAATGTTCAGGACAGTAAATGATGCAAGGAGGAATTCCCATGTGCAAAAGAGATTAAAAGAAGGAGAAAAAATAAAAACTAGAACAAATATCAGAATTTGCAGCAAAACGCGATTTGGAGCATTTGGAAAACATAAACCTCTCTAATCGCATTTTGTTGCAAAATTCTAAATCCTACTCATATCCATCTCTAATCAAATCCTAGGGTGATCTGACAGATTTCTAGGCACTGAGATTTATGAATTCTACAGATGGAAGAAATATAGGTCAGAAAACATTAGAAATGGTATAGATCTCTGACCTTTCTTTTCCTCTTCCATACTGATGGAATAGCCCTGGAGATTGTCCTGCTCTCTTCCAAAACTGAGCTGTAGCACTGGTAACCTGGAGATCTGGTAATGGTAGTAGTCTTCAGACAGGTTGCAGAGTGGATGGAGTGTGTTGGGTAGAAAGTGGTCAAAGTGGGAGAGAAGAGGATGATGGGAGGGTGCTGGCAGGGATGGAATACGGGGAGGGAAAAGTGTTAATGGATCTAATTATTAAATCATGATTGGCACAATTTCCAAGGCAAAAAGTGACCCACAAATTTCAAATCCCAAAAGATTTGGTGGGACCCACACGTGTTAAAAAACGACTATATCTCACACGTGTGGTATTAATAACTCCATTATTTGTATTTTGTAATAATCTACTCTCCTAACTCAGTTCTCTTGCATCTCTACCTCCCTACTCCACACCATCAGCATCCAGACCAGCCAGCAAAGGTTCATACCCAGCACAGGATACTCATCATCAGCACAGAACTCTTGCAGATAGCTTCCAGGTTAGTAAGAAAATCTTTTTCCTCTTCTTCTTGTTTAATAGTATATTAGGGTAAGGAATTGATTGATGTGATGTAGGTTACATATTATGATAAATATTATATGCATTTTTTAGATTTTCTCCACTGCATGTAGAAGCAGGAAGACTTTTTATTTGGCCCTGTTGAATGAGAGTTTGATCACTTCTTGATGTCCATAGGCTCAATCCATGTTGCACCAAGCTGCATACACACTGAAATGACTAAAGGCATGCTGAAGTATGTTGTCTCTAGAATTTGCAGCAAAACGCGAGGAGAGGATTTTAGAAATCTCAAAATAGTTCAAATCGCATTTTGTTGCAAATTTTAAAATTCTTCTTCATCCACCCATTTCAAGCCTGCATAGTTCTTCTATAAACACAATACATATTGTTTATAGTTGGAAAGAGAGAGAATTCATCATATGAATGCAAAAGCATGTTGTTTCAAGCATTTGCAAAAAAATGCGATTTTGAGCTGTTACAAATTTCAAATCTTCATAATCGTCTTTTGTTGCAAATTGTTCAATTTTGCTTCATCCAAGTTGTTATCACCTTCTTTAATCATTCTATGTTCTCCATGTTTCTAATCTTTTACTATTGCTTTGTATGGACCTTTTCAGAGTGATGGCAAGAACCAAGGCAACTGCAAGGAGGTCTGGCAAGGGGCCAGGGCTTGCAGCAGCAGCAGCTGGGGCTGATGTCAAGGAATCTAGTGTGCCTACAAAAGGAAGAGTTGCACATGGCAGGAAGGGGAAGCCAATGAGCATGCTACAGCAAAAGTCCAAGAGGTTAAAGCATTCTGCTGGTGTGCTAAAGGAGATCAGGAAACAGCAAAAAGCTATAGGCTTTACAATCCCCAAGGCACCTTTTCAGAGGCTAGTGAGAGAAATTTGTGATAGCTGGCACCTTGGTTTCAGGTGGAACAGGACTGCCATTCTTTCCTTACAGGAAATGGCAGAGGATTACCTGGAGAAGTACTTTGAAGATGCAATGCTTGTAGCAGCCCATGCTCACAGGGTAACTCTGATGGCCAAGGACTTCAACACATTGTCCAGAGTGAGGTGGAGGTATGACAAGCTGGTCCATCCTGTGGAATGGCAGGACATTAAAATGAGAGACATATTATTAATTCCACCTACAAGGAAATTGAAGGCAGACAAGGTGAAGGTTGTTGAAGTGACCCACTCAATGAGCACCAGAGGGAAAGCTGCTTATGAGGAGTCACTGAAGCAGCAAATAGAGGAATCCAAGTCTGCTATAAATGTGGAGACTGTACAGATGGAGCTACAGATACAGAGAAGGTTGCAGGAGCTGGGCCCTAACATATTTGTCCATATTGAAGATGATTTTTCAGAGAATAATTTTGACTTGACAAGAGCATGCTTGGCAGCATTGGCTCATAAGAATGAGTATTGCTCAGATACTATCATTCTTGCAAGGCTCTAGTAAGTGTCTTTTATTTTACATTTGTTTGCAAAACAATCCTTATTGTACCTCCTCCCTTACACCTTACCTTAATTATTGTTTTGTCCAATGTAGCATGATGAGAAGCTGGCTGAACCATGCTGTACAGCATACAGTTTATATTATTGATCCTGCAATTTCCTTCAAGTTAAGAGATCCAAAGGAAACTCCCATGGATATTTCCAATTGGTTCAGACACTGTGATTTTGATCATGTTGATATTTTGCTACTTCCATACCATAACAAGTATGTGTGTGGCTGCTTCTTTTGGGATCTTCCTTCAAGATTGAGTACTCTTGTAGCCTTTGATTTCTTAATGCTTTTTTCCTTATGCAGTGACCACTGGAGCTTTGCTTCTATTGACATCCAGCAGAAGCAATGCTTTTTATTCAACTCTCTTAGAAACACACACAGAGAGGTTAAATTGTAAGTGGTTTGTGTGCTATTTTTAACTTTAAACTTCATTATTTGGATTTAATGCACACTAACTGAATTATATGTATTGCAGTTGTATTAGAAGACTTCTAGATGCATTGGATCAGTGTCCTCCTAATGTCAATCTTTTGGATTCAATAGAGCCAATAGATTTAGAGGTAGAAAGTTGCTCCCTCTACTGATGTCTATTTCATGCTATGCCTTTGAACTTATTGAGTAATTTTATTTTGTTCAGACATTAACAGTTTCTAACATATCTTTCCAACTATCCAGACACCACAACAAGATGATTCAAGTAGCTGGTTGGAGAGTGCTGATTAGTGCCAAATATATACTTTCAAGCTATTTTGAGATAGGACAGCCAGAGCTTGTAAGAAAAAATAATTTTCATTTAGCTTCAAAAAATTTGATATTGGTACAAAGTGTTCTAAATCATCATATCTCATTGCAGATGAGAGAAGATAGCTTCAACTCGAGCTATGTGTATAGTTTTAGAGCTGATATAATTTGGAAGTTTTTGAAGTATGCCTTCCCCAAACCTATTGTACCAGCTACTGTCGAGTTAGGTGAGAGCTCTAAAGTCCGAGAAGGTGTCATACACCTTGATGACACAGATGATGCAGATGTGGTGCCACAAGAACAAGGACCTAGTGCTGATGAGGAGAAGCCACAAGAACAAGGACCTGTTGTTGCTGCTGATGTTATTGAGGAAATGATGGAGCAACAGCAAACAGATGCTCCAAGGGTAGTAGAGGAGACAATGGAGCAGCACCAAGAGACTGTACATGACAAGATGGAGCAACAGAAAGTAGATTCTCCAAATAAAGATGATACGGTGAGCTTGGACCATGTAGAGCAGCCTCTAGATCAACCTGTAGATAAATAGAAAATTGTTGTCAAGAATATGTTCTACATATGTAATTAAACACTTCTGTACAGAATTTTACATTTCTGAATATAATACCTTTGTTTATGGAGTCTGTGTTATCTCAATTTTAAAATTTTCAATGTCTTTGCATTTTATTGATCTCTCTCTTCTTTTGAGCACCTGCAAAAAAGCAATATGAAACAATAGGGTAAAGTAAACTAATAGCAGTGCTTAATGAGACTAGGATAAGTCACATGGTATACCTTCTTATTGTTGTAGATAAATAAAAAGTCCTTTGAAATAGAACCTTCTGTCTCAAATAGAATGTCATTGCGCAATTGAGCTAGGGAGCAGCATTGTCTTAATGTGATATTGACTAGCACATCACCATTCTCAACAACATCAATATCAAGAAGTTTATTTTCTGCACCAAAAGAATCTTCATCTTGATCCATAGGGACTAGTTTTGTACCTAGCATTCGACTGCGCTTATAATAAAAAGAAAAAATGAAATTTTGTGATGCAACCATGTACTTCAGTTGCATAGAAGGTTGGACAACCTCACAAAACACTGAACTACATGTCTTCTTATCCCAACCTTTATCCAAAAATTGTGGCATGCATGCCAGACTTGTTGCTTTAACGGTGAACATTGTTTTTGAAACCTTCACTGGAAAGGTATTAAACAAGTCTACAAAAACTGTGAGAGGCATGCACAAAGAAATTTTTATTATCCTTGTGGCAATATTGGGTCTAAGAGCTTTCTGTACTTCTTTGAAAAGCTTGGCTCTATATGCCTCTGTAACACTAAAATGTGGGAGAGGCCAATCCACTGAATTCCATGCTGGAAGGTCTTGTTTTCTTAACACACCATGTGTGTTTGCATTGTCCAGCAAACTGATAAAAATGATCAGTAAAAAATATACCGGATTGAGCTAGCTCTGTTGCACATCAACCTTCGTATTGTTGTTCTCCTATCGATCCATGCAAAACATCTATAAATCCCAGAATACAATCGATGTTTTGCCATGTCTCATACGATGAAGGGTATAAATCTGAAATAAAATAACACAAGAATATCAATAAGCAAAGAAAGAAAGCTTTGTCTTAAAAATCCATGCACCTCATAAAGAACAAAACCACAATAGAAAAATATACAATTAGGCCTGTGTTGCGGAAGATCATTTGGATAGTCTCGCAAGACAAGTTCTTTATGCATGTACACATGCTGAATCAAAACTTCTTTCACCGATATCTTTCCTCTGCTGATTTTAAAATCTCGTACTCTTCCCTTCCATGATGCCAAGAAAATATTTTTTGTCTGGGGTTTCTTTCTTTTACTAGGTTGCATGAGCACCCATGCTCCTTTCGAAACAGTAAACCTTTCCCAAGTTCCTTCCGTTTTGACTGTACTTGAATTCTCTACCGAAGAAATAGAAGAAGCAGGTCGACGGGGTAAGGATGTGTGGTATAATTCTGCCTTCATAGCATTATCATCCACAGAGCGTCTTCCACAAGAACGACCATAGTTTTTATTCACCATGGATACCTTGTGAATCTGTAACCACAGCAAAGTAATGTAAACAAGATAACAAAGTGAAGTTTCAAGAAAGAGAAAGTAGGCAGACAGATAGTTGATAAGAAACATCTTACTCTAAGCCAAACTGGATCAAGGGAGCAATTTTGGAAAAGAAGAGGTTACTGCACAATGAGGTAGTGGTGTAGAATGGTAGACCTTTCGAAGGAAAGGCAGCACAACAATTCAAAGTTGAAAGGGAGGTGGAAGCGGGAAGGCCCTTGTCAGAGAAAATGTCAGACTAGATTCTATCTTCATGTCCAAAGATCTTGTGAGAATAAAAAACCAATCTCCACATTAATGTAGCACGCTTGTACCTACATAAAATATTGTTTCTTTTATCTATTTTCTTTTATTTTTGTGAATTTCCAACGTTACGTTGGCCCTCTGTTCATTGGTTGAGAGCTTATTTTTCCAAACCGTAAAAGGCCCCAAAATGAGCTCCCTTTTTCCCTAATGGTGGAAAAATGAGAGTTAATATAGAAACTGTATTTGTAAACTGTTTGTAAATGCTATTTGTAAATGATTGTTTTATGTCAAGAATGCTGGGGGGAGCATTTTGGCCGTCTTGTGATTAAGGTCGTGATGATAAAGTTGCAACTACTGACGGAGAGTCAATGAAGGACGTCTCGCGTAGCAAGGTCGGCCGAGGTCTTGACCAGCCCCTCGGTGCGATTAAAATGGTGAGCTTCCGGTACGGTGGATGAGGGGCCAAGGAAGCGGCCTATGAGTGAAGCGCTACGTCACCTGCGAAGGATCCTAGAGGGTGCTGACCATACGGTGCTCGGGCTCTGGGTCGCCTAGGATACCCACGCGTTGTCGTGTTGTGGCACGTCTATGCAGTGAAAGCATGTTCATGGAACAACTTATGTGGAATCTGGGCCCTGCAGCAAGGACAGATATGGAAGGTATCCACTCAGATACAGTGGCATTGGAAGCTGTATGAAGGTGTATGGAGTGGGCACTCGTATGCTGTGTTTGAAGTGGTATGGAAGCATGGGCAGCTCTTGTACTAGAAGCGTGGGCGCCGTTTGTCCAGGAAAAATACAAGGAAGAGGAGGAGCCATTGTATTGTGTGGCCATTATGAAGCTTTAAAAAAGAAAATAAATGAAAAATATACAATATAATGTGGCCAACTTGTGGACCACGTGGAAGAGAAGGTGGCCGCCTAGAGGTGAAACCGTCGGGTAGAGAAAGAAGGGGGGGGAATCGCCTTACTGAGGCGCTACAGGTAACTAGAGAGGAGGCCAGAGTTGTCTACAGGGAAGATTTAATTGATTGTGTGTGGCAAAGCACCTGGTACAGGGTGTCTCTATTTTCCAAATGGAAGCAGAGGGGCATGTTTGCAACATGCATGTGGATCGTTCAACTGCTGTTAATGCTGAGTGATAGAGATGCCCTCTTAGTTTTGTTCCAGAATACTACGTCGAAACCTTGGCATCATACTACTTGCAACATCAATTGCAGTCCATTACACAATTAGAAGACACTGACAGAGAGATACGCACGGAACAGACATCAAGTGATCTCTTGAAGCAGTTAAAGACGGCGCTCTGAGAAAGGGCCGGGCTGGTAATACTGGGGGGGGTCTACAAGGCGGAGGGAGAGGCGCAAGAAAGTGGACAGGAAACGAAAGGGGTATGCCGCCTGAAGGGGGCCGGGGTAAGAGTGAAGAGCCGGGTGCAGTGATGCAAGCTCGCTCTGGTGCTGCAGCAGACCGTGAAGAGTGCTGAGGCTGAGGCGGAGACGAAGTGGCTGGTGGATTCTGCAGGCGGTGGCGGTCGTGAAAAGGTGGGGGCTCTTGGACGCTGTGAAGCCGTGCGCTAGCTGCAGAGGAAGAGATAGAGAAAGGGAGGACGTCCGCTGGTACTTCAGCAAGGCGCCCCTCTCTGTTCGAGAAGTAGCAGCATCAAGTCCTACAACAGAAGTTGTAGGAAAAAGTGACTTTCTTTGCTTTAGTGTCAATGACTCTCTTACACTGGAGGCAGCATTTTTGAAGCAAGAAGAAGAATTGGTGGAAAGAGTATACTGAATGCAGTGAAGGCCCTTTAGACGCTGCAGCTAACGAGCAGCAGCCGGTAAGTACAGAAGGGCCAGTCAAAGCTACAGATTTTGAAAATTTAGATTCAAGTGTTGTTGATGCAAACTCAAAGCAGCTTAGTGACATTGAGCTGTATGAGAGCAATGAAGTTATTGGAGTCTCGGTCAAGGGTGGCCTTTATGAGAGGCTAGCACAGAGGCGCAAGGCTGGTCAGGTTCAAAAGGCTTTGGAGATGCTTGCAGATCTGCATATGTTTGATGAAGCAAAAGCCTTTGCAGAGAGAACATATGTTGTAGACAGTAGGTCTCAAGCTAAAGTGCAAGAGATCATTCAGAAACAAGAAGAATGGACTGAGGAAAAGAATGACTATGCAGCTGCTGCTGATCATGAGGTCACAATGTTCTGGTTTTTCTTGGGTTTTGGAACCATAAGAAGGTTGGTTTGGTCATGTATATGAGGTGTCTATGTTGGCTTTGATTTTATAGTTTTGTTGGATGTTGAGCCTCTGAAGCTCCATGATAGCCATGTGTATCTTTCATGTGAATACCGTGAGGTGATTTTCTGGAGTGCAAAGCCATATGAGATGAGACAAGCCATGTTAATGTCAGTTTTTATATGTATCATGTGTCCAATATTGGCTTTGAGGATGCACATGTATAGTTGGGTACTTGATCTTTGATGGTACCAGCTTCTGTTGGTGGTGCTCCTTGAAGAGCTATCTGTTTGGTTTCCTTGCTGGATTAGAAAGCTACTCTCACAGCCAGAAGTCCCGCGCTTTCCCAGTGACACTGCCCACGTCACGACAGCTCTTTGGTGAACCCGCCGACGTGAAACCACCGATGGGGTGAGAGTACGTAGAGATGGCTAGCAAAATGGAGCATTTATATGCAGAGATGAAAGAGCTTGAAGAGCGGTTCAGGAAGATTGAAGAAGAAAAGCGAATTCAGGAAGCAGTGGAAAATGCGGTGCAATTGGTATATAACAGGGTCAATATATTTGATGGTTTCGATCCAGAAAGCTATCTAAGGTGTTACGAGACAGAGATGGAGAATCAAGGGGTTCCAGAAAACATGATGATTGCATCTTTTGCATACCTTATAAGTCCTGATTTAAAAGATGAAGTGCTGGAACTAGCAGAGTATCACTCCAAACGATGGAGTGATTTTGCAGACGCACTTATTTATGCAAGTTCCATGAACTTAAAGCAGGAGCAACTTACTTGGGAAAAGAAAAAGCAAAAGGGTGATGAAATGAGGTATAATGTGAGCTGTGATAGTGTTCCAGCAACGATCCGAGCCAATTTAGAAGCGGTTGTCGATGCATGTCTTATGGAGGATAATCAATTGCTATTCAAGGCTGATACAGAGATTGTGGAGGCTGTTTATGCTAAATTGGGACTACAAAAAGCCATTAGTGAGCAACAAGGCCTTCACAGTGCCAAAAGCGATGCTTTGCTACAGCCTCATAAAGATGCAATGGGTGAACTGTGCAAGTATAATCTGTCTTCCTTGTTTGAGGGTGCAGACATACAGGGTCCTATAATCATACCACATGATGTGTTGTTGCATGACAAATGAAGATCAATACAAGGATGCAACAAAAAAGACACTTAGGATTCTTGAAAAGAATCCCAAGTTGTAGATGAATGTGGGAGAGGGCTTGATAATAATCCCACATGGGAACTTTTGGGAGTTCTAGAATTTTTGTATAAAAGGTGGCCCATTTGAGAGCTAGAGCACTCTTTGGTCATTTGGTTGAGAGGCTCATAGAGAGAGCTTGCTCCATAGCTCCTTCTCAAGTGCTCTCCCAAGGCTCTCCATCTCCATTCATGCTTCAATCTTGTACTCTCTATTCTTTACATTTTCAATGATATGAGGTTTTGGTCTACACACTTGCTAATCTAGATTTCTTAATGATGTTTTGATTTGTGAGTTGTAGAGTGCTTGTGATGAATCTTGTGCTTGAAATAATGTGTAGTTGAGGCTTGTGTGATAGCTCTTTGCATATTAGGTTCCTTGCATAAGTTGCATTTGTGTGCTTAAGTGTAGCTTAATCTTGATGCTTTGATTATGTAAGATTGATTGCTTGAGTGTTGAGAAGGATTGAGTAGGACTAGAAGTCATTAGTGTGTGGTTAACTCTTCTTCTCCCATTCAGGATAGCCTCTATGCGCTAACCGGGTTGCATTCACGGATTGACAAGTGTGTGGGTTGGAGTGTAGCCTCCGCTATGCTATGATGTCCCAAACAATGGCGCCGCTGCCGGGGAACGCACACCTAAGTTAGTGAAGGGTGTTAACCATTACTTCTTACTAAGTGCTCCATTGATTGCAAAATCGTGGATTAGGGTAGATTAGAGTAGAGTTTGCAAGGGCATTGAGTGTGTGATCTCAAGGGCGCCTTGTGTGTTTTCGTTTTTTTTATTAGAAGCAAAAAAAAAAATTAAAACCCCATTGCGGTAGAGTAATCCCGCCATTAAGTAGGTTCAAGTGATTTCTGTTTTTGTATTTTCCGACGTAGGGACTGTAGGAGGTGTGTCATTGGAGGCGCAGCAAAGAAAAATAAATAGATATGTATATATATATATATATCTATTTATACACATATATATATACTTTGTAGCGGTTGGGCGGCCGGCTTATAGCGAGGAGGTAGAACATTGGAGGTGGCTTTAAAAATATATATATATATATATATATTTATATATATACATTGGAGAGGCTGTGGTTGGGCGGCCAGTTGAAAATGCAGTGAAGGTGGCCAGCGTTGCTGTAGGGCAACCGTAGAGAAAAAAACTGGCCACAAGCGAAAAAAAAAAAACAAGAGAGGCTGTGGGCGGCCAGTTGAAAACGCAGAGAAGTCTGCAGTTGGAGTGGGCGGCCGGTTGAAAGGAGACCAAGGCGCAAGGCGGCTTTTTAAAAAAAATAAAAAATTTATAATTTTTTACGTCTGCATCGTGTGCTGCACTGGGGGGCGCCTGCAGTGGGCGCAGCCTGCAAACGGCGGTGGAAGAAGCGTAGGAGGCATATATATATATATATATGCAGCTGTGTAAGGCGGCCTTTAAAAAATATATATATATCTAAATATATGTTTTATATACTGCAGTGGGAAGCGAAGCAGACAGTGTGAAGCGCAGCAAAACACCTACGATTGAAGCGCCAGCAGAAGTTAGCGTTGGATGGCTGTAAGACGGCATTGGATGGCTGTAAGACGGCGTTGGAGATGGCAGTGAGGGCGGCCTTGTGAAAACGAAGGCTGCATCGAAGGTATACATTGACGTGCATCAAGCGCTGCACCAACCGCTGGAGTGGAAGAAGTTTTCGTGTCGGTAGTGAAGGTTGGCCGGTTGGCGCAAGTGAGGAAAAGGGTCGAGCACTGCACCAAGCACCAGAGTGAGAAGGCGAGCTCAGCAGAGGAAGCGAAGGCGTGGTGGCGTCGGCAGTGGAGGTGGTGAAGGCGCTGCGTGGAGTGTTGCAGCTGTGGGCGGCCAGCGTTGTTGGAGCGCTGCAGGAGAAGCAGAAGTCGTCGAGAGACCTGCGGGCGGTAGCTGTAGAAGGCACAGTGGACGGTGCGGCTGCATTGAGAATGTGAGCGTGGAGCGTTGGGAGCATTGAAAACGGGACCGTGTGCGCCAGCGAAGAATCCAGCGCAGAATCCGGAGAGGTGGCGGATAAGGTAGGTGCAATTTATAATTTTTTTTAGTTTTTATTAATTTTTCATGTTTTTTTATATTTTTAAATAAATAATAATAATAATAAATATAAAAAACAAAAAAAATATTTTTTTAAAAAAAAACAAAAAGAGAAAAAGAGATTTATTTTTTTTTTTAAGGGAAAAGAAAAAAGAAGAAAAAAGAAAAAGAAAGAAAAAAGAAAAAAAACTCATAAAATATTAAATTTATTTTTTTTTAAAAAGAAAAAAAACAATTTTTATTTTTTTGAATCCATTGTTCCTTATTTAAATTTTTGCATAAGTAAAGTAGCGTGCATTTTTTATTTATTTATTTGTAATTACGTACATAATTAGTAGATTTATATTTTTTGTAATTAGGCACGAAATTTATTAGTTTAAAAAAAAACAAACAAACAATTAAAAAAAACCAACAAAAGGAGAAAAAGAAAACAAAAGAAAACAAAAGAAAAGTTAAAAAAATAAAAAATAAATAAATTTTTAAGTGTTTTTAGGAGTCTACCTTTGTGCATATTTTGTAATTCTTCATTTAAAGTTTTTGCATAATTAGTATTTACCTGCATTTTTTAATTTTTGTAACTTTATGCATAATTAGTATTTTTTTAGTGTGATTCATAATTTTTGTGTTAAAAAAAAGTAAAAATCATAAAAATCATAAAATCATTAAAAAAATAATAATACAAAAATAGGATAGATAGTTACACCACACATACTCATTTTAGTTGCATTTAGTGATTAGGTAAGTTAAAATATATATATATATATATATATACATATATATATATTTTTTTTATTAAAAAAATAAAAAAAAATAAAAACACATAAAAAACCAAAAACATTTTGACCTTATGCACTTGCGGTCGGGACGTCTTGTAGATTCTGCCACCATAGGGCCTAGGGCACCTTCTAGAGTACCTACGCAGGAAAGTGGGACCCAATCGGTAGGAAATTTGGCAAATATTGATGAAACCCTTTCTGAATCCCAATCCGATACCCTTTCCTCCAGAACAACTAGTTCATTATCCATGGACAATTTAGGGCTGACAAATAGTCATCCCGTAGCCCCAAATAGAACACCCACAAGATCCTTTAATCCATTTGAAGCCGACACCATGGGGTTAACACTCAATGTGAGACTCCAATATGTCTACACCAATGCTCAAGGAGCTGAGATCTTTAGGGATCCACAACAACGGTATCTTGTTAAGATCGCAGACATTTTCTCAGAACTTGATAGAGCACCTCTAGTCAATGACCAGGGTAACATGTACATGGGTGGAGATGGTGTTCGCTACGAAGTCACCTACCATCCAGAAAAGGTAGACAAATTAGGGGAGCTCTCTAAAACCGAGTTCTTAGACTTATCAGAACTTTCCAGAGCAAGGGAGTCTAGAGATGACTGGCTCATTGAGCCGGACATGCCTGGACCATCCAATGCCCAATCCTCAAAACCATCCATAGATGATTTACTTCTTGTAGATCTAAATTTGGAAAGGGATAGGAAAGGCAAGAGTAAAATGGATCAGGGGGCTGAGAACCAATGGGAGTTTGTACAACAAATTCCAGTACAACCACGTGATCTTCTAGATGATTTGTACTATAGGGATGCATCAACAACAGCTTTGCATGTAGAGGAAGTCTCTGCTACTCCACGAGCTTTATCGTGTCAAAGGGGTAATGTTTCTACCTTACCCAACCCACAATCAAAATCTGCTCTTGAAGCTCCAAAACAAACGATGTGGATAATTGATGAGTACTCAAGTGAGGGCCATGGCTGGCATGTTCCAACTACACTAGTTGCTGCTCAAAGAAGGCCAGGTAAGAAGGAATTATCAATGTGGCTACCCAAAGATGCGTACAAACTTGTACCATCTAGTCCAGTTGCTAAGCCTCCTAAGAAGCACATCATTTCCAAGCCTAAACCTCGGATTGTTACTCGATGGGTCCCAAAACATGTTCTTAAAGCACAAGGCTATTATGAGGGTGCAATAGCAATTTGGATTCCAAAATGCCTTGGTTTGCTAGGGATAAAAGAGTGTTTCCGAAAGATGCCAAAAGCCACCCTTGATTTTCCATATCAGTGGGTGCAAAAGAAATCAACACAAACTCTTCAAGATAGGATAGGTGGCTGTGATAGCACCTACAAATCTACTTGTGTTGCTCTTCCTAAAACATGTAATGAGTCACCAGCTGTCCCAAATTCTCCTTGTTACACAATTCCGCCATCAACTGGTGTACCTAAGACACATCCAACTCCAAAGGAGTCTCATTTGAGCATAGATTCTAGCATTTCAAAGCCTAAATCCTCTTATCTTGCTCAAATTCCTCGACAATTGCTGAAATTCCCACCCAAGAAGGACATACCTAAAACCAAAGATAAGGCATTAACACTACAAATGAAGCTCTTTGGTAGATCAATGTTTGAATAGTGTGGTTCTTTATGACTTTAGAGGATTATGTTCTTTTTGAGATGATCTCCACTACCAGGGCAAGGGTAAGTTCAGTGACTCCACAATAAGATCGACAAGCCAGGGCACTTTTCTCCCACTGGGTTTTTATTCTTTTCTTTTCTTTTCTTGTTTGTTAATAAAAATTTTGCAGAGATCTCCGTAAAAAACAAGAGCATCAAACACGCCCCAATAGTCCACCTATCGTGCACACAAATTAGGAAGGGGGGAGACATGCTACGCCTACAAAGATCAAGGAGGAGCAATCTGCACAAAATCAGCAATGCATCAATGCAAACGAACAACATCAACAGGGCACTACAACAGGTGTATTCAAATCTTAATCTTTATTTCTTTATGTGCTCTTATCTTTTGAATATATGGTTTGCATGTTCACACAATGTTGGCTGGTTTAAGTTTTTGATTAGTTGTTAAAATAGGGTGAGTGAATTCTAGACTCTTCGAAGACTTAGTAAAAGATATTTCTATCTAAAGATAGTGTAGGATATATACCAATGGAATATGCCAAGTTCTTATGCTTTCAAGGTATATTAGTTATCCCTAGTGGTAGCTACCTCTTAGATATGAGCTAGGTGCTAGGAGTAATAATAATTTATAAAAAAATTATACCCTTTAAAAAAAAATATGTACAAAGTAAATTGAGACATGACGTGTCTACAGCCATGAGAAATGCTTGGTAGGACCTGGGGTTGTCTTAGCACCTTGGGGCCGATGCCTTGGTTTCCATGGGGTGAACACTGATGTCTAAAAGCTTTAGAAAAAACCCTTTGAGGAATCTATCGCCTTGATAGATGTTGGTAGGACTCTGGGGTACACTATGGGCCCTCGAGACCGATGCCCTCATCTTCAAGGGGTACTCCTTATGTCATAAAAGAAAGAAAAAGGGTCGGTCGCCTTTGAGATACTTAGCGGTCTTTAGATTCTCTTGGCGGAGGTCTCTTGGCCATTGCTTGGGTCTCTTTGGGATGGAACCTTAATCCTTATCACCTTCTACACACACATCAAAAAGAAAAAAAAAAGAGAGAAAAAAAATTGAGTTCCAATCACCTTTGCTCATATTTAGGAGTAGGTTTGCCACTTAGGAATAACTTACATACTTGTAGGACATTGAGACTGCGGTCATAACCGGTGGTGTACAAAGCACACTTGCCTTTGCATAGCATTATCTACCACTTAAGTCTCACTTTGACTAGACTTTACTCACCTATTTTAGTACTCATTAAAACTTTAATCAGCCTTGCACTTGTATGCTCAAGTGTGAAATTATCATTGCTGGTTTTTCTTTTCTTTTCTTTTTTTCAATAAAAGATTTTACTTGTATCCATCGTTTTTTTTTTGGTTGCAGCTCTTGCTACTACCGCGCTCGAGGACGTGCGCAAAATAGGAAGGGGGGAGTGTTGCATGACAAATGAAGATCAATACAAGGATGCAACAAAAAAGACACTTAGGGTTCTTGAAAAGAATCCCAAGTTGTAGATGAATGTGGGAGAGGGCTTGATAATAATCCCACATGGGAACTTTTGGGAGCTCTAGAATTTTTGTATAAAAGGTGGCCCATTTGAGAGCTAGAGCACTCTTTGGTCATTTGGTTGAGAGGCTCATAGAGAGAGCTTGCTCCATAGCTCCTTCTCAAGTGCTCTCCCAAGGCTCTCCATCTCCATTCATGCTTCAATCTTGTACTCTCTATTCTTTACATTTTCAATGATATGAGGTTTTGGTCTACACACTTGCTAATCTAGATTTCTTAATGATGTTTTGATTTGTGAGTTGTAGAGTGCTTGTGATGAAGCTTGTGCTTGAAATAATGTGTAGTTGAGGCTTGTGTGATAGCTCTTTGCATATTAGGTTCCTTGCATAAGTTGCATTTGTGTGCTTAAGTGTAGCTTAATCTTGATGCTTTGATTATGTAAGATTGATTGCTTGAGTGTTGAGAAGGATTGAGTAGGACTAGAAGTCATTAGTGTGTGGTTAACTCTTCTTCTCCCATTCGGGATAGCCTCTATGCGCTAACCGGGTTGCATTCACGGATTGACGAGTGTGTGGGTTGGAGTGTAGCCTCCGCTATGCTATGATGTCCCAAACATGTGTGTATGCCTATGCTTGAGGAGACACTTGATTCAGAGAGCTTCAGGACAGGTGCTCAAGACCCAGTACACGAGGAAGAGGACATCGCTAATAGTTTCCTCTTGGACTGTGAAGCATGTAAGCTGTGTAAACTTGAGGATTCTCATGACGAAAGTGCTCCTTCGAAGGGTATTCCTCAGGTGTCGTATCATATGTGTGAAGAACAGCAGGAACCAATGCTTCTTGCTGAAAGCATGATTGCAGAGTTTGAAGATCTAAGACAAGAAGAAGATGTTATCATTACTACATTCTTATCTGGTTATGATGCTTATAAGCAGGATGATGTACATGAATATGCATGCGAGGAAAATAAGATATTACAAGATGGGCCACAAGTATGTGTGATTGATTTAGAGGGGGTGAGCGATATGGGTGATTCCAACAGTGATGTTGCTTCTGAAGCTGGTTGCCAAGGTTCTTTGGATTTGGGTTATCCTGGAATGCTAACTGGGTGTTCCAACAATAAACAGGGTGATGCTATGTCATCAGTGTCAGGGTTACCTTACAACCACATTTGTGAGCAACAATCTCGAGCTTGGAAGCCTGTTTATGATGATGATTTGGAGAAGGAAATTGAATCTGTCTTTTTGGATCATACAGGGTTCAATGACATACAGATTCAAGGGTACTTGGGTGAGGGACCCATAATTCTAAGCCCATCTGCAGACAGGTATCAAGAAATACTGGGAGATAACATGCAGGATATGAAAGTGTGGTCACAGAGCCTCAAGAGGCTGCATATGAGCAACCAAATGGATATAGTTATGGGGGTATGAATGTTCATGATAATCAACATGTGGGATTGCAAGATGATAATGGCTTCAATGCGATTGATCCTGGATTGGATGCTATCTTAGATGATGCATTGATTTCATGGTATATAATAGATCCCCATCAGCTTTGGGCTCTTCTATGCTTGATGCTAGTCAACTGTCGGTTGCAAGTGAGGATGTACAGGTGTTATGTAATCCAAATGATTATGATGAGATTGATCCAGAGCTGGAGGCTATTCTCAATGATGCCTTGTTGGACTTTGTATGTGTTGATGGTGTGGATGCTTTGCATACTTTGCAACGGCCTAAAGAAGAGGTATATAATAGCATAGAGGAAGCCAATGAAGACCATGCTTTTCCATCTTTGGATGAGAAGAATGAATGTTTGTCAGTGGGTGAGCTGGATCCAGGCAAGGTAGATTTGGATGGGATGTTACCAAGTGTGTGTTCCATGCTGTTAATGCAGTTGTTATTTGGTGTGGCCATACAATATGTGGTGCAAAGGCTTCAAACATGGCCTGAGAAAAATTTTGAAGCAAATTATTTTGAAGAGCATCCCACTTTGAATGATGAGGGTCATTATGCATATGCAGCGAATCTAAGTGAGGATAGGGCTTCATATGAGCAAAGGATATGGCACATATGCCAAAAGTGATTGGTATTTGATCCAAGTGGGAAAGCAGAACCATTCAGATGTGATTGCTAAGATATAAATATCTTGCAGGCTAGGGGGGTAGGTTAAGATGTCATGCTATGTTTCAACAAAGGATAACCCCTTGTGAGTGGCACTATGTATATTCTTCTACTGTTTCATGTTTACTAGGGTGATACCAACTGGGTAAGGTTTGACAGGGTTTAAGACGCCTAGTTGGATGCTTGTACATATACCAATGTTGGTGTACAAATAATGCATGGACACTGAATTCCAGGACCTGTGTGGCACATACCGGAGCATGTGCAGGTTTAGAGGGGGTGGATGTCGTGCTGTGGCACGTCTATGCAGTGAAAGCATGTTCATGGAACAACTTATGTGGAATCTGGGCCCTGAGCAGCAAGGACAGATATGGAAGGTATCCACTCAGATACAGTGGCATTGGAAGCTGTATGAAGGTGTATGGAGCGGGCACTCGTATGCTGTGTTTGAAGTGGTATGGAAGCATGGGCAGCTCTTGTACTAGAAGCGTGGGCACCGTTTGTCTAGGAAAAATACAAGGAAGAGGAGGAGCCATTGTATTGTGTGGCCATTATGAAGCTTTAAAAAAGAAAATAAATGAAAAATATACAATATAATGTGGCCAACTTGTGGACCACGTGGAAGAGAAGGTGGCCGCCTAGAGGTGAAACCGTCGGGTAGAGAAAGAAGGGGGGGGAATCGCCTTACTGAGGCGCTGCAGGTAACCAGAGAGGAGGCCAGAGTTGTCTACAGGGAAGATTTAATTGATTGTGTGCGGCAAAGCACCTGGTACAGGGTGTCTCTATTTTCCAAATGGAAGTAGAGGGGCATGTTTGCAACATGCATGTGGATCGTTCAACTGCTGTTAATGCTGAGTGATAGAGATGCCCTCTTAGTTTTGTTCCAGAATACTACGTCGAAACCTTGGCATCATACTACTTGCAACATCAATTGCAGTCCATTACACAATTAGAAGACACTGACAGAGAGATACGCACGGAACAGACATCAAGTGATCTCTTGAAGCAGTTAAAGACGGCGCTCTGAGAAAGGGCCGGGCTGGTAATACTGGGGGGGGTCTACAAGGCAGAGGGAGAGGCGCAAGAAAGTGGACAGGAAACGAAAGGGGTATGCCGCCTGAAGGGGCCCGGGGTAAGAGTGAAGAGCCGGGTGCAGTGATGCAAGCTCGCTCTGGTGCTGCAGCAGACCGTGAAGAGTGCTGAGGCTGAGGCGGAGATGAAGTGGCTGGTGGATTCTGCAGGCGGTGGCGGTCGTGAAAAGGCGGGGGCTTTTGGACGCTGTGAAGCCGTGCGCTAGCTGCAGAGGAAGAGATAGAGAAAGGGAGGACGTCCGCTGGTACTTCAGCAAGGCGCCTCTCTCTGTTCGAGAAGTAGCAGCATCAAGTCCTACAACAGAAGTTGTAGGAAAAAGTGACTTTCTCCGCTTTAGTGTCAATGACTCTCTTACACTGGAGGCAGCATTTTTGAATTGGTGTCAGCCTGGTGGAAAGAGTATACTGAATGCAGTGAAGGCCCTTTAGACGCTGCAGCTAACGAGCAGCAGCCGGTAAGTACAGAAGGGCCAGTCAAAGCTACAGATTCTGAACATTCAGATTCAAGTGTTGTTGATGCAAACTCAAAGCAGCTTAGTGACATTGAGCTGTATGAGAGCAATGAAGTTATTGGAGTCTCGGTCAAGGGTGGCCTTTATGAGAGGCTAGCACAGAGGCGCAAGGCTGGTCAGGTTCAGAAGGCTTTGGAGATGCTTGCAGATCTGCATATGTTTGATGAAGCAAAAGCCTTAGCAGAGAGAACATATGTTGTAGACAGTAGGTCTCAAGCTAAAGTGCAAGAGATCATTCAGAAACAAGAAGAATGGACTGAGGAAAAGAATGACTATGCAGCTGCTGCTGATCATGAGGTCACAATGTTATGGTTTTTCTTGGGTTTTGGAACCATAAGGTTGGTTTGGTCATGTATATGAGGTGTCTATGTTGGCTTTGATTTTATAGTTTTGTTGGATGTTGAGCCTCTGAACCTCCATGATAGCCATGTGTATCTTTCATGTGAATACCATGAGGTGATTTTCTGGAGTGCAAAGCCATATGAGATGAGACAAGCCATGTTAATGTCAGTTTTTATATGTATCATGTGTCCAATATTGGCTTTGAGGATGCACATGTATAGTTGGGTACTTGATCTTTGATGGTACCAGCTTCTGTTGGTGGTGCTCCTTGAAGAGCTATCTGTTTGGTTTCCTTGCTGGATTAGAAAGCTACTCTCACAGCCAGAAGTCCCGCGCTTTCCCAGCGACACCGCCCACGTGCGTCGAGGAAGATATTGGAACAAGAGTAGGAGTTGTTTTCTGAAATCGGGCATGGATCTGGTTGATTGACCTTGCTGGTCTTCAATGGATAAGTCCATGGCTCTTTATATGGATCTGTTGGTTGATCTTGCTGATCTTCAACGAGAGTCCATCTTGATAAGTGATTATATTGCCGAGTATTATGGGCTAGGGATTAGGAAACGGCCCCTGAGTGGACAGGTGGTGAGCGTCCTAGTTGCCAATGATACCATAGATACTCTGATGAAGGAATGATGGGAAAATTAAGAATCAACTGGAGGAATTGGAAGATGGTGATCAGTGATACTATGGTTTTATTAAAGGATTGTTTTAAACTGGTTGAATTTGTGAAAAGGCAATTTCATATTGGGTGTGTGAGTGGTGTGACTAGTTTTATTTTGCATGAACATCCGGCTAGGGGACCTTGGAACTTTTTTCCTTGGTACCCGGGACAAAACCTAACCAAATTCTTAATTGGATCCCATCACTACAGTGGTTGGGTGGTTGGCTAACCCATGGGATCGGATGGGGTTAGGCTGGACTGATAGATCCGTAAATCGAGACTCAACTTTTGTTTTTACGATAGATAAAATAAATCCCGGACAGTAACTGTTCTATGGATAGGAATCAACGGCTGTGCCTCTTGAATGGGGAAAAAAGCGTTGATCCCAATGATCCAAGTGTAAGTTTCTTCCTTGATCTGACCAAGTATCTTATAGATGTAATTGGATCAGCTCGATCAGAAATGATCTTGACTACATTAGAGTAAAAAGTTATCTTGGTGGAATCGCCCGTGCTTTCCGGTAAAGGAAGTTTTTCCGGGTTTGGTTTTGGAACAACCGACGGATTAATCTCTTATCCGGATATCCGTGGGTGAGGCCCCGAATGTGGGACCCCTGTCCCGCGCGAGAAGTGCTACTTCCGCTGCTAGTATCCCAAATCTGTTGCTCGGTGGGAACAGGGGGATCTTACAGTTTTGGAGGGAACGTGGGAGAGAGGGATAGTGGAAAGTGAAGGGGAATGTGCATTGAATGCATGGGAACTCGTTTTTGGGCCTCTATCACTTTAGAGACCTTACTTAATGATGGCTGCAGGCTGCAGCTATCCTTTTCTATAAAAAATAGGGAAAAAATTCATATACTTATAAATTTTTTGTGTTTTAGTTGATTTTAAAAATTAAAAAAGAGCCTATTTAGCCTATTATTCTAAGTTTGACCACTACCTTCTAGGCTCTTACAAACCATTGGTTTCAGTCCACATGTAATCTCCCTATTTGTCTATTTCTTAATCACCTCCATTAGGCAATGGCAAATTAAAGGGCCCAAAAAGACTCCATTGAGTTCCTAATGGATCCCAATCCGTGCGATGAGCTTCAACTGTCTTTGTCAAAACAGAGATTAAAGTCTTGTTGGTACTCTCGGCTTGGCCATTCGCTTGCGGATAGTAAGGAGTAGATTTATGATGAGATATCATGAAATTTGTTGTGAGCTCCTTAATCACTTCATTTATAAAATGTGTACCATTGTCGCTCACAAGTTCAAAAGGACAACCAAAGTGTGTGATTATATTTTCAAAGAGGAACTTGGCTGTTGTCCTTGCATCTGCCTTACGTGTCGCTTTCGCTTCAGCCCATTTGGTCATATAGTCAGTGGCCACAATAATATAGCAAGATTGTGTGTTGCGGGCCGCTGGGCTAATTCGACCTACAAAGTCTAAACCCCACTTTTCAAATGGTTGGTTTACTTTGATCGGATGTAGGGGCATCTGATCTTTCCGCTGGGGTTTCTTGTATCGTTGGCATTCATCGCAACCCTTCACAAAGAGTGATGCATCTTGGAACATAGTGGGCCACCAATACCCCGATTGTAAGATCTTTCACGCAATTAAGTCTCCTGAGAAGTGACCACCGGCTACGCCCATATGCGCTTCTTGGAAAATGTATAGATACTCATCCTCTCGGGCACAACGCCTAAGAACGTCATCCTTTCCTCTTTTATAAAGAGTCCCAGCTATCAGGCAATAGGGTTCGCATTCTTTGATCAGCTTTTGAGCTAGATCTTTACGAAGCTCCTTGGGTGGAAAGCCATTAACCAAAAAGTTAACAATCTTCTCACTCCATTCAGGCATTGTCTCCACCATGAACAGGGAAGTGTCAGGTAAGTCATCATCAACCCCTGTACGAGCCTCACCATTAGGTATGCGAGACAAATGATTAGCCATAACATGTTTTTTGCCAGGTCTCACAACAATAGTGAAATCAAACTCAAGAAGAATCAATAGCCATCGTGTGATTCTTCCTGTGGAGCATGGTTTGTTTACCAGATACAACAATGCTTGATGATCCACATAGAAAACAAACTTGGTGGCAAGGAGGTAATAACGAAGTTTCCTTACTGCATATATCATTGCCAACCCTTCTCGCTCCATAGTGGTGTAGTTCATCTCAGTAGCATCGTTCAACTGGCGACTGGCAAAGCTAATGGGGTAGTCTAGCTTGTGTTCTCCAGGTTGAGTTAACACACACCCAATAGCAAAGTTTGATGCATCAATATGCACATGGAAGAGTGAATCCCAGTTAGGCATTCTCAAGATTAGAGCACTTGCCAAGGCCTTCTTTAATAGCTCATAGGCACGGTCACATTCTTCGGTCCAAATAAACTCGATGAGAAGCTTATACAATGGTCGAGCTATCTCAGCGAAGAATAGAATAAATCTTCGATAATAACCAACGTGGCCCATAAAGCGTTGGACTCCCTTATAGTTAGTGGGTGGGGGTAATTCCAGAATGACCTTGATTTTACTCTCGTCAGTGGAAATCCCATTTTTGGACACTATATGCCCTAAGATAACTCCGTGTTTAACCCAAAATTGGGATTTGAAAGGATTCAATGAGATGCGATATAATCTACACCTTTCAAATATTTTTTGTAAACACATCAAGTGCTCGTCCCAAGAGGAATGAACACAAAGATCATCTAAGAAAGCTTCACAGAAGTCCCTTAGATATTCCTTAAAGGCCGTGTTTATCAATCGTCGTTGGAATGTTGCAGGTGCATTGGTCAAGCCAAAAGCCATGACGCGAGAGGCAAACACTCCAAACTCCGTGATAAATGCTGTTTTAGCTTGGTCCTCGACTACAATTGTGATCTGATTGTAACCCGAGTACCCATATAAAAAGCTATATGCCTCCTTGCCTGCCACTCTTTCAAGCACATGTTCAGAATATGGCAAGGGGTAATGATCCCTTCTGGTGGCTGCATTAACCTTTTTGAGATCAACGCACACTCTGAGTTTCCCATTCTTCTTTGGTACGATGACTATCGGAGAAACCCATTCTGAGTGCTCAATAGGGTATATGAATCCACATTATACAAGCTTTTCAATTTCCTCTTGTACAATCTTTGCGTACTTAGGATTCATTGGGTAGGGACGTTGCTGGACTGGTTTAGTAGTGCTAATCATTGGAATCGTGTGTTGCACCACCGAGGGTGGAACACCCTTCATATCATGATATGTCCAAGCAAATATGTCCTTGAATTCTTTAATAAGCTTCTTAAGTGCAGCTTCCTCTGACTGGGTGAGGTCTTGAGCAATAAAAACTGGTTTAGACTCCTCACCCGAATCTGCTAAGTCTATCTCCTTAACTACCGCAGGGCCATCGTAGACACTGCTACTCCCATTGGTAGGTGTTCGCTGGGCTTTTGTGTAGACCACTTTACGTTCCCCTGTGGTAAACGATTTGAAATGCTCAGGTGCGGGGTGTAAGTCTACTGGTTCTTGTTGTGCTAGGTTTTTTTCTTTTAATTCTGCCTCCTTTTGTTGCTGAGCTAACTCTTGGTTTCGTCGCCTTCTCGCAGTACGACTTAGTTTCGGTTTCTCTTCGATTTCTAATTGGGCGACATCATGAGGTTGTGGAATACACCACATGACACTTTGGAGGTATTTTTCCCAATTATCCGCTAACTTTCGATGAGCGTCAATAGCTCCTACATAACTAAGCCATTCTGCGGTGGATCTTTCCTTGTTTATTGCAGTGCGTACATTAGCTCGATAGCGTTGGCGCTTATGTCTCGTTTTCTTCTTATCAAGTTTTTGATTTTTGTTTCTGTCAGATTCGAACTCACTTGGTCGATTTTCACTTGTGTCCCCCTCACTTTCGGATGAACTGCAGGAGGTCACCGTCCTAGGCCTTGAGCACATTGCTTCCACATTTGGGTGAATATTTGATTCATCCCCCCTCACTTGTGTCCCCCTCACTTTCGGATGAACTGCAGGAGGTCACCGTCCTAGGCCTTGAGCACATTGCTTCCACATTTGGGTGAATATTTGATTCATCCCTCCCATCAGGCTGCTCAGGGTCAGTTTCTTCTTGAGATTCATACTCAGAGTTGCATTGGTCAGAGTCTTCGCTGCTTTCAGTGTCAATGGAGTTTGCCACTTTCTCGCCATCAGAAGTCAAGTGCATAACACCTATCATGTTTATTGGCACTAACGGTGGCATATCTTGCCCCTCAAGTGTTACCCAACTTGTGCCTCTATTTTCCCATGTGTCTATGGTTGCCACTAGGTGTACCCAATCCACATTATCCGACTCAGTCATACCCAGTAGAACATCCATATAAGGAGAATCTTTCCCATCATCAGTCTCTTTTTTGCATGTATAGTAATATCTTAATGGGGCGGAGTGAACAGTGGTATCCGATCGATTATCGATGATAACCTTGCTTCCTAAAGGATGCGCACGACCATTCTCAAGATCAACTCGAATGAGAGAGTCCTAGAATTGTAGGTAGACATGGTTTTTCGACCAATCATGCACCATTTGTGCTTCCCTCATGAAAGGATGTCCTAAGATCATTTGATATGACATAGGATGCTTGGAGAAATCCATTACAATGAAGGTATGTCTTACCTTGTATCCTAGGACCTTGATCTTAAGGTCCCTTAACATTCCAATAGGTTTAGCTATGGTTCCGTTTGCCATCTTAACCACTATGTTTGTGACTTCGAGGTGAGGTCTCCCCATAGATTCCCAACAGTTTTTTGTTACAATGCTCACTCCAGCACCACCATCAAGGATTCCCTTTAGAGTTAATCCCTTGGTAGTAATAGGGAGGGTGGCATTAGATTTGTCACCTTCAAAGTACTGTCCCAACTTGTTCACAGGTATTTCAACGACCGAGTCTTCATCTAGGTTGGGTTGTAGATCCCAATGTTCCCCTTCATCTTGAAGCGTGTCAGGTCTATCCATATTTGCAAATTGTGGTAGCCCCGCCTTTAGTTCTCCATTGAGAAATGCCCGAAGAGCTAAGAATAGCTCATGATCTCCGTATAATTTGGATATCATCGTGGTTCTGATCTCAGAGGACATGAAATCCATTAGCTTGGACACATTCTCAATGCTACTTTTTGAGATATCGCCCCTTGACTAGGGACTCGTGAAGATGGAATTACTTCCTCTTTGATGGGGTCTAGCATTCCTTCACTAAACATTCTTTCCAGCAAAAAGGGTGTTTGCCCACTTCCTGATGTCCTATCCTCACTTTCTTCCCGAATGATACTAGGTATAGCTAACGGTTTATGGTTCCTGTGAAGCTGAACTTGCGTAGGAAACACTGTGTCTGGAATTTTGATTTTTCTCGGGTTTGGCTCCAGTTCTCTTTGTGTTTCTTCCACCAAACCCCTTAAGTGTTGCACTTGTTCAATCTCCTCAACTGGGTTTAGGTAAGTTCCAATCTTTTTCTTAAGGGTTTTTGGCCCACGTGGCTTGTCTTGGGGAATCTCAGTCAGTTTGGGTGGTCGAGAGGGCATTAACTGACTTGGTTGTGGGGCCGAGGAAGTTTCCTTCTGTTTCCCCTTATTTATGTACTTGCTTGATTCTCCTTCGTTGAGCTCCCGAGTGGGTTCCTCCCTTAAGGTAGTGGCTTTGGTCCCCATGGTTTCTATTGAATCGGAATCATCTTCAGGATCATTCATATACACGGGGTCGTCTCCTGTCCCCATTAGGGAAAATTTGGACTCAAAAAGGGGCCTTGTAAGAGATCCCTTGGGATGGTGATGTGGACAAAGAAAGCCAATAAATCCACATATAATATTGGAGGGCACGTGCGTCGTTTTTGAGTTCTTTATTCCATTAACTGACATGTAGGGTGTTTTTTAATTCAAAACAATGCATCTTGAGTATAGTTTTTTATTCCCACTATGGTGCCTTATTATATTGAAAAAAGACACCACTCTCTTTCTTCATTACACTTTTGAATATAACGAATCCAACTCTGCTAACCGAACTTCGTCCCTGCAACCCATCATCTTGCATTGTCTCCCTCATTGTCTTCCCGATTGCACAACCACTACCACTCCAAATCCGAGTTTTTTTGAGCGGGAGGTTTTTGATTTTCTCTTCTTCTCAAGGCGGCAAGTTTTGAAAAAGGATGGAAAAGTATTTGTTCTTCATGCGCCATACCTGCTTGTGCATGAATAACAATCCCATTTCTTACCTTTTTCAAGTGAGGGTTGTGCTTACAAGTACTCTGTACATTTTGGTTCATCCAGGATACCAACAAGTTTGTTTGATGGACAAGGAGGTATTATTTAGTGATGTTGTCTTTTGGTTTTAATGAAGCAATCTTCTTCACGGGAGATAAGTGTAATATCTTTGGATTTTTTTTGGTTAAAGTGTGAGTTCATTATGCTTTTTGGTGTTGTTAAAGCACAGAACAATGCAATGGAACCTGTGCAGCAAAAGAGGAAAAAGGTGGACATCCACTTCCAAGTAGAACCCGATTATGCTCCCTGCTGTAAGAGAAACTGGTCTAGGCCAGCATGCGAAGCCCGCATTACTGAGCTTCGAAATGAAGGAAAGAAAAATATGGACCTTTGGTTGGATGGTAGTATTTACCCACCAGATCCAACCTCCTCTCAATCTCCATCATTCTTTGGGTTGACAAGTTTCTTCAAGTTTGTGTGTGAGGGTGAAAATGGATTGCTTGGGTATTGCAAAAGACTGTTTGGCCAATGTCAAAGTATCTTTGAAAGACATTTGAGTGATAGAGATGCCAGGATAAAAATGCTTGAAGGTGCGAATTTTTACTTGGCATCGATCACAACAGCTTTGCAAGCTTCAAACGAGGACAAGGCAAAAGTTTGTGCTGGGTTACAAAAAGAGTTTGATCATTTGCAGCAGACTATTTGTAAGATGCAGGACACTATAAAGGAGAAGAATGAAATTTTGGCAGTTCGAGAAATCAACAATTTCACATTGGAGAGTGAGAATGCACACCTTCGAAAACAACTTGAAAAGTTCAACAGAAAATTGCAATATTTGAAAGACACGCCATTAGGTGCTCGATTACGCAAGAGAAAGATCAAACCATTGGAAGAACTCAATGTTGGAGGTGGCCAATGGAAGCGTCGTGTAAAAGCTTGCAGGTATTGGGATCTATAATTTCTTTGAGCTTAAATTTCTTTGAGCACTCACTTTCATTTTCATCTTTAGTTCCTTTCTTGGAGATGGAGGATTGGGTGTGGGGGTGGTATAGTTAGATGAATGGTGGACTGAAATAGCTATCGTTGTTGCTTCAGGATGGTCACAGATGTTGTGGGTCCAAAAGAGCAAGGTTCTGATATATTTGGCAAAGTTCTGACAAAAGACATCGTGGAGTCAGCAATACAGCATCCTAAGTTTGCAAGACTTCGATCAGACATAGCAAAGCAATCCTTGCAAGAGGTGAGTGAAGCATTCACGCCTGCAGATGCACAAGGTATATGTGACATGGCTGGTATAAGCACAAAGTCTTACAGGATGTTGTTTAATAAAGTAAAAGAGGGTTTCAATTGCAAGCTTGGAAAAAAGACAGTAATTCCCATTCCAAAACCATTTCACTTAAACAAAGCTCGAAATATTCTCAACTTGGGAATGGTCGAACTTGTTGGAGAGCCTTGTCACGTGTCTAGCACATTGACAGTGACTAAAAAGAGCGGGGAACAGAAAATTATAGAGCTTACAGAGTTCAACAATTTCATCATGGATGTTCGGAAATTACAAATGGCTATGGTGAAATTTTATGACATCAGTGTACATGAGTGCAATGGAAGGCTGAAATTTGTTTTGAAACTTGATGAGAGTGAGGTGATCAAAGGACAGAAGCTGGAAAGGGTTAGCATTACTTTAATGAATAGAGCTTTGGATGCAAGTATCAGTAATGCTGATGAGAAGCACTTTAGTGTACAATCCGAAAATGAGATTTGGTGGCTGGCTGCATTTGAGGTGACGTGCTATCCATTTTTAAATAAAGAATATTATGTTGCTATCCTCTTGTTATGATGTTGTAGACAATCTAACAGTTGTTGTTAACAGGTTCCAACAGAGACCCATGAAATTCTGAAGTGGTACTTCAACCAGACTGAGCTTCCTTCCACTATCCAGCAGCAGTCGAATGGCGAAAAGCTTTATGTAGAAGGATATGGTGAATATGAGGTTGAATGGCACCTGGCTGCAGATCTTAAAACCTTGAAATGCATGTTTGGTATTTCCCAAGGAGCAATGGCCAAGTATCCTTGCCTGTATTGTATGACCGAACGAGGTGTCTCCAAAGGAGGAAAAGAGAGAGAATGGAAATGCCCAAATGCAATCAGTAATAGGCGTGAACCCCCAAATCGTGATGCTCCAGGAGTGGATCCTACTTGGGATCCAATTCTTCCTATCCCTTTGATCAGAGTTCATATTTGTGTTTTGCATGCGCTGGTTAGAATAATTGAGAAACTAGTCTACATGTACATCGAATTTTCATGGAATATGAAACCAGCAGTAGAGAGTGAAAGAACTATTAAAAAAATAGAGCAAGTGCTTTCAGATGCAGGTTTACATTGTGGTCAAGTGAAGATTGAGAAGGACTTGAGAAGATCAGGGAAGACCGGAAATGTTCCTAGCAAACCATGTTTTGGAGGTGCAAAAGCCAGAAAGTTCTTATCTAATCATACCCAGAGAGGTCATCTGGGTACAGATTTTGAGGTGTGGAGGAAGCTTCATGCAGCTGTACCTGACCGAGGCTCTTCAGGACAAGCAAGGGTGGCAAAGGCCAAAGCGTGGTTGGCACTTGATCGCCTAGCACCTTTGTTGCAAAAAGCAAGGTTTGAAGATGGGGATGTTGAGAAATTTGAGGCAGTTGTGACAGAGTTCTACACTAGCTATGAAAAGGCATGGGGTGCGACAAACTTGACACAATACATGGTTATTACTTGAAAACCTACAGCTTTGAGTATTTTTTGTTGTTCAAAAAATATTGTACGATACTAAATGTCTTGTTGTTGTTGAGCATTTGTAGCACATTTTGCATGCACATGGAACCTTTTTTGCGGAAGAGTTTGGAAGCCTTGGGATTTGGTCTACCCAAGGCATGGAAAGATCTCATTGGCAAGCACGTTGTGCCTATCAAAGGGCCACTCAAAGGGCCACTCAACATGGAGGAGGAATAAAGAAAAGTAATCCCATGAAGCAACTATGTCAGTGGTGGTATAGGCGGATTCAAGTGAGGGCTCGTGTGAAGATCAAACATGCTGAATCAGCTGTGTCATGTGCAATAAGAAAGGTTCAGGCTGAACGGAGACGTTCAATATATGTCTCCTCACAGGGAAAGCAGAATCATGCTGAATGGCTAAGACAACGACAAAGACAGGGCAGAGTGTGGAAGAAAATTGATCATTGAAATATATATTGTAAAACAATGATGTAACTGTGAAAGATTTTAAAAGAACAAGAGCTTTCATCTATGTCCCATATAAATGTTTCCAATATATATACATTTCATAGTTTGCAATGGTAAACAAGAAGAGTATTGAGAAATATGACGAAACTTCTTAGCAACTGGAACAATCTAAATTTGTTAATCTGGAACAGAGACTTCCCCCAGCCGAGCCTTTTTTGTTGACGTTTCTGCATCATCTTCTTCATCCTCTATTAATGGCACAAGAGGGACCATTGGTCTTGCTGTTCTAAGAAGATGCTTCTTCCCGCAATCACTCAACAGATTGGGATCTGTGATTCCACATGCCAACCCGTAAGCAGCATATGTTAAATAATATTTACATCTTAACGAATATACTCCAGGTCCCTCTCCAAAAATTCGAACAGCTGCTTGCCGCTCCAGAAGTATTGCCTTGTTTGCATTCAGCCTTACGTGGTAGCCACCTAAATACCTGGATAAAGTCTTTATCGCCATCAGAGGAAAACTGGCGTTGTCCTTGGAGTAGCTAGCGTGAAATATCACAATTTGAGGGAATTTTAGGCGGTGTATATATGTTCCTAGTGTCGAATCGTGGCCCAATCCCGCCATACGCTTGCCTGAAGCACGTTTGAGGAATGTGTCTTCATATATTTCCAACTGAAAAAATAAAGGAGCATTAGCCAGAAACAACATCACCAAACATTTCAGGACAAAGTTGATAAAGCCAAATCCACAACAAAAAAAAACTAACCTCTTGGTTCTCATCTGCTTCAAGCAAGGCGTCTTGCCATAAATTAGTGCTCGAACTAGGAACGTTTTCCGCTGACTTATTTGGCGCATCCCTACACCCTCCCATGTTGGTGATATTCAATCTGTCCCTTGCTTCTTGTAGCTCTTCCTCTGTGGCATCTTTTCCTTCATATCTAAGGGCATCAGCATAGATCATATTTAGTGTTGCTGCAGCAGAAAGGAACTCGGTGTCTTTCACATGGCTGTCCACTAGTAGGTACTTGTCTATCCCATCATCATCTACAAAATTGTCATCGACCTCCAGATTCTGGGCTATGAAAGCTATGCAATGATCCTCCCTTAAGTTAAATACACGTTGTATGTCTGTCAGCAGTATATACTCTGAATCTCCTACTTGGTAGGAGGGGAGTAATGGCGTTGGAATGGGGGAGGAGTCATCTGATTCAATCACAAGCTGACCTACATCACTGTTTTGTTCTCTAACTGCCTCAATATCAACCACCGAACTAAGCTTCCTCTCTTCTTCAACATTGAACTCCTCAATGACATGAGGAGTGTCCTCCTCTTCAGCAGCATCCTCAACGGTGGGACTTGCCTGACGAGAAATCGTGTCTTCACTTTCAATTTTTGCAAGCGGCTCTGTGCATTCTTCATCTGTTAATTGCACGTTCATGTGCAAGAAGCATAAGAAGGCGTAGGAGTATTCCATCAAGCGGCACTTTCTTTTGTGAAAAGGGCAAAGCAAGGCTCTCTTCTTGTCACATGGCACCTTGTGCCAATCCCTGTTTAACCTCTGCTTCTTCTCCGGCGAAACCTTGAGATTAAAATGAATGTGACTTTTCCCATCAATCATCATTGGTTCTTCATTTGTGAGCTCGTCAAACTCTTGCTTTGCCTCTTCGAAGTATCCATGATGGCTAGACAATGTATCCTCCAGAGAAAAATCGCTATTGAACATCAACGAAATTGCAGGGTGCAAATCATGATGTCGACATTTGTACAGGAAGTCATATAATAGAGTTGTAGGAGTTTCTTTGATCTCTTCGTCCACATCAAATTCGACTTGAACTTGCGCCATGGCTGAATTCAAGTCTGTAGAAAAGACATGGAAAATATTAGTTCAGGCAATGAATCAAGAGACAGTCGATCTTAAACAACAAATCTCTGTGTGGTGTAAATGGATTCAACATAACGCGAGAGGAGATGCCAGAGGAATCCAGGTATTCCTCCTCGCGTTGTAGTGAATCTATTTTCCCTAACGCAAATAAAATTGAAGCTAAGTCAAGGACCTCTTCTCGCATTATGGTGAATCAATTCACCATAATGCGAGGAGGAGTATTGTGCTTCCTATGGGACCTTCGCTCGCGTTGTGGTGAATTGATTCACCGCAATATGACGACTTTATCATCCTTTGGCAACGCCTCTAACGTTATGGTGAATTAAAAATAAAGATAGTTCTCCAGTACCCATACTGAGAGAGGAGGTGTCAAACGAATTAAAATACTCTTCTTCGCAGTCAATTCACCATAAGGCGAGAAGTCATAGGTTTTCAATTCACCTTAACGCGATGAAAAGACAAAGCAAGTAGTTCTCCTCGACTAAAACCAAAACAACGAAATAACAAAAGAAGAAAATGTAAATGAATTCAACATAACGCGAGAGGAGATGCCAGAGGAATCCAGGTATTCCTCCTCGCGTTGTAGTGAATCTATTTTCCCTAACGCAAATAAAATTGCAGCTAAGTCAAGGACCTCTTCTCGCGTTATGGTGAATCGATTCACCATAATGCGAGGAGGAGTATTTTGCTTCCTATGGGACCTTCGCTCGCGTTGTGGTGAATTGATTCACCGCAATATGACGACTTTATCATCCTTTGGCAACGCCTCTAACGTTATGTTGAATTAAAAATAAAGATAGTTCTCCAGTACCCATACTGAGAGAGGAGGTGTCAAACGAATTAAAATACTCTACTTCGCAGTCAATTCACCATAAGGCGAGGAGTCATAGGTTTTCAATTCACCTTAACGCGATGAAAAGACAAAGCAAGAAGTTCTCCACGACTGAAACCAAAACAACGAAATAACAAAAGAAGAAAAAAGCACAAAGGAGATAAAAATACCAGGAAAACGAATTGTATACAATCGTCGCAGGAGATGGAGATGAAGGAGGTTGGAGGTTTGTCTTTGACGTTGGATACAGGAGGATGATTGATGAAGGAGGGTTGGAGGAGATAGTCAGTCGTTGATGGAGATAAAGGCCGTTGGTGGGGAGATAAATGAGAATACGAACTCCAAAAGAGGCAATAAATGAGATGGGTATCCTAGAAAATCCGTTTTTAATGCTACGCGACACGTCAGCGCCGCGTTTTCACCCGCCATTCCATGAATGCCACGTGGCATCCCGCCGTGTACCTAGCACGTGTACAAGCTATAAAGTTTAATCAAAGCCCTTTTTAATGCTATACGACACGTTAGCGCCGCCTAGTCGCCCTGGCAGCCCGCCAGCACGTGTGTTCGCTCTAAAGACTAATCAAAGCCGGTAATCACGCCACCTTTTCGTCCTCTTATCGATTTTGCCTTGTCCGTCCTCCTGCTTGCCTCCAGCTGACTTCCGACTACCGCCACAATACTGAACCGACTTTCCAACACCTGCACGACAGTCTCCATCCATTCACACGCAAGAAATGTAAGTTTTTGTATAATACTTGACTGTTTTGTAAGTTTCTTGTATATTGCTTGTTTGTTTTGTTTTTTCTTCGACTGTTTGCCCTGTGCCATTGTTTATTCTTCGACTGTTTGCCCTGTGCCATTGTTTATTCTTCGACTGTTTGCCCTGTGCCATTGTTTATTCTTCGACTGTTTGCCTTCACCTTAAAGCACACGACGGGCCATTAGAATCTCAATAAGCTCCATGTCTTATGGTGGATCGAATCACCATGGCAGAAGGCAAACGTAAGAGATTCGCGAAAATCGATTCACTATAACGCGAGGAGGATTGTTTTGCTTTGACTGGCCCTTAGACTCGCGTTATGGTGAATTCACCATAACACATGACCAAAGGGCAAAGGATTCACGATAATCCACCTCTTATTGGTGTCAATTAAATCACCTCCTACACGACAGTCTCCATCCATTCCCACTCATAGAATGTGATGAAAGTGTATTACTTGATTGTTTTGTGTTTCTATTATAATACTTGATTGTTTTGTTTTTCCTTCGACTGTTTGCCCCCTGCCGTTGTTTTCTCTTCGACTGTTTGCCCTCCGTCATGGTGATTCGATTCACCGTAAAGCAGACGACGAGTCATTAGAATCTCAATACTGCTCTATGTGTTATGGTGAATCGACTCACCAAACTGCAAGACGGAAAGGTAAGAGATTCGGGAGAACCCTCCTCCCGTTGTAGTAGATCGATTCACTATAACGCGAGGAGGATTGTTTTGCTTTGACTGGCTCTTAGTCTCGCGTTATAGTGAATCAAATCACTTTAACGCAAGATCGAAGCTCAAAGAATGCACGATAATCCGCCTCTTATTATTGTCAATGAATTCACCATAATGCGAGAAAAATTATTGTGTTTATGTGGACCTTCATCTCTCGTTATGGTGAATGGATTCACCATAACGCGAGGAAGTGCATATTGTTTTCTTGGCCCCCCTCTCTCGCTTTATGGTGAATTGTTAATCGTGTACTACTGAATAGCAAAGTTTTTTGCTTTTTCTTGCGTTTTCAGATGGCTCGTGTAAGGCATACAGCTAGACCCATTGATAATGCAGCTCCCTCATCTACTGGGAAGAAGATGGGCGTTCTGAAAGCCTCAAAGTCAAGAAAATCAAGCAGTCCTTCCCGATTGTCCAAAACGCAGCCTAGACTCAGGCGTTTCGCAGAGCATTCGGCAGCCCTGCGAGAAATCAAAAAGTTTATGAAGCACCCGACAGCTGCTATTCCCAGATTGCCTTTCCAGAGGCTTGCCAGGAGAATTTGTGAGCAGAATGGAATTTTGTTTAGGTGGAAGGCATCGGCCTTGTTTTGCTTGCAAGAGGCCACAGAAGATTGGATGATCGAATTTTTTTTGGATAGTTACGTTCTTGCTGCCCACGCACACAGGGTGACAGTAATGAACAAGGATTTTTTCAGCCTAATAGCCCTTCGTTTCAGATACGATAAGTCACTTAGACCAGTTACGTTTACTGATGAACGAATGTTACAAATTTTGGATGTCCGGCCTGTACAAAAAGTGAGAATTGAAGAGGTGACCGAGGGAAGTCCAGATCATGAGCATCAGACTCGGGCAAATTTAATGACAAGCGCTCAAAGGGAACATCAAGCTGCAATGCTTGCATTGCAAACAAAAAGGGAAAATGTTCGCGCACTCCACGCCATGAATCGGGAGGCGCTGCAATTTTTGTTGCCGGAGTTCTATGTACCCTTTAATATTAGAGGGCATAGATGTTATTTCCCGATTCATGCTGAAAAAATCAACATTTTGTTTGATCCCAAAACTGAAGTCAACGACAAAGTGCTCAGATGTGTTTTAAGGTATACTCTTTTCTCTGTCCTCCCACAATTTTTCATTCTTGGCTCTTAAAGTTGATGCCTCACTCTTGATATGTTTCCTTGTGAAGTTTTGTTATTTCGCTATTGCCCGAGGATGTACAGCAACGAGTGTTCCAGATTGATTCACTGGTCTCAACACTGTTGCTAGAAGAGTCAGTTCCGTACCTCGATGTGCTGAACTGGTTTCTGGAGGTCCAGCTGGACGATGCCCGAGTATTTTTTTTGGCATATCATGAAAAGTGAGTTTGTCTCTCTCTCTCTCTCTCTCTCTCTCTCTCTCTCTCTCTCTCTCTCTCTCTCTCTCTCTCTCTCTCTCTCTCTCGCATGATGTTTATAGGAATCACCGTACACGAGTTATATAGTGCTTCCTTTGGATTGAAACTAATAGAATTCTATTGTGCAGTTCCCATTGGAGTCTTCTACTAGTCGACGTGCAAGAAAAAGTCATTTACCTTGCAAATTCGACATCTGGTGTCCATGGAAATGTTTTGCTGTAAGTAAAAATCATTAAGATACATATTATTGTTTGAGTTAGAAGTCCGGATTGATCAGGATAATGATTGGTCTCTGTTTACAGTGGAGTCAGGAAACTAATGGCAGCTTACGAGAGCCTCAGCATGGACATCGACACCCTGGATCGATCGACCATCCGTAGGGTTAGTGTCCCCAAACAAGAAGATGGCTACAGCTGTGGGTGGAGGGTTGCACTTAATGCAATGTTGCTGCTACGAAGCATTTTTCAGCTCCCTTCAGAGGATGTAAGCATTTTCAGCTCCCATACGCATTTGTGCGCTTGTTTATCTTCTTATATATTGTCATGTTGATCTTATTTATGCCTTGATGAATTGTGATGGCAGTTTCCATCAATGTCTCGCTACGTGGACCTAGACGTCCAAACGTTTAGGGAGGAAACGATTGCGAAATTGATCGAGGTCGCTGAAGTTATGCCTCCAGACGGGCCAGTGGACTTCATCCCGCCCAATCCACGAGGGGGGATAGGCCCCCCTGAGCCTCTTACATGGGCTCCATACTTGGGAGAAGAGCCCTGGCTCCATCCTGAAGCCGATACCTATGGGTTCCAGCCATAAATAGTTTTTTCCTTCTTCCAACAAATGTACGTTTGTAAATATGCAGCTATACATGTATTGGAGGGAGAACATCAAATGTAAATACACTTATCATTTGAAAATCAGAGGATCAAATTTGCTACTGTGTTCCTTCACTGCTTGCTTTCTTACTTTAAGCCTTTTTTTGTGTACATAAAAATTCAATTGGGGAATTCTTGCCTTCATTACATTGTTTTAAACAATAAAGCATTACAAAAGCAATGTTCTGAATAGATAAGTTTATTGCATATGGAAAATACATTGACACCGTATATATGGTCACATCATATATCTTCTAGTGCCTCCAATTCATGTGGGGCTGCAACATCTTTACAAATGATCTGATGCTCTCTTCTTTTACTTAGCTTCCGACCATCGAGCTTGAAGCAAAATTGATCTGGAGGATTCTGAATAGCTACTTCTAATTCCTTCCTAACATATTCGAGAGTCCAATTCTCTTCCACTTCCAATGTCAAAGATGGGTGACCCTGTCGAATCATAACTATATCTATCAAGCAAGAGTGGCTGCCATCTCTTGTATCTTGGTCCATGCTTTCCCAGTTGTTGTTGATCCATCGCCACCTTCTATAAGTAAATGACATGCACAGATGTTGCCTGGCAATATAGTATCTGATTCCAAAATATCATTAGGATAATTTTCCGAATATAATCAAATAAGCGTTGTAACTGTTTCACAAAAATACATTTTAATGTTTTAACACTCACCGAAATGCAATGTCGGAGGTGTTCAATCGACATTCGATCAAATCATCTCCCTTTGATGATTTCACTCTCCAACCTTTGTCAAACAAATGATCAAGCCAGACTTCATCTACATCTTTGCACACAAAAGTTGTTCTAGTTTTTCTCAATTGTTTACAATCAGAAAATAAATGAACAAAGCATGCAATTGGAACAAACAAACTTAAGTGCACATTTCTTGCACCAATGCTAGGCTTCATAGCACATTTAATATCATTAAACATTTTGGTCCTGTATGACTCTATCACTTCTGTGTCAAGCAATGGCCACTCCGAACTATCAAGTGCGGGCAACGGAATACGTTCCAACTTTCCATGTCGACTCAATTGAGTGGGCAAGGTATAAAATGAGTCATAGAAATATGTTCTACTTCTTGCGAGATCACTTGGTGCACGACCTTCATATTGAAGTTCCCCCACCTCACCATGTACGACATTCAAGAACCCCGTCAAGCATTGTGCAGGCTCCCACTCCTGAAGGTTGGATGGGTACAAATCTGTGCATGGCAGAAAAATGTATATCAATCACCTTATTTGCAACGTTGAAATACAAAACACAAGCACTTACAATGTGGTCTGTGTCTTGGAAGTCCTTCCAATGGTCCCACGTTGATCTCTTTTTGCATGAATACATGCTGGATCAACACTTCTTTGACAGTTTTCCCTCCTGGTGCCATCTTAAAGTCAAGGACCCTTCCTTTCCAATGTTTGGCCAAGTCTTCAGATGCCTTTCCCTTCACTCGGTAGTGGCCTTGTTTTCCTGGCTGCATAGTGACCCAAGAGTACTTCCTGTATACTTGGGGAATCCATTCTTCGTTCTCGTCTTTTATGTTATACAACACAACAGATGAGATACTGCTCCTTGCTCGTTTCAGTCCACTTTCGGGTGCCATGATAGAATAACAGACGTATGAGAAAGAAGAAGTAGCAGAAAGTGGATGACTGGGCTAACCGCTTTTGTGGATCAAGGAGGGAGGATGAAATGAGGGACGGTGTGTTCTTTTTGGGCGCCAAAGATGTTTCAAGATTCAAAAGTGGAACCAAGTTGAGGGAATAACCGGGAGAATGTGTATCTATCTATTCCAAGCATTCAAGCTTCATTAGTTCTAGGGGTGGTGGAAAGAATTTTTTAGTGCTCCACGTCTAACACAGGAATGTGGAAAACATTCTTTTATTGTGTTAGTTTCTGACAAAAAAACGGTTTTAAATATTTTAAGACAAGGTGATGGTTTTTTTTAATATTTCATGAAGATAAGAGTTTCTCCACGTTTTGGGTGGGTTTGTACAGAGGTCCCACCACCGGTGAATCTCGTTCGTAGATTACATGTCACTCAATCTATGTGTCTATTATTATATTATTGTTGAAACAGCCCTCTTTTGAGTCCAGAATTTTCCTAATGTATGTTAGTCTTTGAACTAGGCTTAGAGCTCGTGGCATTAAGCGATCTCTTCCGCCGCATTTTCTTTTTCTTTGCTCGAGCAATTGATGCAGTATCCCTCTCCTCGAGAATGTAGTTTTGATTTTGAAGCATTGACCGTGTAACTACATTCGCGGGTACAACGGGTGTGGTTCCTCGTGCCTGGTTGGTGACCTCAACCAAATTCAATGGCGTAATCTTGGGTGCATTAGGATTATGTGGACATTGAGCAATCAAATGATCTATGCCACAACGATTACGTGTAAGTACCCACAATCCCGATGTGCTCCCTTGATTTGGTGGCATCTGAGTAGCGATCTTCTATAGCCTATTAGGGCACTCCGCTACACGATGCGGTCCACCACACTCGTAGCATTGAAGAGGTGGTCTCCTCGCCAAGGTATTAAGGTTTTGCCCTCTTGTGGCGAGAGCAGTCGCTTGATATACAAGCTTGACTTGCCCGAAATGATCCTCCATGTAGTACTGGGGAATCATTTCAAACGTATCAATCCCATATGAAGAAACAGTGGGGTCTATCTCCTCTTCATAATCCCCACATGCACTATGTGACTCACAACCCATCTAGTTTACAGGGGTAATCCTTGGATGTGGAGGTTGTGGTCCTAGCACTGGCGGTGGTAATAGCACAGACTGGACTACATTCAGATTCCTTGGAACTATGTGCTGTGACGGTTGCTTGACAGGTTGTGCAGGCATTAGCGCGGATACTTGAGGTGTGTTTGACCAGGCTAGTGGTGCCTGATTTGCCAACATTCGCTTAAGTACTAGGCAATCTTTAGATTAATGGCCATACTTACCACATGCATTGCAATTCCCATTGAATTTGACTCTGAATGTGGGACATTCACTCGTGCTATGTGGTCCTAAGCAAACCGAACACCATTGTTGCTCTCTTCTTGGGTACATATGGCTATTTTGAGGAGCTCGATTACCCCTAAAGTATTCTTGGAGAGCCTTAGTAAGGTCGGTCACACAGACATTTCGGATATCTTGGGCTCCTTGGCAATAGGTTTTACCGTCATTGGCTCGTGCCCAGATACTTGCAAACTAACGGATTTTGTCTCCGAAGACACCTTTTTACCTGCAATCATCAAGTTGTCTTCTAACTGGATTGCATTGGCAGTGACTGCTTCCCACGTTGTAAGACCTCTAATGACTAGGCCATTGTATATGTCCTCGAGGCGCAATCCTCGGATGAATCTATCGAGCAGTTGGTTATTATTGAAGCACTCATTGGGAGTGCAGTGAGAATTTAGATGCTTCAATCGACTTATAAAGTCTCTCATTGACTCCCCTTCCTCGCATTCAGCTTTTTGGAGTTGAGATGCTACTCCCCAAAGCACACCCTCACGTATGTATTCTTTCAAGAACAATCTCTTGAGAGTGGGGTAGTGAGTGCGCTCTTCAACCCTTAAGGTTTGATACCGATCTCCGGCCTTCCCACTCAAGGTTAAGCCTAAGGCTTTACACTTATGCAGCTCATTGTGCTCTTCCAAGGAATCACACACGTGTTCGAAGACTTCAACGTGCTTCCTAACACCCTCGTTACCACTGAAGTTTTGAGTGAGCTTAGCCACTTGTACCGCCTTGCTTCTAGGTTCTCTCTCAGGCATGCCCCGCATGTTTTCCGCAATAGATCATCCGATCGTCTGAGCAAACGCTGCGAGATCACCTAGGTGAGCAGGCATAACTGGTGGGGGCACTTCTGGGATAGCCTGGCCAGTTTTGAGGCTGATGCTGTCAGACAATCGAATATAGGAGTTGGCGTTGGTCTGGGTACGTTGGCAAATGACGTAGGATATGATATGTGACTAGGCCTAGCTCCTCTTGGATAAGGGTTGTGATAAGGCGGTCATGGAGCATACGCCATTGGCATACTAAGAGGCGTAGGAGCTACATGAGCATGAGTAGCGATAGGTACATATGGCTGATAGGCACTGGTACGCACTGTTGTATGTACTGTTCCACTAGGTAGCAGCGTCATACTAACTACAGCGGTAACAGGTGCATTTTCTGTTATGCTCATCATTGGGATAGGCATTGTGGATTCCTTAATGAAAAGTTGAGCCAAGGTTGGAAAGCTAAAGTTACTGCTCGTGGGCTCAACCTGCATTGAGACTCCAGGCGAAACAACATATGAAGGGTCTATGGGACTCACCGAGGCCAATTGTGATAGGGTTGGTTGTTTGGCCTTGCCTGTATCCAAAAATCTCATAGGGCCCGTAAGTTCACTCCCCTATTTTGCCTCTCAATTTGGATAATTCTATGAATAACCTCACATATCATTTGTTGTTGCTCCTCTAGATTAGTGGCGCTAGATGTAGATCGTAGGACTTCTAACCAACCTACATGGTATGTTAGAGTCTCTGTGTGTAGCTCATATTCCCAATTTTCAGAGAAAAAAGGTAGATTACAAAGACAAAGGAGGGGCCGGATAAGGTTGCAAATTTTATTTTTGTTATATTTTTAAAAAAAACACACACAAAGAAACCATGCATTGTGACGGGTTGTAGCTCTCATGGAGCATTGCAGAATGCTATTGGGTGCGTTGCTAAGCTCTTCCATAGCTTATGCAAGCTCCATAGGCTCTCAAGTGTGAAGGCCGCTTAAGAAAGGTGGCGATAGCAAAGAGAGATAACTGCCACTATAAATGGCTAACCTGTTATAGATAGCCACTAGCCTTGGTTTTATTAATTCAGAACCTTAGCTCTCTTTATCTGCAGGCGGTAGTAGCCAACGTAGAGAGCAAGAGGAGGTGGAGAACTGGCTGAAAAAAGAGAAGCGAGTGGGCTATGTAGGTGAGGAGGCCGCTGCAGTGGCCAACGTAGGGAGCTAAGGCGGCCGCAGCAGCAGAGGCGGTACTGGCTGTAGGCGAGGTGAAGGAGACGTGAAGCAAAAGAAGGCCGGCTGAAAGCAGAGAAGGCGGTGACATCTGAGGAGGCTGCGCCGGCGGGAGAAAAAGAAGGCAGGGCGGCGAAGGCCAGAGAGGCCCGGTGCGAAGGCGTCAGCAGCTGTGAAGGAGGGCGCCTGGGTGCGAAGTGGCCAAAGGTGGCGACAGCAGCAGCAGCAAAAGAGAGCAAGGTGGTGAAGTGGCCGGCTACTACAGGGCGACCGCGTGGAAAGAGCTCAGGCAGCTGCGAAGGTGGTGGCCGGCGAGAGGCAGTTGCAAAGGCAAAGGCCCAGGCGGTTCCATCTGAGGCCGTGTGGGAGGCGAAGGATGAGAGGCAGTAGAGTGGTGGCGGAAGGAGACGAAGAAGAGAGAAGGCCGTGTAGAAGGCGACCGAAGAAGGCATAGGCTGTGTGGCTGAAGGCTGCACCTTAGGCGACGGCAAGGAGGAAGCGAAGGAGGCAAAGCAGAGGTGGCCGACTGCATCTGAGGTGGCCGGCGGAGGTGAACACACCAGGAGGTTGTGGCGCCAAAGGTACCGGCTGCTGCAGCTACAAAGGGCCGGTGTAGTGGCAGCTGGCTGTGAAGGAGGGCGACGACAGCTGGCTGTAGCAGCTGAGGCGCAGAGAATAAGGTAACCGCACCGCGAGGAGGCCGCACGATCCGGAGGCGATAAGGAAGATAAGGTTAGTTTTTTTTTTAGTTAATTTTCATGTTTTTTGCATTTTTTTGAAAAAAAAATAATAATAAGAAAAAAAAAAGAAAAAAACAATAAAACAATAAAAATAACTTCGAAAAAAATAAAATAATAAAAAAAAGAGAAAGAAAAAAGAAAAATTCTGTAAATTATGTGTTTTTTTTTAGGAGTCCACATTTTTGCATATTCTATAATTTTTTTTTTAAATTTTTGTAATTTTTTTGCATAATTAGTGTAACTTGCATTTTTTTTAATTTTTATAATTTTATGCATAATTAGTATTTTTGTGTAATTAGTAAAAAATATTAAAAAAATAATTTTTAAAAAAATAGTTACACATATATTCATGTTAGTTGCATCTAGTGGTTAGGTAGGGTTTATAAAAAAATAAAAAAAAATACATATATATATATATATTTATATTTATATAAAAAAAACCTTAAAATTTGACCTTATGCACTTGCAGTCGGGACGTCATATCGACACTGCCATAGGGCCTAGGGCACCTTCTAGAGTACCTACGCAAGAAAGTGGGACCCAATCGGTAGGAAATTTGGCAGATATTACTGAAACCTTTTTCGAATCCCAATCTGATACCCTTTTCAGAACAACTAGCTCATTGTCCATGGACAATCTAGGGCCGTCAAATAGTCATCCCTTAGCCCCAAATAGGACACCCACAAGATCTTTTAATCCATTTGAAGCCGACACCATGGGGTTACCACTCAATGTGAGACTTCAATATGTCTACACGAATGCTCAAGGAGCTGAGATCTTTAGGGATCCACAACAACGGTATCTTGTTAAGATCGCAGACTTTTTCTCAGAGCTTGATAGAGCACCTCTAGTCAATGACCAGGGTAACATGTACATGGGTGGAGATGGTGTTCGCTACGAAGTCACCTATCATCCAGAGAATGTAGACAAATTAGGGGAGCTCTCTAAAAGCAAGTTCTTAGATTTATCAAAGCTTTCCAGAGCAAGGGAGTCTAGAGATGATTGGCTCATTGAGCCGGACATGCTTGGACCATCCAATGCCCAGTCCTCAAAGCCATCCATAGATGATTTACTTCTTGTAGATCTAAATTTGGAAAGGGATAGGAAAGGCAAGAGCAAAATGGATCAGGGGGCTGAGAACCAATGGGAGTTTGTACGACAAATTCCAGTGAGACAAAGGTCTTACATGATGACCCACTTCAAGAGGTCTATAAGGACTCTTTAGAAGGATATTATGCCACAACTAGATTGCCAGAGCTAGATCTTCCTCTAGCACTTGTGGTGGTAGTCGAGAAGCTTGCCGAATACAAGAACCGAATCGTTGATAAATGGGCCAATGAATACCGAACCTTAGATTGGAAGGAGATTCGGGAGCTCACGTGGAAAGGACAACCATTATTCATGGAAGTCTTCTCAACAAATACAGCTAAACCAGGAGAGACAGCCTTTCTTGGAGAAACTGCTGCTCCTCCCCTATGAGAGTTCATTAGAGAGGGACCCTCAACATCAAAGTGGACCACTGCAGCCCAACTCTAGCACCAAGATATTATCCTACACCAAAAGTGCGACCACAGATCACACCACAACAACGTTTCTCTCACTATGACAATCGGAGGGTAGGGGAGCCAACTCGGCCTCCCATAAATGCACCTCCTTGTGAGATCCCGGTCTCCACCGCGCAACGGATTCGGGGTACTAGCAGCAGAAGTAGCACATCGTGCGTGGGTAGGGGTCTCACACTCGGGGCCTCGCCCATGGATATCCGGACAAGAGACTAATCCCCGTCGGTTTGTCCAAAACCGAAACCGAAAAAACTTCCTTTACCCGGAAAACACGGGCGATTCCACCAGGATAACTCTTTACTCTAACGTAGTCAAGATCATTACTGATCAAACTGATCTGACTGCACCTCTAACGGTACTTGGTCAAATCAAGGAAGAAACTTGCACTTGGATCATTGGGATCAACGCTTTTTTCCCCATCAAGAGGCACAGCCGTTGATTCCTATCCATAGAACAATTACTATCCGGGATTTACTTCATCTATTGTAATAATAGAAATTAAATCTCGATTTACGGATCCATCAGTCCAGCCTAACCCCATCTAGTCCCATGGGTTAGCCAACCGCCCAACCACCACTGTAGTGATGGGATCCAATTAAGAATTTGGTTAGGTTTTGTCCCGGGTACCAAGGAAAAGAGTTCCAAGGCCCCCTAGCCGGAAGTTCATGCAAACATAAAACTAGTCACACCACTTACACACCCAATATGAAATTGCCTTTTTCTTAGCATCAGCTAACTTTAAAACAATCCTTTAATGAAACCATTATGTCACTGATGACAATCCTCAAAGTCTCTGGTTGAATCATTCATCGGTATACTTATGGCATCATTGGCAACCAGAACGCTCACCACCTGTTCACTCAGAGGCCTTTTCCATAGTTCCTAGCTCATAGAGTAACCGGCAATATATTCATATAATAGAATGGAATCTCCGTGGAAGATCAGCAAGATCAACCCACAGATCCATATAAAAGAGCCATGGACTCATCCGTTGAGGACCAGCAAGGACTCATCCGTTGAGGACCAGCAAGGTCAATCAACCAGATCCATGCCCGGTTTCGGAAAACAACTCTTACTCCTTGTTCCAATACCTTCCTCGACGCACGTGTGGGTATCTTTGGCGACCCAGAGCCCGAGCACCGTATGGTCAGCACCCTCTAGGATCCTTCGTCGCAGGTGACCTAGCGCTTCACTCATAGGCCGCTTCCTTGGTCCCTAATCCACCGTACCGGAAGCTCACCATTTAAATCGAACCGAGGCTGGTCAAGACCTCGGCCGACCTTGCTACGCGAGACATCCTCCATTGACTCTCCGTCAGCAGCTGCAAATTTATCAGTTCGGTCTTCATGACCTTAATCCTCAAGACGGTCAAAATGCTTCCCCAGCATTCTTGACATAAAACAGTCATTTACAAACAGTCACAAAATATAGTTTCTATAACGAACTCTCGTCTTTCCACATTATCCACTCTCGGACCACATTACTTATTCCCTATTCCATTCAATGTGTACTCATTCTCATCCATTCACTCATATAGACTACACATTATTTCACATACAAATTCACATTCATTATTCTACATACATATCCATGTTCGTACGTCCACATCATACATCCAATTTCACATTCATACATACACATCTACATGCATATATCTATTTTCACATCCTCATTCATACATCCACATTATACATACATCCGATTTCACATTCATACATATGCATCTACATGCATACATCTATTTTCACATCCTCATTCATACATCCACATTCACACACATACATCTACATCCGAATCTACATCCATACATCCACATCCACATCTTCATTCACATTCACATCCATACATCCACATCTACATACATACATCCATTTTCACATCCTCATTCATACATCCACATCCACATAAAAGATGATTATTTTATTATAAAAGTGTTACTTTTAGCATAATTGAATTTCATGCATAGAGGTATGCATAAAAGATGATTATTTTATTATAAAAGTGTTACTTTTAGCATAATTAAATTTCATGCATAGAGGTATGCATAAAAGATGATTATTTTATTATAAAAGTGTTACTTTTAGCATAATTGAATTTCATGCATAGATGTATGCATAAAAGATGATTATTTTATTATAAAAGTGTTACTTTTATCATATTTGGATTTCATGCATAGAGGTATGCATAAAAGTTGATTATTTTATTATAAAAGTGTTACTTTTATCACAATTGAATTTCATGCTTAGAAGTATGCATAAGAGTTGATTATTTTATTATAAAAGTGTTACTTTTATCATATTTGGATTTCATGCATAGAGGTATGCATAAGAGTTGATTATTTTATTATAAAAGTATTACTTTTATCATATTTGGATTTCATGCATAGAGGTATGCATAAAAATTGATTATTTTATTATAAAAGTGTGACTTTTATCATATTTGGATTTCATGCATAGAGGTATGCATAAAAGTTGATTATTTTATTATAAAAGTGTGACTTTTATCATATTTGGATTTCATGCATAGAGGTATGCATAAAAGTTGATTATTTTATTAAAAAAGTGTGACTTTTATCATATTTGGATTTCATGCATAGAGGTATGCATAAAAGTTGATTATTTGATTATAAAAGTGTGACTTTTATCATATTTGGATTTCATGCATAGAGGTATGCATAAAAGTTGATTATTTTATTATAAAAGTGTGACTTTTATCATATTGGATTTCATGCATAGAGGTATGCATAAAAGTTGATTATTTTATTATAAAAGTGTTACTTTTATCATATTGGATTTCATGTATAGAGGTATGCATAAAACATATTCTTTTTATACTAAAAGTGTGATTTTCATCATAAATGGATTTTATGCATACTTTAGATGCATAAGAGAAATTCCTTTATTCTAAAAGTGTAATTCCTACCAAATTGAATTTATGTATAAGAAGATGCATAAAAGATTGATTTTTGAATTCAAAGTGTCATTCTCATCTAAATTGAATTTATGCATAGAAAGATGCATAAAAGAATGAAATTTCAATTCAAAAGTGTTATTCTCTTCCAAATTGAATTTATGCATAGGAAGATGCATAAAAGATGGATTTTTAATTCAAAAGTGTCAATTCTCATCTAAATTGAGTTTATGCATAGGAAGATGCATAAGAGATGGAATTTCAATTCAAAAGTGTCATTTTTATTTAAAATGAATTTATGCATAGGAAGATGCATAAAAGATTGATTTTTAAATGAGATGTGATAATATGTGATAAGATGCGTATGGGAAGTGATAGGATGTGAGAAGAGGTGTATGAGACGTGATAAGATGTGATAAGATGCGTATGGGAAGTGATAGGATGTGATAAGAGGTGTGTGAGATGTGAAAAGATGTGATAAGATGTGTATGAGATGTGATAGGATATGATAAGAGGTGTATGAGATGTGATAGAATGTGTTAAGATGAGTTAGGATGTGTTAAGATGTGTATGGGACGAGGTAGAGAGTGTATCTGATGGGATAAGATGTATATGGGATGTGTTAGGGCGAGAATGGATGTAGTATGGATGTATGGATGTAGATATGGATGTATGTATGTATGTGGATGTGGATGTATGAATGAGAATGTGAAAATGGATATATGTATGTAGATGTGGATGTATGGATGTGAATGTGAATGAAGATGTGGATGTGGATGTATGGATGTAGATTCGGATATAGATGTATGTATGTGAATGTGGATGTATGAATGAGGATGTGAAAATAGATGTATGCATGTAGATGCGTATATATGAATGTGAAATTGGATGTATGTATAATGTGGATGTATGAATGAGGATGTGAAAATAGATGTATGCATGTAGATGCGTATGTATGAATGTGAAATTGGATGTATGATGTGGACGTACGAACATGGATATGTATGTAGAATAATGAATGTGAATGTGTATGTGAAATAATGTGTAGTCTATATGAGTGAATGGATGAGAATGAGTACACATTGAATGGAATAGGGAATAAGTAATGTGGTCCGAGAGTGGATAATGTGGAAAGACGAGAGTTCGTTATAGAAACTGTATTCTGTGACTGTTTGTATGTAAGATTCCTCCCCAGCCTCTCAAAATGTCCAGCATCTTCCCCTGTAATCAATCCCTCTTCAGAAATATAAAAGACTTGTTTCTAACTGTTTTAACCTAGAGAGAGAAAATATTCTAGAGAGAGAATATTCAGATTCTTAATATTTTTGGATAGAAAATTATCTCATCTTATTAAAATAAGTTCCCTTAAAATAGAAATTCAAAAAGAACTTTCCAATGTGCAATTGGAATTAATTGGAAATGGGTATAAAGGACCTTAGCCTAAGGGTCTAGATTTTTAGAAATTTTTGGATTATGGTCCAATTAAGGTTTCTATGGGCCAATAGTATCAATCCATGTGTAGGGAGGAGATAAATCCAATTTGTAAAAGAAGATACCCAAAAATGAGTAAATGCTCACATAAGATGAAGAGTTGAAAATGTACAAGGTTTGATTAGTAAAAAAACTATGAGCAATATTAAAAATATGAGATATTTTGGGTATCCAAAAATGAGTAAATGCTCACATAAGATGAAGAGTTGAAAATGTACAAGGTTTATTAGTAAAAAACTATGAGCAATATTAAAAATATGAGATATTTTGGGTATAATGATTCCATTTTTTGACACATATGTAAGGAAGGGGAGTTCTTTAAAGGAGGTGCATATTTCACATGCTTGAATGAGTTTTAAACTCATAAAAATTGAGATATTTCATCTCTCCTCTCTCCTCATTCAAGTCTAGTTCCAAAAAGTTAGCTTAACTGACCTAAAAATGGTCTAATATTGACCAAACTGATTTAGAAAATTCTAGAATCAGTTTGTTTGGTTAGGAGCTCAATTTTTCCTATAAATAGAAGCCTCCCCCTTGTTGAAAAATATATAGTGTTTATGCATCGTTACTCGACTCCACCTAAGCCAAGAACTGTGAATTCATTAATAATTCACTAGTTTTTGGAGCTTCCCTCTTTCTTCAATCCCCATTGGTGGCTCCATCAACATACTTAACCAATTGATTGGTTGGGGGCCTCTACCGTGAACAAAGAAACAAGTAAATTGTAAGGTAAATGGTAAATTTTGATCTTTTCTATAATTTCTCAATGTTTCTCTCTTCTCAACCCCTCTCAAGCTTGAGAAGCTTAATTGGAATGGTTTTTGAATGCTATTGAAGTTAATTGATGAATGTTAGTGAAGAGTTACATAATTTGATGAATGCTATTGAAGTTAATTGATTAATGATAGTTAAGAATTACATTAATTTCCATTTATGTAATTCTAATGATAGTTAAGAATTACATAAATTTCCATTTATGCTTAATTCTAATGGTTTTTATGTAATTTCTCTCTCTCACTCAAGAAATGGTCATACTCATGACCCATTCTCAATCCAAATGAAGCTTTTCATAAAGCTTTTCCTTAATCCAAGATTAAGCTATGCTTGAGGCCAAATTAATGACTTTTTTCTATGCTTTTAGTTTATGTATTTCATGAATATTGATGATTCAACCCATTATTGGGTTAATGATCCAATTAGGGATCATTCTAATCGTTTCCTTAATGATAAGCTTTATCCTTCAAAATAAATTGAGATTTATCAGTCATAGTAGCGGAGCTATGGCAAAATTTTTATAAAAATTACACATAAAATAATTTTATTCAAAGCATGAAAAGAGAACTTCCTACCATATTCTAGGAATTATCATCCTAGATTAATTGAAAGAATTTTATTGTAATCATGGAGAAATTAATTTTTATGTTATGCATAATTGATGATTATTTTATTGTAAAAGTGTTACTTTTATCATATTTAGATTTCATGCATAGAGGTATGCATAAAAGAATTATTATTTTAATATAAAAGTGTTTCTTTTATCATATTTAGATTTCATGCATAGAGGTATGCATAAAAGTTGATTATTTTATTATAAAAGTGTGACTTTTATCATATTTGGATTTCATGCATAGAGGTATGCATAAAAGTTGATTATTTTATTATAAAAGTGTGACTTTTATCATATTTGGATTTCATGCATAGAGGTATGCATAAAAGTTGATTATTTTATTATAAAAGTGTGACTTTTATCATATTTGGATTTCATGCATAGAGGTATGCATAAAAGTTGATTATTTTATTATAAAAGTGTGACTTTTTCATATTTGGATTTCATGCATAGAGGTATGCATAAAAGTTGATTATTTTATTGTAAAAGTGTGACTTTTATCATATTTGGATTTCATGCATAGAGGTATGCATAAAAGTTCATTATTTTATTGTAAAAGTGTGACTTTTATCATATTTGGATTTCATGCATAGAGGTATGCATAAAAGTTGATTATTTTATTGTAAAAGTGTTGCTTTTATCATATTGGATTTCATGTATAGAGGTATGCATAAAAGATATTCTTTTTATACTAAAAGTGTGATTTTCATCATAAATGGATTTTATGCATAACTTAGATGCATAAGAGAAATTCTTTTATTCTAAAAGTGTAATTCCTACCAAATTGAATTTATGCATAAGATGCATAAAAGATTGATTTTTAAATTCAAAGTGTCATTCTCATCTAAATTGAATTTATGCATAGGAAGATGCATAAAAGAATGGAATTTTAATTCAAAAGTGTTATTCTCATCCAAATTGAATTTATGCATAGGAAGATGCATAAAAGATGGATTTTTGATTTAAAAGTATCAATTCTCATCTAAATTGAGTTTATGCATAGGAAGATGCATAAGAGATGGAATTTTAATTCAAAAGTGTCATTTTCATTTTAAATGAATTTATGCATAGGAAGATGCATAAAAGATTGATTTTTAAATGAGATGTGATAATATGTGATAAGATGCGTATGGGAAGTGATAGGATGTGATAAGAGGTATATGAGATGTGATAAGATGTGATAAGATGCGTATGGAAAGTGATAGGATGTGATAAGAGGTGTATGAGATGTGAAAAGATGTGATAAGATGTGTATGAGATGTGATAGGATATGATAAGAGGTGTATGAGATGTGATAGAATGTGTTAAGATGAGTTAGGATGTGTTAACATGTGTATGGGATGAGGTAGAGAGTGTATCTGATGGAATAAGATGTATATGGGATGTGTTAGGGTGAGAATGGATGTATGGATGTAGATACGGATGTATGTATGTATGTGGATGTGGATGTATGAATGAGGATGTGAAAATGGATATATGTATGTAGATGTGGATGTATGGATGTGAATGTGAATGAAGATGTGGATGTGGATGTATGGATGTAGATTTGGATGTAGATGTATGTGTGTGAATGTGGATGTATGAATGAGGATGTGAAAATAGATGTATGCATGTAGATGCGTATGTATGAATGTGAAATTGGATGTATGTATAATGTGGATGTATGAATGAGGATGTGAAAATAGATGTATGCATGTAGATGCGTATGTATGAATGTGAAATTGGATGTATGATGTGGACGTACGAACATGGATATGTATGTAGAATAATGAATGTGAATGTGTATGTGAAATAATGTGTAGTCTATATGAGTGAATGGATGAGAATGAGTACACATTTAATGGAATAGGGAATAAGTAATGTGGTCCGAGAGTGGATAACGTGGAAAGACGAGAGTTCGTTATAGAAACTGTATTTTGTGACTGTTTGTAAATGATTGTTTTATGTCAAGAATGCTGGGGAAGCATTTTGACTGTCTTGAGGATTAAGGTCATGAAGGCCGAACTGATAAAGTTGCAACTGCTGACGGAGAGTCAATGGAGGACGTCTCGCATAGCAAGGTCGGCCGAGATCTTGACCAACCTCGGTTCGATTTAAATGGTGAGCTTCCGGTAGTACGGTGGATTAGGGACCAAGGAAGCGGCCTATGAGTGAAGCGCTAGGTCACCTGCGAAGAATCCTAGAGAGTGCTGACCATACGGTGCTCGGGCTCTGGGTCGCCGAAGATACCCACACGTGCGTCGAGGAAGATATTGGAACAAGGAGTAAGAGTTGTTTTCTGAAACCGGGCATGGATCTGGTTGATTGACCTTGCTGGTCCTCAACGGATGAGTCCATGGCTCTTTTATATGGATCTGTGGGTTGATCTTGCTGATCTTCCACGGAGATTCCATTCTATTATATGAATATATTGCCGGTTACTCTATGAGCTAGGAACTATGGAAAAGGCCCCTGAGTGAACAGGTGGTGAGCGTTCTGGTTGCCAATGATACCATAAGTATACCGATGAATGAATGACTGGAAATAAAGATTCAACCAGAGACTTTGAGGATTGTCATCAGTGACATAATGGTTTCATTAAAGGATTGTTTTAAAGTTAGCTGATGCTAAGAAAAAGGCAATTTCATATTGGGTGTGTAAGTGGTGTGACTAGTTTTATGTTTGCATGAACTTCTGGCTAGGGGGCCTTGGAACTCTTTTCCTTGGTACCCGGGACAAAACCTAACCAAATTCTTAATTGGATCCCATCACTACAGTGGTTAACCCATGGGACTGGATGGGGTTAGGCTGGACTGATGGATCCGTAAATCGAGATTTAATTTCTATTATTACGATAGATGAAGTAAATCCCGGATAGTAATTGTTCTATGGATAGGAATCAACGGCTGTGCCTCTTGATGGGGAAAAAAGCGTTGATCCCAATGATCCAAGTGCAAGTTTCTTCCTTGATTTGACCAAGTACCGTTAGAGGTGCAGTCAGATCAGTTTGATCAGTAATGATCTTGACTACGTTAGAGTAAAGAGTTATCCTGGTGGAATCGCTCGTGCTTTCCGGGTAAAGGAAGTTTTTTCGGTTTCGGTTTTGGACAAACCGACGGATTAGTCTCTTGTCCGGATATCGAGTGTGAGACCCCTACCCACGCACGATGTGCTACTTCTGCTGCTAGTACCCCGAATCCGTTGCGCGGTGGAGACCGGGATTTCACAGTTGGTATCAGAGCGAAATTGAAAGCTAATAAAGATAATTAAATTCTTATCTGAAATTGGTAATAAGAATTCAGAAACAGCATTTTCATAATGTATTTTCATTCCGTAAGCTTCTTTAATGAAGAAATTTTAATCAAAGAAATTGTTTTTATAAATGGAAGTTCCCCATTTATCTGGTATTCCTGAACCTCACCCAGTCTCAAGATATGATTGCATTTGCCTTCGAGCATCTCATCTCTTCCGCTTCAACACGAACAAGCCGAGCAAGACTCGCACGCCATTTTGAGGAATTATATTTTCCTAACCTAGTGGAGAGACAACAGTATAAGTGGTTTGCAGGGCTATATATCCACGCCTCTTGCAACCGGCGTGCAATGCTGAGGCAGAACCTCTCATTGGCCATGATTTTGATAAAACTGAAAATGACGCGTGGTGTCATTCTATATCTTTCAACACCTCAAAATTTCAGACTTGCTTGCCGAGTTTATAGACTCTTCAGTCGATTTATCCCTAAGGAGAAAATAATAGCTCCCTTCGCAATTAGAGAAATTATGTAACAGGGCATGACTATGGCCCAGTACCGTCGTCTTATGCGAGGAGATTTTGAATTTTGGAGCCGAGCCACTCTATGTACTTATTGCAACTTGTATATAAATATACAAATGTTTTTCCTGTTATTTAAGTGATTGTTTACGGACGATCGGATAAAGAAAAATCTGTTTATCAGACTTATGTCATAGATTCCAATAAGATCAACTGAGGAGCCAATTATGTCAAAAATTTATCAAGACGCACAAAAAGGTTGTAATTGTGTGATATAATCCATACAATTTGTTATTCAAACTGAAATTTGTAAATTAGTAATTAGGACTTCAATTAGAAGTACCGCAATTGTATAGAACCCTGACTTGCTTAAGACCTAGACATGATGGTATTTACCTTATAGTTTCGAGTATCATGACTATCCGTATATACCGAGGGTATAACTGCAGCTCTTTACCGGTAGTATATACGAGTAAATCTAAGACTTGAAATTATAATCATTCAGCAAATCACTATGAGATTAGTGGATTGTGCTGTCATGTTAATACTTGAGACGGTAGATCAAGTTAAGGGATAACAAATTGAGAACTTGCTTAACTAAAATTCCCGTGGAGGAATGTTCAGAAGGAAATTTTTCGGTCTAATGGACCATTATCGTGTTAAAGATATGAATGATATTATCTGAATGAATTGTTATTTAATGATGAGTTCTATATAAGGGATATTTATCCCCATATTCTGTTGGGTTGACCGGAATATAAGGAACCCCAGAATAAATTGGATCTTAAGCAAAAGAGTTGTCCTCTACTTGCGAGATGAGGACATCTTGCACCTTTTAAGTGGGATAGAATGTAAGATTCCTCCCCCAACCTCAGAGGTATACAGGAGTAAGAATCTCCCTTTTTGATCTTATAATTATTCCCTCTCTAAAATAAAAGAAAGATTCTGTTTAAAAAGGGAAGACACTTTCCCCAGAATACCTTCTCAGGAGCCCACCTGTTTTAAGGATTCAGAACGATGAGTTCAGAAGTGAGAACCGATGTTTTGGATATCAAGGTTTTGGTCATCAGTTAAAAAGATTACCCGACTCCTACCATGAAAAGGGCACAGGGAAGTCTAGAACCCAAATTCAGAGACCAATTCCTTCATACCAATCTAATCAGGGTCCGTCTCTCGGACGAGATTGCTTAACTCCAATAACTAGGTCCGACCCATTGATTAGGGTCGAGATGACCAGTCAAATGCTTGGCGACTTAGAGCAACAGATGCAGGCAATTCATAAAGATATAAACACTGCCCAGGATCGACAGAGACAATATACAGATAAGAAGAGGACAATCAGAGAATTCAAAGAAGCAGTCATAGTCTTCATTTGAATACGGACCAAAAGAATTTCTTTATCTCTAGGGGAGTATAAGTAGTGGACCAAAGAAAGTTGGTGACTTAGCCTACGAACTTCTTTTATCTCTTCATCTCAAAGTTCTTAATGCCTTCTATAGAAAAAGAATTTCTTTATCTCTAGGGGAGTATAAGTAGTGGACCAAAGAAAGTAGGTGACTTAGCCTACGAACTTCTTTTATCTCTTCATCTCAAAGTTCTTAATGCCTTCTATAGAAAAATGTGCCAAACCCAAATCATGGAAAGACGGTAAAACTTCACTGGCAAGATACCGTTGGCTTCTAGGTTACGCTAGCTCCTTCCTTTATATAAGTCGTAACTTTTACTTGTCGCTCACAGTAATCTTACTTCCATCGATCTCCCTTCTTCTTAATCTCCTTCATGGCTTGGCAACAGGAATTAGTTTTATCCATGATGATTTCTCAACTTCAAGACGCAAGTGAGTCTGTGAAGAAAGATTTTATAGAACAATATGAGCGCTCACTTTTTCCTCACTTGGGAACGTCTGTAGCTCAGACCAAATGGCAGACCTATCAAGACATAACTAGGGTAACACCCTGGGGTCAGCAGCACTTTCGTAACAATGTCTGCTTGGCCATGGTTATTGAAGCCTTGGGTTTGGGTCCCTGATACTACTACGTCATGAGATCAAGACATCTTGGGTTTTCTGAGCGGTCTTCTTACTGGCGTGTTTTCTTCCTCATTAGAAGATATGCCTTTACCTCGTTTTTGGCTTGCCTCTCAGAGGTCCTTTTGTTAGATCACCTCATACCACTGAGATAGGTAAAGCAGTAACCAACAGAATCATTCCCATAGATGAGTTACCTTATACGTGCGCAGCTTGTGAGTGCTGCTTTTGTGATCATATGATGGCGGGCTTATGGAAGTGTAAAGAGTTCTTCTATCTTTACTGTATATGTTCCAAGAATGAATAAAGTTTAAATCTTATTCTTGTCTTGATCCTTACTCTCTTTGAGACTTTTTTAATTGGTGATTAATCTTAATTAAAAATTTTCTCTCAGTCTCATACTTGTGCATCTTGCGAAATTACCCCCAGTTTGCGAGATGAGGGCATCTCGCGTTTTTCAAGTGGGAGAGAATGTAAGATTCCTCCCCAGCCTCTCAAAATGTCCAGCATCTTCCCCTGTAATCAATCCCTCTTCAGAAATATAAAAGACTTGTTTCTAACTGTTTTAACCTAGAGAGAGAAAATATTCTAGAGAGAGAATATTCAAATTTTTAATATTTTTAGATAGAAAATTATCTCATCTTATTAAAATAAGTTCCCCTGAAACAGAAATTCAAAAAGAATTTCTCTTATGCATCTAAGTTAAGCATAAAATCCATTTATGATGAAAATCACACTTTTAGTATAAAAAGAATATCTTTTATGCATACCTCTATACATAAAATCCAATATAATAAAAGTAACACTTTTACAATAAAATAATCAACTTTTATGCATACCTCTATGCATGAAATCCAAATATGATAAAAGTCATACTTTTACAATAAAATAATCAACTTTTATGCATACCTCTATGCATGAAATCCAAATATGATAAAAGTCACACTTTTACAATAAAATAATCAACTTTTATGCATACCTCTATGCATGAAATCCAAATATGAAAAAGTCACACTTTTATAATAAAATAATCAACTTTTATGCATACCTCTATGCATGAAATCCAAATATGATAAAAGTCACACTTTTATATAATAAAATAATCAACTTTTATGCATACCTTTATGCATGAAATCCAAATATGATAAAAGTCACACTTTTACAATAAAATAATCAACTTTTATGCATACCTCTATGCATGAAATCCAAATATGATAAAAGTCACACTTTTATAATAAAATAATCAACTTTTATGCATACCTCTATGCATGAAATCCAAATATGATAAAAGATACACTTTTATATTAAAATAATAATTCTTTTATGCATACCTCTATGCATGAAATCCAAATATGATAAAAGTAACACTTTTACAATAAAATAATCATCAATTATGCATAACATAAAAATCAATTTCTCCATGATTACAATAAAATTCTTTCAATTAATCTAGGATGATAATTCCTAGAATATGGTAGGAAGTTCTCTTTTCATGCTTTGAATAAAATTATTTTATGTGTAATTTTTATAAAAATTTTACCATAGCTCCACTACTATGACTGATAAATCTCAATTTATTTTGAAGGATAAAGCTTATCATTAAGGAAATGATTAGAATGATCCCTAATTGGATCATTAACCCAATAATGGGTTGAATCATCAATATTCATGAAATACATAAACTAAAAGCATAGAAAAAAGCCATTAATTTGGCCTCAAGCATAGCTTAATCTTGGATTAAGGAAAAGCTTTATGAAAAGCTTCATTTGGATTGAGAATGGGTCATGAGTATGACCATTTCTTGAGTGAGAGAGAAATTACATAAAAACCATTAGAATTAAGCATAAATGAAAATTTATGTAATTCTTAACTATCATTAATCAATTAACTTCAATAGCATTCATCAAATTATGTAACTCTTCACTAACATTCATCAATTAACTTCAATAGCATTCAAAAACCATTCCAATTAAACTTCTCAAGCTTGAGAGGGGTTGAGAAGAGAGAAACATTGAGAAATTATAGAAAAGATCAAAATTCACCATTTACCTTACAATTTACTTGTTTCTTTGTGCTACGTATATCTCAGGATGGGCAATGGTGGCCTACCATGCATACGAATGCTGAAAAATTTGTTCGTAACTATGCTTCATGTCAAATTCAACAGCCAATTCATAATGTCACATTATTCCAAATTTCAACTACACCAAGTTGGAGTAAGTATATTGCGAACTATCTTCAGCATGGTCATATTGATCAAAAAATTCCTAAATATCGAAAGCATGCTATTGAAGTTGAAGCCGCAAACTATATTCTGATAGAGGGCCGACTCTACAAGAGGGACAAGGATGGCAACTTACGCATGTGTGTATGTGAAGCTGACTACTTGAAAATCTTGACTCATGCACATGCAGGTGCTGGGGGTGGACACTTTTCGGGCAATACCACAGCTAAGTTGATTAGGTGGTCTAGGCTTTGGTGGCCAACCTTACAAATGGATGCTGAAGAATATGTAAAACGTTGTGACGATTGTCAAAGGACCAAACCTTCCATCACAAAGGACAATATGCCATTGCGGCCTATGTTAAGCACACGTGCTTTTGCCAAATGGGGTATTGATTTTGTCGGTCCCATTAAACCTCCAGCTCGTCACACGCATGCCGAATATATTATAGTCGCCAACTGACTATTTGACCAAATGGGTAGAGGCAAAGGCTACAGTCAAAAATGATGCCAGAACCACAGCCAAGTTCTTGTATGAGTACGTGTTTACACGCTATGGCTTACCTATTGAAATCGTTAGTGATCAAGGTGTGCACTTTGTGAATGAGGTCATAGAGTTTTTGCTTCAAGAATTTATGGTAATTCACAAGCGTTCTGCACCCTATCCCAGACCAATGGACAAGCTGAGAGTACTAACAAGATTCTCTACATAGCACTCACAAAGATTGTTGAGAGACATAGGATTGATTGGGAGCAAAAGTTGCACTCAGTTCTTTGGGCATATAGGATAGCCTATAAAACATCTGTGGGCACAACCCCATTTGAGCTTGCTTTTGGGCTAGATGCAATTCTTCCCATTGAATTTCTTGTACCTACTCTATGAGTTGCTAAACAATTGGACTGGACTGGTCATGAGCTTTCAAAACGCATTGATGAATTGGAAAAGCTTGATGAGACCCGCTTATTGGCGGTAATGGTGGGGATGTATGTCGAGAAGAGGAGACAAAAGCAATGGTATGATAGAAATGTAACAACTGGCCGATTCAAAAAAGCAATGGTATGATAGAAATGTAACAACTGGCCGATTCAAAAAAGGGGACCTTGTGCTCTTGTACACACTTAAGAAGCATAAGAGAAAGCTCAAGAAACGTGGCCTATGACCATTTGTGATTAATGAGCTTACTCTATGCAATGAGATGATGTTTGTCTCTCTTCTCATGTCTATTCTCTAGTATGCATGTTTCTTTGTTGATAGCTTCAAGGTTTGAGCATGCTAGGGAAGTAAGTGCTTGAGAATGAAGTATGCTTTGAGCTTGTGTATGCATTAGCTTAGCTTTCTTCTTGTATTGGATGCATGAATGAGTGGGATGATGAATGAATGAGCAATGGCAAGATTGAGCTTGTGTGTGTGTTAAGTCTATGTCAACGTAGTGGTGTTCTTAGCTCATACAATAATGTAGATGGGGAGAGAGAAGAGCTTGCACCTCTATGAACAAGAGGGAGAGCTAGTCTCAAGAGAGCTCAAGCATAAGTTTAGCCCAATGTGTCCATAAGCTCTCAAATGAGCCACTTTTTATACTAAAACTCTAAAACTCCCAAAACTTCCCATGTGAGATTATTCTCAAGCCCACTCCCACACTCATCTACACCTTGGAACTCTTTACAAGAGCCCTAAATAAGAATGTCAAGTCTCTTGTTTTCCTGCTTGCATCTTTGTGTTGCATCCTTGCATTGATCACCACTTGTCACGCAACACTCCCCCCTTCCTATTTTGCGCACGGCCTCAAGCGCGGTAGAAGCAAAAGCTGCAAAAAACAATGGATACAAGTAAAGCCTTTTATTGAAAAAAAACCAACAATGACAATCTCACACGTGAGCATACAAGTGAAAGGCTGATTAGAGTTTTAAAGAGTGCTAAAAGAGGTGAGTAAAGACTAGTCAAAGTGAGACTAAGTGGTAGATAGTGCTATGTAAAGGTAAGTGTGCTTGTACACTGCAGGTTTTGACCGCAGTCTCAATGTCCTACAAGTATTTAAGTTATTCCTAAGTGGCAACCCGACTCCTAAATATGAGCAATGGTGATTGGACCTTTTTTTTTCTTTTTTCTTTTTTCTATTTTTTCTCTCTCTTTTTTTTTGTGTGTGTGTAAAAGATGAATAAAGAGGAAGGTTCCATCCCAATGAGACCCAAGCAATGGCCAAGAGACCTCCGCCAAGAGAATCTAAAGGCTGCTAAGTATCTCAAGGGCGACATACCCTTTTCTTTCTTTTTGACATAAGGAGTATCCCATGAAGATGAGGGCATCGGTCTCGAGGGCCCATAATGTACCCCAGAGTCCTACCAACATCTATCAAGGCGATAGAGTCCTTGAAGGCCTTTTTCTGAATCTTTTAGACGTCAGTGTTCACCCCATGAAAACTAAGGCATCGGTCCCAAGGTGCTAAGACAACCCCAGGTCCTACCAAGCATTCCACATGGCTGTAGACACGTCATGTCTCGATTCACTTGTATATATTTTTTAGGGCATGATTTTCGTAAATTTTTTATTAATCCTAGCACCTAGCCCATACCTAAGAGGTAGCTACCACCACTAGGGATAACTAATATACTTCGAGAGCATAAGAACTTGGCATACTCCGTTGGTAAATATCCTACACCGTCTTCAAATAGAAATACCTTCTACTAAGTCCTCTAAGAATCTAGAAATCACTCACCACATTTTAACAACTAATTTAAAACTTAAACCAGCCAACTGTGTGTGAACATGCAAACAATGTATCCAAAAGTTAAAAGCACATAAAGAACAAAAGATTATGATTTGAATACACCTGTTGTAGTGCTCGTTGATGTGCGTTTGCATTGATGTATTGCTGACGTTGTGCAGATTGCTTCTCTTTACTCTTTGTAGGCATTGCATGTCTTCCCCCTTCCTAATTTGAGTGCATGGTACGTGGACTATTGGGGCCTATTTGTATGCTCTTGTTTAGCTGAGATCTCTGCAAAATGTTTATTAACAAACAAGAAAAGAAAAGAAAGGAATAAAATTTGTTATTGGTGCCAATCACCGAATATAGCCGAGGAAAAAATCCCAGTGGGAGAAAAGTGCCCTGGCTTGTTAATCTTATTGTGGAGTTGATAAGCTTACCCTTGTACTGGTGGTGGATCCGTGTCCACTTCTGTTGGAAAGATGGTATCAATCACTTCAGGAGATGCAAGGACAATCCTGTACAAAAACCGGCCTCTGGAGAAGGTGGTAGAGGAAGGAGTGCTTTCTCGTTAAAATATGGCATTGGTTCTATGGGAAGGTTAAGCAAACAATTCCGATTTTGGAATTGCTCAATATAGGTACTCATAGTGATCCAAAATTGACATGTTGAGGCTGGGGGAAGGAGGGCTTGCAAGATAGGTGGTTGCAAGTCATTTATGCATGTATCTCTCCATTGTTGTGCTTGAACCTCTTCAGGTAATCTACGTTGATTTGGTCCTCGGTCTGGTACTCTCACATCAAGAAGGTTATGGTGTTGGGGTGTAATTCCCACAATTTGTTTCATTAAGCCCGTGCCATATCGTCGAAAGTAAGAGCGGCATAGCCAACAAATGTGTGAAGCTTCTCCTAATACGAGTCGTGCACACTCTTGACAATGTGGAAATGGGTGATGCTGTTGATAGAATAAAGTGACAAAGTGATGCCCATAGCAATTTTCACCTAAGGGAGCATAAAAGTACCTAGAATGAGTTTGAAAAGGAGGAGCACTATAACCCCCCGCGATGTTCAGGTTGAGTACTATCAGGGTCAATGCATGGTGGACATGTATCTCGCTAAGTATCCATCAAGAGGTATCTGGTCGTAGAACAATGAAATTTAGAAACTTCAAACTTTATACACTCATATCCATCATTACAATCCCAATCAAAAACATTGTAGATAAGATCATCTCAAAAAGAACACAATCCTCTAAAGGCATATTAACCACATTAGTAAATGTGAGACTATTCAAACACTGATCTACCAAAGAGCTTCAATTGTAGTGTTAATGCCTTACCTTTGGTTTTGGGTATGTCCTTATTAAGAGGTGGGAAGGTTAGCAATTGTCGAGGAATTTGAGCAAGATAAGATGATTTAGGCATTGAAGTGCTAGAATCTATGCTCAAAGGAGTCTCATGTAAAGTTGGATTTGTCTTAGGTACACAAGTTGATGGTGGAATTGTGTAATAAGGAGAAATTGGGACAACTGGTGTTTTAATACTTGTTTTGGGAAGGTCAACACAAGGAGATTTGTAGGTGCTATCACAACCACCTATCCTATCTTGAAGAGGTTGTGTTGATTTTCGTTGCACCCACTGATATGGAAAACCAAGGGTGGCTTTTGGAATCTTATTGATACACTCTTTTACCTCTAGCAAACCATGGCATTTGGGAAGCCAAAGTGCTGTTGCACCCTCATAATAGCCTTGTGCTTTAAGAACGTGCTTTGGGACCCAATGAGTAACAATCTGAGGTTTAGGCTTGGAAAAGATGTGCTTTTTAGGAGGCTTAGCAACTAGGCTAGATGGTACAAGTTTGTATGCATCTTTGGGTAGCCAAATTGATAATTCTTTCTTGCTCGGCCTTCTTTGAGCAGTGATTAGAGTAGTTGAAACATGCCAGCCTTGAGGACTCATCGATTATCCACATCATTTGTGTTGGAGCTTCAAGAGCAGGTTTTGAAAGTGGGTTGTGTAAGGTAGAAACACCACCCTTTTGACATGATAAAGCTCGTGGAGTAGCAGATTCCAAGATGCAATCAGAATCAATTTACAATTTGTATTGTCTATTCTTCCAATCTAATGAACAATTGGTAGCACTTAACCATGATCGACCGAGAACAGTCTCTACCACTGCCTTGGACTTACTTGCCACATAAAAGGGAACTGACATCTAGTGATCCTGAATGGACATCATAATGACACATTTTCCCTCTATAGGGTTATCTTCACCTCAGAAGCTTCGTAAGACAATAGGAATGTGCACAAGTGTTGGTTGTCCCAAGGCTATCCATGTGTCAAACGAGAGAACATTATAATCTGCACCAGAGTTAATTAAGACAAAGACAAAGTAGGTAGTCTCATGAAGATGAAGACACACTTGAATATTGAAAGGATCGACATATTGTTTTCATCAATAGCCAATTGTAAGGCCAACATAGAAGCCTTGCGACGCTCCTTAGCTTTTGCAACTCTAGCTTTAGCCTCTTCTTGAGCCTGACGTTTAAGTAGGTCATGTGCTTCTTTCCGTGTGTGTGTAGAATGCATTTGTTGAAGCATGGCTTCAGTTAATGGTTCATTGTATTTCTTGAGATGACTTCCATTAATGAAGTTAGGCATTTGCTCACCTTCTAGTGTCTCTAAACGCACTGCACCACTTGGAGTAAGCTCATTAATCACAAACGGTCCTAGGCCACATTTCTTAAGCTTTCTCTTATGCTTCTTAAGTGTGTACAAGAGCACAAGGTTCCCTTTTTTGAATCGGCCAGTTGTTACATTTCTATCATACCATTGCTTTTGTCTCCTCTTCTCAGCATACATCCCCATTACCGCCAATAAGCGGGTCTCATCAAGCTTTTCCAATTCATCAATGCATTGTGAAAGCTCATGACCAGTCCAGTCCAATTGTTTAGCAACTCGTAGAGTAGGTACAAGAAATTCAATGGGAAGAATTGCATCTAGCCCAAAAGCAAGCTCAAATGGGGTTGTGCCCACAGATGTTTTATAGGCTATCCTATATGCCCAAAGAACTGAGTGCAACTTTTGCTCCCAATCAGTCCTATGTCCCTCAACAATCTTTTTTGTCCATTGGTCTGGGGATGATAGGGTGCAGAATACTTATGAAGTACCATAAATTCTTGAAGCAAAAACTCTATGACCTCATTCACAAAGTGCACACCTTGATCACTAACAATTTCAATAGGTAAGCCATAGCGTGTAAACACGTACTCATACAAGAACTTGGCTGTGGTTCTGGCATCATTTTTGACTGTAGCCTTTACCTCTACCCATTTGGTCAAATAGTCAGTTGCGACTATAATATATTCGGAATGCGTGTGACGAGCTTGAGGTTTAATGGGACCCACAAAATCAATACCCCATTTGGCAAAAGCACGTGTGCTTAACATAGGCCGCAATGGCATATTGTCCTTTGTGATGGGAGCTTTGGTCCTTTGACAATCATCACAACGTTTTACATATTCTTCAGCATCCATTTGTAAGGTTGGCCAACAAAGCCTAGACCACCTAATCAACTTAGCTGTGGTATTGCCCGAAAAGTGTCCACCCCCAACACATGCATGTGCATGAGTCAAGATTTTCAAGTAGTCAGCTTCACATACACACATGCGTAAGTTGCCATCCCTGCCCCTCTTGTAGAGTTGGCCCTCTATCAGAATATAGTTTGCCGCTTCAACTTCAATAGCATGCTTTCGATATTTAGGAATTTTATGATCAGTATGACCATGCTGAAGATAGTCCACAATATACTTACTCCAACTTGGTGTAGTTGAAATTTGGAATAATGTGACATTATGAATTGGCTATTGAATTTGACATGAAGCATAGTTACGAACAAATTTTTCAGCATCCGCATGCATGGTAGGCCGCCATTGCCCATCCTAAGATATACGTAGCACACAAGTAGTAGCTGATGCATGGATTCCACCAATACCCGCATCATGTGCCCATTCCAAGATCTCCTCATATTGGTCAGGGTTAGGTATAAGCCGCAACACTCCACTTGTGTGCTACGTATATCTCAGGATGGGCAATGGTGGCCTACCATGTATGCCGATGCTGAAAATTTTTTTTCGTAACTATGCTTCATGTCAAATTCAACAGCCAATTCATAATGTCACATTATTCCAAATTTCAACTACACCAAGTTGGAGTAAGTATATTGCGAACTATCTTCAGCATGGTCATATTGATCAAAAAATTCCTAAATATCGAAAGCATGCTATTGAAGTTGAAGCCGCAAACTATATTCTGATAGAGGGCCGACTCTACAAGAGGGGCAAGGATGGCAACTTACGCATGTGTGTATGTGAAGCTGACTACTTGAAAATCTTGACTCATGCACATGCAGGTGCTGGGGGTGGACACTTTTCGGGCAATACCACAGCTAAGTTGATTAGGTGGTCTAGGCTTTGGTGGCCAACCTTACAAATGGATGCTGAAGAATATGTAAAACGTTGTGACGATTGTCAAAGGACCAAACCTCCCATCACAAAGGACAATATGCCATTGCGCCCTATGTTAAGCACACGTGCTTTTCCCAAATGGGGTATTGATTTTGTCGGTCCCATTAAACCTCCAGCTCGTCACACGCATGCCGAATATATTATAGTCGCAAACTGACTATTTGACCAAATGGGTAGAGGTAAAGGCTACAGTCAAAAATGATGCCAGAACCACAGCCAAGTTCTTGTATGAGTACGTGTTTACACGCTATGGCTTACCTATTGAAATCGTTAGTGATCAAGGTGTGCACTTTGTGAATGAGGTCATAGAGTTTTTGCTTCAAGAATTTATGGTAATTCACAAGCGTTCTGCACCCTATCATCCCCATACCAATGGACAAGCTGAGAGTACTAACAAGATTCTCTGCACAGCACTCACAAAGATTGTTGAGGGACATAGGACTGATTGGGAGCAAAAGTTGCACTCAGTTCTTTGGGCATATAGGATAGCCTATAAAACATCTGTGGGCACAACCCCATTTGAGCTTGCTTTTGGGCTAGATACAATTCTTCCCATTGAATTTCTTGTACCTACTCTACGAGTTGCTAAACAAATGGACTGGACTGGTCATGAGCTTTCACAACGCATTGATGAATTGGAAAAGCTTAATGAGACCCGCTTATTGGCGGTAATGGGGATGTATGCCGAGAAGAGGAGACACAAGCAATGGTATGATAGAAATGTAACAACTGGCCGATTCAAAAAAGGGGACCTTGTGCTCTTGTACACACTTAAGAAGCATAAGAGAAACCTCAAGAAACGTGGCCTAGGACCGTTTGTGATTAATGAGCTTACTCCAAGTGGTGCAGTGCGTTTAGAGACACTAGAAGGTGAGCAAATGCCTAACTTCATTAATGGAAGTCGTCTCAAGAAATACAATGAACCATTAACTGAAGCCATGCTTCAACAAATGCATGCTGCACACACACGGAAAGAAGCACATGACCTACTTAAACGTCAGGCTCAAGAAGAGGCTAAAGCTAGAGTTGCAAAAGCCAAGGAGCGTCACAAGGCTTCTATGTTGGCCTTACAATTGGCTACTGATGCGCAATATGTCGATCCTTTCCATATTCAAGTGTGTCTTCATCTTCATGAGACTACCTACTTTGTCTCTGTCTTAATTAACTCTGGTGCAGATTATAATGTTCTCTCGTTTGACACATGGATAGCCTTGGGACAACCAACACTTGTGCACATTCCTATTGACTTACGAAGCTTCTCAGGTGAAGATAACCCTATAGAGGAAAAATGTGTCATTATGATGTCCATTCAGAATCACCAGATGTCAGTTCCCTTTTATGTGGCAAGTAAGTCCAAGGCAGTGGTAGAGGCTGTTCTCGGTCGATCATGGTTAAGGGCTACCAATTGTTCATTAGATTGGAAGAATAGACAATACAAATTGCAAATTGATTCTGATTGCATCTTGGAATCTGCTACTCCACGAGCTTTATCATGTCAAAAGGGTGGTGTTTCTACCTTACACAACCCACTTTCAAAATCTGCTCTTGAAGCTCCAACACAAATGATGTGGATAATCGATGAGTCCTCAAGTGAGGGCCATGGCTGGCATGTTCCAACTACTCTAGTCACTGCTCAAAGAAGGCCGGGCAAGAAAGAATTATCAATTTGGCTACCCAAAGATGCATACAAACTTGTACCATTTAGCCTAGTTGCTAAGCCTCCTAAAAAGCACATCTTTTCCAAGCCTAAACCTCAGATTGTTACTCATTGGGTCCCAAAGCATGTTCTTAAAGCACAAGGCTATTATGAGGGTGCAACAGCACTTTGGCTTCCCAAATGCCATGGTTTGCTAGAGGTAAAAGAGTGTATCAATAAGATTCCAAAAGCCACCCTTGGTTTTCCATATCAGTGGGTGCAACGGAAATCAACACAACCTCTTCAAAATAGGATAGGTGGTTGTGATAGGATAGGTTGTGATAGCACCTACAAATCTCCTTGTGTTGACCTTCCCAAAACAAGTATTGAAACACCAGTTGTCCCAATTTCTCCTTGTTACACAATTCCACCATCAACTTGTGTACCTAAGACAAATCCAACTTTACATGAGTCTCCTTTGAGCATAGATTCTAGCACTTCAATGCCTAAATCATCTTATCTTGCTCAAATTCCTCGACAATTGCTAACCTTCCCACCTCTTAAGAAGGACATACCCAAAACCAAAGGTAAGGCATTAACACTACAATTGAAGCTCTTTGGTAGATCAGTGTTTGAATAGTCTCACATTTACTAATGTGGTTAATATGCCTTTAGAGGATTGTGTTCTTTTTGAGATGATCTTATCTACAATGTTTTTGATTGGGATTGTAATGATGGATATGAGTGTATAAAGTTTGAAGTTTCTAAATTTCATTGTTCTACGACCAGATACCTCCTGATGGATACTTAGCGAGATACATGTCCACCATGCATTGACCCTGATAGTACTCAACCTGAACATCGCGGGGGGTTATAGTGCTCCTCCTTTTCAAACTCATTCTAGGTACTTTTATGCTCCCTTAGGTGAAAATTGCTATGGGCATCACTTTGTCACTTTATTCTATCAACAGCATCACCCATTTCCACATTGTCAAGAGTGTACACGACTCGTATTAGGAGAAGCTTCACACATTTGTTGGCTATGCCACTCTTACTTTTGACGATATGGCACGGGCTTAATGAAACAAATTGTGGGAATTACACCCCAACGCCATAACCTTCTTGATGTGAGAGTACCAGACCGAGGACTAAATTAACGTAGATTACCTGAGGAGGTTCAAGCACAACAATGGAGAGATACATGCATAAATGACTTGCAACCACCTATCTTGCAAGCGCTCCTTCCCCCAGCCTCAACATGTCAATTTTGGATCACTATGAGTACCTATATTGAGAAATTCCAAAATCGGAATTGTTTGCTTAACCTTCCCATAGAACCAATGCCATATTTTAACGAGAAAGCACTCCTTCCTCTACCACCTTCTCCAGAGGCCGGTTTTTGTACAGGATTGTCCTTGCATCTCGTGAAGTGATTAATACCATCTTTCCAACAGAAGTGGACACGGATCCACCACCAGTACAAGGGTAATCAACTCCACAATAAGATCAACAAGCCAGGGCACTTTTCTCCCACTGGGTTTTTTCCCTTGGCTATATTGGCACCAATAACAAATTTTATTCCTTTCTTTTCTTTTCTTGTTTGTTAATAAACATTTTGCAGAGATCTCAGCTAAACAAGATCATACAAACACGCCCCAATAGTCCACCTACCGTGCACACAAATTAGGAAGGGGGGAGACATGCAATGCCTACAAAGAGCAAAGAGAAGCAATCTGCACAACATCAGCAATGCATCAATGCAAACGCACAACATCAACGAGTACTACAACAGGTGTATTCAAATCATAATCTTTTGTTCTTTATATGCTTTTAACTTTTGGATACATTGTTTGCATGTTCACACACAGTTGGCTGGTTTAAGTTTTAAATTAGTTGTTAAAATGTGGTGAGTGATTTCTAGATTCTTAGAGGACTTAGTAGAAGGTATTTCTATTTGAAGACCGTGTAGGATATTTACCAACGGAGTATGCCAAGTTCTTATGCTCTCGAAGTATATTAGTTATCCCTAGTGGTGGTAGATACCTCTTAGGTATGGGCTAGGTGCTAGGATTAATAAAAAATTTACAAAAATCATGTCCTAAAAAATATATACAAGTGAATCGAGACATGACGTGTCTACAGCCATGTGGAATGCTTGGTAGGACCTGGGGTTGTCTTAGCACCTTGGGGCCGATGCCTTAGTTTCCATGGGGTGAACACTGACGTCTAAAAGATTCAGAAAAAGATCTTCAAGGACTCTATCGCCTTGATAGATGTTGGTAGGACTCTGGGGTACATTATGGGCCCTCGAGACCGATGCCCTCATCTTCATGGGATACTCCTTATGTCAAAAAGAAAGAAAAGGGTGTGTCGCCCTTGAGATACTTAGCGGCCTTTAGATTCTCTTGGCAGAGGTCTCTTGGCCATTGCTTGGGTCTCATTGGGATGGAACCTTCCTCTTTATTCATCTTTTACACACACTAAAAAAAAAAGAGAGAGAGAAAATAAAAAAAAGAAAAAAGAAAAAAAAAGTCCAATCACCATTGCTCATATTTAGGAGTCGGGTTGCCACTTAGGAATAACTTAAACACTTGTAGGACATTGAGACTGCGGTCATAACCTATGGTGTACAAGCACACTTACCTTTACATAGCACTATCTACCACTTAGTCTCACTTTGACTAGTCTTTACTCACCTCTTTTAGCACTCTTTAAAACTCTAATCAACCTTTCACTTATATGCTCACGTGTGAGATTGTCATTGCTGGTTTTTTTTTCAATAAAAGGCTTTACTTGTATCCATTGTTTTTTGCAGCTTTTGCTTCTACCGCGCTCGAGGACGTGCGCAAAATAGGAAGGGGGGAGTGTTGCGTGATGAGTGGTGATCCATGCAAGGATGCAACACAAAGATGCAAGCAGGAAAACAAGAGACTTGACATTCTTATTTAGGGCTCTTGTAAAGAGTTCCAAGTTGTAGATGAGCGTGGGAGTGGGCTTGAGAATAATCCCACATGGGAAGTTTTGGGAGTTTTAGAGTTTTAGTGTAAAAAGTGGCTCATTTGAGAGCTTATGGACACATTGGGCTAAACTTATGCTTGAGCTCTCTTGAGACTAGCTCTCCCTCTTGTTCATAGAGGTGCAAGCTCTTCTCTCTCCCCATCTACATTATTGTATGAGTAAAACGATCAGATGGATTCCAACCAGGAGAAAAGCTAAAAATTGTTAGCAAAAATCACAAAAAAATGAAGAAACAAAAACCAAAACTCAAGTCTAAAACCGATTCAAAAGAGAATGTCAGAAGTGCAAAGATAACGGTTAAACAAAAAAATCTGATGCAAGATTGCAAAGGAGAGCTCAAAACCGCATGGTCTTCAATGAGTGACGACTCAAGTGGACAAGAACAAGGTCTCAATGTTCCCCCCAACTTCACACAGTAGACTCTTCAAGATCGGAAGATTGTTCTTCAACAGCCCACGCGACAAAAGCCAAGCATGCCAGGGGTTTCATATGATGGTCCAGAAGATGCAAAAAAAATTTGATATCGCTAAGCCAGGAGAAGAGCCTCGCTATGTGTGGATTGCCGCAGACTTGTCCTTAGATGAGGAGAAGCTATTAATTCAAACAATAAAGGAGTATCGCGATGTTTTTGCTTGGAGTTATAAAGACCTCAAAGGAGTTGATCCAAGTATATGTCAGCATACAATTCCATTGCGAGAGGATGCAAAGCCTTCCAAGCAACATCCTTATACCTACAATGAGAATTTTGCACGAAAGATAAAAGAAGAAATAGACAAGCTCTTAGAGGCAGAATTTATCTATGAGATTGAACACATTGAATGGGTCTCCCCTATTGTAGTGGTGCCCAAGAAAACTGGAAAACTTTGAGTATGTGTAAACCTCAAGAAGGTAAATGCAGCTACTGTCACTCCTTGGGGAGTGGGCTACATATAGGGCTCAACTTCCCATAAGCTCTCACTTGAAAGAAAGCTATGGAGGCTCACTCTCCTATATATATATATCAAAAGACCGAGGCCGGGGTCGGGGTCAGGGTCGGGGTCGGGGTCAATTGGGGGTTTTTCTTTTCAAAAAAAATTTCTCCAAATAAAAAATCTTTCCTCTCCACATGTTTAGTTTTTTTCTTTTTAAAAAAAGTTTATTTTTTTTCAGAATTAATTTTTCTTTCTTTTTTTTGTTGGGGATAAGTTTTCTAGGGTTTCTTTCTGGGGTTCAGACTTTGCCGCGGCGCAGTTCGCACACAGCACAAGCCTGGGGATTCAAAAATCCCCCCTCACACGCAGAAAACCAGAAAACAGAACGCACGCCCACATGCGGAGCAAAAAAGTAACAAAAGAAGCAGAATTGCAGAAGACAAGTTGCAGAAACTGATTTCAAAACACGGAAATACCTCAACAACAAACACACAGTCGCCTTTCCTACAGTGTAAATTTCACTTCACGCAGCAGCCTGAGCTGCAAACTGGAGCTTGGTGCAGGGCATATCCCCAGCACAGCGGTGCCAAAAATGTGCGTTTTTGCCGCACATTTTTAGCTAGGGACTTGCCGAACACCGTATGCGAGCCACGAATGGCTGCAAGCATACATCCAGGAAAGCAAGCTCAAACAGAATGCAAAGGTGTGTCACTCACCGCTCTAACCGCCGTCGCGAAGGATTCCCGCATCGCAGCAGTGAAGGAGGAGCCGCCGTCGCCTCGTCCCGCCGTGCCGCTACACAGTGCTCGATCACTCTCTCTCTCTCTCTCTCTCTCTCTCTCTCTCTCTCTCTCTCTCTCTCTCTCTCTCTCTCTCTCGCACACACGCAGGAGAAGGAAACCAAGGAGATAAGGCAAGAGCACTCTTGTATTCAACACATGAGAATGAGAGTTTTAGGGTTACATTTGGCTCTTATAGGTGACTTGGCCCTTCACACATGGGCGTCCATACATGGCCGGCCGATCCTAACCCTTACCCTGCTGATATTCAAGGTGCGCCTCTCATCGGCGATCACCCAATCCCTTTATCCTTAACATATGGTGCCGACAAACCCGGCCCATGACTCAGAATATTTAAATTAATGACGTAAAACATAGTACGTCTCAATGTCCGTCATAGGTTAACAAGTCTAGTAGTGTGTGTGTGGATAATAATGGCCATGTCCAGCTGGCCAAGTGTGTGGATATTAGACTTAGGTTATTTTAGTGTGAACTTATCACTAGTGTAGAGTGCTGTGTTTTGTGGTGTGCAATGAAGGAAAGCTATGGAGCTTCTCTATTATGTATATGTTGATGGTTTGAGATAATGAGAGCTAATTAGGGTTTGCCTCTCTACCCTTATGTCTATCTCCTCTCTCTTTTCAGATCATACACATGTGCAACCATTGTTATGAGTCCTTGCACAGGCCTAACATAATCAAAGCAAACCCAAGCTTTTTTAAATCACCATCTCTTATTTAACACATACAGCTCACTAAGTCTAAACCTGCTGATGCGGGCCCTATGTGGTTGACATTTTTAATATGTAGCACATCTCTGACTCATCCAAAGCGTGGCCTAGAAAACGACTACCACAGAAGAACTTAAAAGTGCATTGTCTCTTCAAATCTAGAATACTGAACTCTGCACCTTGTACTATATTGTTGTTTCTAGAAGCACATAGCATCCATGTATATACAAGAGAAATGGATAACTTAGCAATTTATTTAAAATCGTGTTGAGAATCACAATCATGTAGTTAACTTACCTTTGACATTCAGCCAGAGGATGCATATGTTACAATAATTGTGACAACTCCATGTTACTAATATTTGATACATCCCTTATATGCTTTCTAACAACTACATCCAATCTTATTTGTTTTGTGGTATCCATTTGAATCTTTCTCGGACCACTTATAAAACCTTCAACACTGCCTCTTACATATGTTACATTTTGCAATGCATGCCTCTTTACAGCTCATGCAAATGTTTCCCTTGATGTATTCTCAATCTACTCATATGCAGGTCATCAAATATACAATAGTAGACTGTAGCATCACACGCTTCTACATATAGGTCTAGTCTTACAGTGGAAGTAAGCTAGAGAGCCATATCCATCCAATGTTAAGCTAAGCAAGGGAGGCTTTTCTGTGATCTTAAAAAATATAAATTTTCAATATATACTCTTATCAATCAATGTTTATTGAAATTGAACTAAGGTATAAAGCTTACCAATACGTAAATTTATATTGTCATCATACTGAAAAATAACGCATAATCATTTCCTCACATAATAACATGTGGACATTAATAGATGGATATGCAAATGCATAACACAAAAAAACATACACCACGTGTCACCTATTATAAAGGAATGGGGGGTCCTTGATCACAAAACACCATATGCACAGTGGCTCAAAAGCAAGATCTATGGGATATAACTACATAATATCACTTATCCACTATTCCTCAACTACCCCAAGGATGATTATCTAAAAGATGAGAGAAAAATATATCTGCAGAGGCATTGCCAAAAAAAACAAGCAAGAGTGGTAAGTTGTCTTTTAACAAAATTTGTTGTATTGGTTAAACAACATGGTTAAACAACAAAGAATTACTATATGGGGTTTATATCCTTATATGAAACAAGCATTAGTTATGTATCTTACATTGGAAATTGTTACTTTATGCAAAGGAAAAAATGCTAAGGAGTTAGTCTCTGATTCTTGGAGACAAAGGCAAGGACAAGTTACCTTTCAGTAACAAGGAACAGGAAGAACATGAGGAAGATGCCAAGGATCAAGATGAAGATGAGGAAAATGCCAAGGATTAAGAAGATGAGGAAGAGGTTGTTGCTAGCGACCTCTCAACGTGTAGCACATGGATCACAAATCCCTACTCAGGCAAGAGAAACAATTTCACATTTATTGTTCATAGTCCCAATAACATTATTATAAGCAAGAATAATAGTTAATAATAATTTTTTATATATAGAGAATTAATGTAATAGGTGCACAAAGGGGTAAACCTCCTATGACTCTATTGTGAGTGAAGCTACTTTTATCATGGAATCCTTTGACACCAATCAAGTTCCATATCCTAGGTATTCACACGGAAACTTCAATAGTTGGTCTCTAATCTATAAAAATATTTGCTTAATAGTTACTTACATGACAGATGTCAATAGGAGAGGAACAAACGAGCGAAGTTAGAAAATCAACAATTCTTGATGTGGTGTAGAAGGTAATTGATCTCAACAAGTAATAACTAGATAATTGGCATTTTCATCTAAATTTTGTGTATGATGTCTAATATATAGTATACATTCCATGTGTCCCAGCCTCTCCTCTACAAAATGTATGCATTGATGTAGATGTAGGTGTAAGCATGTAGATGAGAGGTACATTTGAGAACGTTTATTGATGTATAATGGATTCATATAACATATAGGAAATCCACCAAAAGTTAATTGTTCATAGAGGAAGGCCAACATACACTATACATTGGTAGTGAAATTGTTGTTGCTATGGGAACCCATCTCTTAATCCATTCCAAAACAACAGTAAGCTTGCTTCTGAATACACAATAATAATATCTTTTCTAATAACAACTAAGTTTTCAGAAATCAATTAGAAAGTGGCTTTTCTTTACTTCAAGACTTTGGACACAGGGGAAAATAAAGACGTTTGTCGACAACCCTATGAAAATAGGACGGGCCATTAGAAGTTTGAAAGTAAATGAAGAATATATTAACCTCCACGAAGCCCTTCTAGGTAATGCTACTATCACGGACACCTTCAAAATTCAAGGAATTGATTCAAGCACATAGGCTGCCATACGATGATCGTAAAGCTACCCACTAATGGTCCCATGTTTGGTATTGATACAAACATAACCCCTACATGAAACGAGATTGGTGGTGAGTGCTTTTAAAGATAGTAGATTACATCAAAAGAGTATTTTGAACACCATACTTACAAGTGTTTATAAACTGCATTGTAGATGGCAAATAGCAATATCTATTTGCTAGGTTAGAGAGGAGGAGCTAAGCTAGGTTGGGCTGGGTTGGGATGGGATGGGTGGGGCTAGGCTAGGATAGGCTGAGCTAGGATGGGCTAGGCTAGGCTGGGAGGTGGTGGGAGATGGTGATGGGGAGAGTTAGAGAGAGAGTGCCCAAAGTAGAGAGAGAGAGAGAGAGAGAGAGAGAGAGAGAGAGAGAGAGAGAGAGAGAGAGAGAGAGAGAAAGGTAGAAAGGTATTCAAGAAAACTCTAAAGCTCCCTCCACCAAGCTCCCTCATTGACAACCCCCATCATGAAATGAGCAACATTCAAAGGCTCGCAATGGGAAGAGGAGTTGTGTAAGAAGCACTTCCCTTATAGAATTTTGTGCCAAGGGAAATGGCTATATAGCACAAGTACCACATAAGATCTAAGGCTAGAAAGATGCAGTTGAAGCATGAGTTGCATAAAATTTCATTGAAGATTAAAGGGCTTACCGATGCCGTTAACTGTATTGGAGATGATGATGACTTGGTCTCTATCACATTCAATGGGTTGGAAAAGATTATGAGCGGTTTTGGATTTCTATTCCAACTCAAGAAATTTTCCCTAACTTTCAGGACCTTATAGCCCTTTTGATTAGTGATGAGGAGATGAATGTTGGGGAGCAAATCATGTTCTAGTAATACGCATGAGAGCATGCCTTCTACCCATACATCGGTAGAGGTAGAGGCAAATCTTCATCTAGAGGCCCCTTTATGGAATTAAGAACGTGGATAACAAAGAGCAAGACTCTCAATCATAAATAGATGGAATATTCCTTTTTAAAGGAGGGGGAGCGAGAGAGGCCAAGATGAATGGCAAAGAAATTAGATTAGAAATAGCATGGAATACCGATACAGCTCACCCTATTTACCCATGTTGGTAAAGTTACTTTGTATGCAGGAGGATGGAAAAATAAAGTACCTTGCTGATGTGCTTCATGTTCCAAACATAACAAAGAATATGGTTTCTATTAGTTAAATGATTGAGCAAGGTTTGCAAGTGAAGTTTAACCTACATGGATGTTATGTGAAGATTTCACAATGAACAGTGTTGCTTAGTTGCAAAGGGAAATAGAGTTGGCATAATGTTTACATTGTGGATGTAGATATATAGAAGTATTATGTTGAGGACATAAGTAAGCCATGGGCACTTTTATCCCACTTGGTTTTTTCCCATAGCCATCCAGGTGTGAACGGGCACCTTAGTTAGTATATAAGCAACCTCATTCTCAGTTTAAGGTTGCTATTCATTTGTAATTTCTCTTTGTACTTGTAAAGAGCTTTATCTCTCTCCTTTTTGAGCTTGCCAATCTCTCTCACACTCTACACCTCTGTGTAGGCTTGTCTTTGAGCATTGTGTGTATGTAAGTCCAGCTCCATTTTGTGTGAGATAACAAAGCATACTTGAAGTGAAGGTTACAATGTTTGCACATGGTATAGGTGTGATTGCAAACATTGATATTTGACATAAACGTATTGGATATGTTAATATTCAACGGAAAATTTACAAGCCTAAAACATTGTCACAGGTTTGCCAAAGTTCACGGTGGATGAAATGTATAAATTATGTGAAGTATGCCAATTGGGCAAGTAGGGTAGGCATGTATTTACAAATGATAAGAATGTAAGTCAAAGATCTTTGGATGTGGTACACACTCAGATGTTTTGGAAGCAACTAAGTGAGAATCAATCAAAGGATAGCACTATTATATGACTTCCATTGATAATCACACTAGGAAAGGAAGGTTGTATTTCATGAAAGACAAGATTAAAGTGTTCACACTAGGAAAGTGTGGTTGTATTTTATAAAAGAGAAGAGTGAAGTGTTCACTCACATTTAGAGCTTCAAAGCTATGTAGATAAAGACAAAGGCATGCACAGACTTCTATAGCTAATCACACTAGGAAAGTGTGGTTATATTTCATGAAAGAGAAGGCTGAAGAGTGTGGTTGTATTTCATGAAAGAGGAGTGAAGTGTTTACTTGCTTTTAGAACTTCAAAGCTATGGTAGAGAAAGACAAAGGCATGTATATAAAATTCTTAAGGTCAGATAATGGGGGAAAATATTTCTCTAATGAATTTAGTGATTATTTAAGAGAGCATAGAATAAAGAGGCATTTTATGCAACAAAATGAGGTTGCAAGAAGGAAGAACATGCGCATAAGTTGCTTGTGCATTGATAACTAAGAAAGGGATGCCTCAGTATTTTTTTGGTGTAAAGTAGTAGCAACAACTGCAGTTTATATCATGAGTAGGATGCCCAATACAATAGCGATGGGTGTCCTATTCATGATATAGAATGCCATGCCATGAACTGCAGTAGTACCAGCAGATGTTCATGGCATGACACTAATGGTAGAAAATCATATTGGCACACTTGAAAGTGTTTGGGTGCATTACTTATATACAAGTACCAAATGAGGTAGAAGTAAGTTGGATCGCAAGGTTAAAAAATGTATATTTATTAGTTATCACTTAAGTAGAAAGGTTGTAGATGCTATAACCCCATTACATATGAGACAAAAGTGAGCAGGATGTTATGTTTGATGAGATGAGTAGCTAGTATATTGCAGTGGTGAGGAATCTATGGAGGCTTAAGCAAATAATCAGATGGGTGCCTCAAATACAAAGCAAAAATCAGAGACACTTAAGTGGACTAGGAGACTCCTTTAGCAATGAGTTGAATATGAGACCTTGGTTAGACAGGTTTTGGCACAATGTTAGGCATTCAAACATATCACATGATGTACTAGAGGTGTCTAAAAATTCAACAATTTTACATGTATCATGACATGAGGGAAAAGAGAAGGCATATCAACCTTTAATAATGCATTACAGAAATGGAGCTCAGTGTACTTGAGGTGGAATTAGGTAAATAAGAGCAGAGAAGGCACTGATAGGTTTATTCAAGTGAACAACTAACAAGGGTTTAGGCCAATCGTCTCCTACGACTTCTCAAAGAAGAGGTAAGCCCTCTTTTTCCATTCTTTGTTTATGCTTTTCTCTTTGTATTATTTCACCCTTGGGTGTCGGGATTAGGGTTAGGTCAAGTTATGCATAAGCCTTATGCATAACCTTACATAAGCCTTATGCAAGCTTATGCATATAAGACTTATGCATAAGCCTTATGCTTAAGTCTTATACATAAGCCTATGCTTAAGGCCTAAGTCTTATGCATTATGAAAGCTCTATGCATAAGCTCTCTTTGCATAAGCTTCATGCATAGGCTTAAACTTATGCATAGAGTTTAAGCATAAGGCTTAAGCTGGTGAAGAAATGGCTACATTAGATGCAAATATGATTTGGGAGTCGGTGTTTTGACTAAGGAGAAGAAAGAAATTAGATTTAAGTTAGTTTTCAAAGTGAAACACATTTTAGATGGGTTGGCATGTGCAAAGCAAGATTGGTTACCTAGGGATATGCACATATATATGGCATTAACTATGAGGAGACATTTGCCCCGATGGATGCAACCTTGAGAATAGTTATTTCTATATGTAACTACAGCTAAGGGATGGTCTTTATATCAAATGGATGTAGAGAATGAATTTTTACATGGTGATTTAATAAGGAGGTTTACATGGTGTAGCCACCAAGATATGAGGATCATGCACACCCCAATTTTGTTTGTAGGTTGCACAAAGCCTTATATGGCTTAAAGTAGGCACTTAGACCATGATTAGGAGACAATAAGTACATTGTAACTAGGGGATTATGGGATGGTAGTAAAATGTGTGATAAGACAATGCTAGATTCATAATATAAGAAACATGAGCATATACATAATTCATATTATAATAAGAGGATCAATCTTCAGCATGTTGTTTTTGAGATGCTAGATTTATAATATAAGAAACATGAGCATATACGTAGTTCATATTACAATAAGAGGATCAATCTTCAACATGTTGATTTTGAGATGCCTAAAGCTTACAATCTGAAGATAGTAAAATGTATGGTAAGACAATTCTAGATTTACAATGTAAGAAACATGAGCATGTATGTACTTCATATTACAATAAGAGGATCAATCTTTAGCATTTGATGCTTAAAGAAACATGAGCATGTATGTACTTCCTAATACAATAAGAGGATCAGTCTTTAGCATGTTGATGCTTGAAGAAATATGAGCATGTATATACTTCATATTATAATAAGAGGATCAACCTTTAGCATGTTGATGCTTGAAGCTTGCATCCCATTAGTGTTTATTAAGCTTTATCATCATATATCACATATTCTTGTTAGCTTGATCATTTATGTTCTTGATAGATAAATCATCCTACAGCTACTTTAAAAATTACAATCCAGCCTGTAGAAGAGGTTTGAGAGGATTAAGGAGTACACGGCAAAGTTTCGGATGGTTAACAATCACATGGATATCAATTTCTGGCCCAATGATTATAATCACATGGATATCAATTTCTGGCCCAATGATTATCTTTTGGTGGTATGGTTTGGGGCCTCTACAAAAGCGATTCAATGCCTCTATCACCTCTAAGGATTTTTCTCGCAAAACTTTTAAGTAAGTTGTGGTGGTAGCAACAACAATCCGATTGGAACACATATTGGATCTATTTGGGAAGGAAGAAGAAGACAATGTTGTATGATTCAAAGGAGTCCGACTCTTCAGACTTTGATGAAGACATTGACTTCGAATCTGATTCAGACTATAACTACAAAAGCAAAGTCCCAAAGAAAGAAGGATATGAAGATGGCTACTGACTTGAAGATTGAGGATCGATTGGTAGTCGCTTTATCCAAGATAATCGGTGGTGGTGCTACATGAAGTTTAGGACGAGTCCGCTCTGATGGCTGCTACACCAAGTGCTCAAATCAAAGTCGCATGAAGGAAGATTATAGGTTGTCAATATTGTGCCACATGCGGCATCACAAATTATTCGACAAATATTTGCTAATATAATTCAAAGGTGCCTCAACAGTCACAACAAGAGTAGCCAAACCACAACCAAAAATATCGGTGAACCAAGTGGGTGCCATTAGCAAACCACGGTAGTTAGTCCTTCATCAACCACAAGGAAGTACAAAACCACGAGGATTTCAACAATGACACCTGAGTGGATTTCAATGCTCTTGTATTGTAAAGGAGTAGGTCACCAGAAGATGGACTATGTGCTATGGTTAAGGCACCATTAAGAAGTATAGAATGTGACCCCACATACTTAGGGACCCAAAATACCTCGCAAAAGAGCATCGTGAGGTGCTTGCAATTACATAATCAAAGGGTCTAGCATGACAGTCCGCCTTGGGGAGTTCTTAAAGTAAAAAGACAAGCTAGTTGGATGGGAGAGGTGTAGAAGCAGGTCCGAGAGCAAGTCACCAAGATGGTTCAAAAAACCCAAAGGTGATGATGACTAAAGGTTGCAGTAGTCTAAGATGGACAGATAGCTCCTTCCTTTTTGAATGTAGAGTTAGAAGAAATTGAAATGGAACCCTCACTAAGAAAGAAGACCACACCAGATCTAGTGGAGCCAGTTATTAGCAAGCAAAATTTTTGGAATGAATGGCTCTAGTGGAGGCACCAATGGCTTCAGTAAAGGAAGTGCCTCATAAAATCATGGTGTTCGAAGCAAAGTAGACACCAAGGATTCCAGCAAATGAAGTATTTCAGAAACTAATGGCGCTAAAAGCAAAGCGACTGGTCAGCCATGAAAATAAAGGATAAGATATCCATCACATTTGATTAAAAAAAAGTATCGCAGTATGATCTCTAGGGAGATCTCAAATATATGAAGGTGAATATAACATTAAATTGTTGGGCCTTGTCCCCTCCATTATCAAATGTACCTGATCTAGAAGTTAGTGGATTGTTAAAGAGCAAACATTGGAAAGGAGGGAAACAAGGAAGATCCGCCGGATAGCATAGCTTTCAAGGTCCAACTAGTCGTCGTCTCGCGGATTTCGTTTGCGAGGGTTCTAAAGGTCACAATGTAGCTGCATGGGAAAAACTATCAAAGGGGTGGTCTTGGAAGATTAGGAGTCAACATTCTTTTGGATGGCACTTGCAAAAAATTAGGCATCACGGAGATGGAAGCAGCCCCATTCTTTGTGTAAATGGGGGACCAATGTAGAGTAAAACCCCTTGGCATGATTTGCAACGTGGATATTGAAATCGCATAATGTGCCAATATATTGTATATTGGATACTTCCTTCTTCTCGTGAGCATGCGAGGGAATACTATATGGTACAGAGTCCAATTCCTTATAACAAGATACATTATATATTGGATACTTCCTTCTTCTCGGCAAACATGGCACTCCTAACCTAATCACATGGGGTCACAACACTTGCAACACTTTTAGAATCTTTCACTAAGAAAAGGGATAACTCTTCCTAACTTGTGTATGAGGATATCGGTTCGTACAAGCATTTAGCTTGTTTGGGAGTTTGTCAAATCTTCCCGAGTCATTGATAAACCATTGGTCTTCATAGGGTACCATCCAATGATGCACATCTTTGTATCGACCCTCTTGGTTGATCAACCATGGCTGCTATTGTCATCATATGACCTTTTACATACTTAGATAGGATACAATTTCTCACTTATTTTTCTCTATAATCTAATATCAACTCAACTTTGTTAAACGCTCTTTCTAAATGATTCTCAAGTTGAACAAGCTCAAAATAAGGGAATCTCGTGTGAAGAATGGACATTGGATAACTGATGCACATGTATGCGAAGGCGGTCTTTGCTGCCAATGCGTGTTAACGAGGCCTTACGTGTGGATGGCCGGCAAAGGAGTATGTATACATACAAAAAGGTCATCTCTCTCGAGACGCGGGACTTGCATCTCCGCCGGTAGCCGCCACCGAGGAGCCACCCCCGCCTCTCTACTACATAAGCACTACAGCTGCCCGGTCTTCACGTGCCACATCTCTCTCTCTCTCTCTCTCTCTCTCTCTTTCTTTCTCCCCCCCTTCCCCGCCCTGCTCCACCCCATCGGCGCTGCTAAGCAAAGAGATCCCATCACCTCGTCTGTTCCTCTACCCTTCTCCAGCATCGCAACTTGGTATCTGCCTCCGGCCGGTTCCACAGGGGACCATCTTCACAACGTATTGTCTTCTCCTCTTCTGCTTCACCGGTTCCGACACCCTGCGCGTAGTTCATCGAACATTTGAAGCGTCTTTCCCCTCCACCGGCGCCTTCCGTCACACGCGGACTAGATCGTCCACTCACGTGACCCCGCGCCGCCGCCACTCCGCCAGGTTCTGCCCTTCTGTCTACCATATCCTCATGTTTGTGTGCAAATACATCTGTGCTTGTGCAGATTAACGCAAAGTCTGGAAGAGCTACCCACCTTGTGTGTTGCAAAAGCAGCGAAGGTTGTTATCAGGCTTTCCACTGTTCCCCTACTCTATCTTTGACGTGCCTGGCAGTTGCAGGCCGGCGTGTTTACGGCAGCACTGCATGAGCCAATGCATTGCGCCTCGACGGGGGTATAGATCTCCAGCCAACGTTAACGCAGATTCGTGTTGGACGTTTCGTGTTCCGTCACTTCTAAACTATTACGCCGTTGACGTAGCGGGGAGTTCTCTCACACCTTTGTTTCCGTCCCCAGTAACCAAGAATCTTCGCCGATCCTTCCTCGAAAGTCGTGCATTATAGCTACAGTCTACCGTCGGAGTCCCCGGATCCGGCGCCCAAGCACGGCCGGTAGGAACCGTTCAACGCAGTCACGTTGGCGTCGTTCACGACTGGCTGGGAATGTGGCGCCACTAGATCCACATTACGCTTTTCCCGTTCATAGTCTGCCTAAAGCATGCGTTAACAGATTGATGGAGTATGTCATTCTCCACTTCCTTTAGCCAATCTAGAAGAGTCTATAAGGAACAATGTGTTGGCCATTGGTTAGCAAATTGATGGGGTGTGTCCTTCTTTGGTATAAGTGCCTCAAAAATCGTTGTTGCCAGTCAAGTGTCCTGCAATTGTCAGGTGATCTTACAGCATGCCCCTGCCTCCTTGAGCCCCCTTGAGATGCGATGAACACCACCATGAGCCGGCAATAAAAGAGCAATAAATGCATCTTTACACCACCGTGAGCAGGCAAGCAAAGAGCAATAAATGCATCTTTACATTCTCTTCTTATTAGAAGCAGGGATGCCACCCCCCCCCCTGGCCTTTCCCCCACGCCGCAACATGTTTGATCTTTAGAGGGTGAGTATTTGGACAGCAACCTTGCTCAGATTTCAAAGGCCATTGACTTGCTGAGATGGTACATGTGGACGTTGGGACTTAGATTGATGCAGTCAAGCTGGTTAAAGCAGGCCCTCTATAAGAATTCTAGAGAAAACTTTGATCAAGCCAATCTGGTCAATATCTTCAAGGAACTGCCTTTGATTACATGCATGTGACTATAGTGGTCTGCTAGAAATTAGAGAAATAAGTCCCTAATGTTAGTTCAGAAATGGGCAGAATGATAGCCATGAGTGAACAGGGGCAAGAGTCAAGTTGAAGTAGAAATGTCTAAACAATAGACAGGCATTATATTGAGGAAGTGCAAGTTGTAGGCTTGCAGCCAAAGTTAGTGCAACCGAGGGCATTGAATATTTTCATCAGGCATAGGATTTGGAGGGCATGTTTTGCTGAATACAAGGCAATGCTTCCACTAGGCAGCATGCATGAGAGGGGGTTGCCAATTTTAGGGGCAAGAGAGGGCTGCTGCTGACTGGTTGAATAGCTGAAACCTGTGGCCGTGGAACCTCCAGTTGAAATCCACCTCCAAAGAGGTCATTGTGCATCATTCTCCTCACCTCTAGTTCGCTAGCAGACCGGAAAAGTGTTTAAGCCAAGCCTTGGAGGCCAGTAGCCTATTTGTTTGCAGCAGGGTCGGCAAGTGGCTAGTTCAAGTCTCCAACCGAGGGCATCGAATATTTTCATCAGGCATAGGATTTGTAGGGCATGTTGTGCTAGATACAAGGCAATGCTTCCACTAGGCAGCATGCATGAGAGGGGGTTGCCAATTTTAGGGGCAAGAGAGGGCTGCTGCTGACTGGTTGAATAGCAGAAACCTGTGGCCGTGGAACCTCCAGTTGAAATCCACCTCCAAAGAGGTCATTGTGCATCATTCTCCCCACCTCTAGTTTGCTTTGAGACCGGAAAAGTGTTTAAGCCAAGCCTTGGAGGCCAGTAGCCTATTTGTCTCCAGCAGGGTCTGGGATCCGGGCCAGCCACTCCGGGGGGATGGAAGAGTTGATGTCGAGGCTAAGTGTGTCCCTACCCCGTATTATCCCACTGAGGCTCCTCTCTTGAGCCTCTGGGGGCAGGTGTCTTAACATAAGCCAATCTCCAAGTGACCAAGCGGGACCTATGCTCAAAGCCCCCCACGATATGTGCAGGTGAGCCCCCAGCATGTGATCACTGGGCAAACGGACCAGGAGGTTCCAGATTAGAAGTTGTTGGAGATGCTCTACGGATGCGATGGGGGCGGACGGCTGAAGGGCTGGCCTGAGATGATCCCAAACATGCAAGAGACTGGCTGCAAATCTGTCCTCAAATGTAGGGCTAAAGCCACGAGCTCGCATCTCCTGAAGATCCAGCTCATACTCTAGGGCTAAGGGCCTCCTAAAATCGGGGCACGGGCAGAGATCCTAGCCAGGAGGAAGTTCTTCCAAGACTCGCAGCTTGGAAGAAGACGGGCTAGCTGCTGCTCCGGGGAGATATTGATGCCTGCCTGGCATCCAAGATAATGAATTGGAGTGCCACTCAGGATCCACCAAAAGGCCTCAACTGGACTCCAAGTTGGGGCAGGCGATGAGCCAACCCAAAATCCACACGACTTGTGCCAGTTGATCCGATCTCCAGATGCACGACAGAATGTCTCGCCTCGGCGAATTGTTGGAGGTTCCCCTCATCTCTGGATAGGTATGGTGCTGTGTCACCGACAAACTCAAAATCAAGCAGCTCCTCTTGCGCGTGGATGGGAAGATGCGGCCCCTGGGGCCCTATCTCCTAAGCGGAGAGAAAACTACTTATGGCCTCGGCTACAAACAAAGATAGATAAGGTGCTAGTGGACAGCCTTGCCAGACCAAGTGAGAAAGCGGAAATTTCTCGCCTCTGGCTCCCTGAATGTGAATGAGAACCTAGCTGTATGAAGCTGAGTAGAGCCTAGAAACACCTTGGACTACTCCGTAGGGAATCCCATCTGGCACATTGTCCCCTCCAAAAAGCCCCAGTGCACTCTGTCATAAGCTTTCTCAAAATCTAGAAGGAATAAGATCCTGCTACCTCAACCTGGCTGAAGTGGTTGCCTCCCCGAAAGTGAAGATGATGTCCAGAATGCTCCAATCTTGGATGAAACCTGTTTGCGTGCCATGGATCAAATTAGGGAGGAAAGACTGCGGTCACCGCGGCTGATGGCCTTGGCTAGGATTTTGTAGGCGGTACCTAGGAGGGTGATGGGCCTCCACTGCAGAATCTCCAATCTGTCACCACCCTCCTTGGGAATCAAATGGATCATTGAAGGCAGCTTTGAAGCTACCTGCCATGAGATCCCAGTGTCAAAGAAATAAGGAAACAAGAGCCCGTCTTCTCCCGGGCATTTGCCCCTAGGTAGTGCTGTCAAAGCCTCCGCAAGCTCCTCTGCAGTAAAGGGAGTCAACAGGAAAGTCCCTAGGGCGGGAGGAACCATCTGTCTCGTATGTCGCCAAACCTGATTGGGCTGCATTTAGTCAAGTAGCAGGCCACATTATGTAAGGGCTACAGCCTGTCTTGAGTGTGGGTGTAAGATACATCAGTGGCAGTCCCAGCCTGGCCAGCTGACTTGGTGCTGGGCATAAAAGTGAACCCTCTTCCAGACAGACATGCCATCTCTCCCCCATTACAGTTTCAGAGGGTTTTCCACCCTGCTTTATATTTTCCCTCACCACTAGCATGTACATTTGAAGCCAGGAAGCTGGGAGCAGAAGAAAACGTATTGGTTCCAGCAGATTAGCAGTATTTTGGGCCAAAGAACCCGATTGATCTTAATTCAGCTGTGAATACGCAAGAAACGCATTGGCCTCCACTCTGGTCTCCTTGTGCACCCTACAAGGGCTCTTCAAAGTTATCTCACATGATTTATGATTGCATACTGGCTCACTAGTGGATGTCATGTGAAACTTTGTATTGGATCATACTTTCCCTTTCCTCAGTGTTTTTAAATTTTTTTTTTCCAGCTTATATGGAGGCTTATGTTGACCAATCGGGCTTTACACCTTACATTGGAGAGGGATTCATAAGTCCCAACAGGCAGTTAGTAACAGATCTGGTGAAAGACATGATAACAAAGCAACCCTCCTTTGCAAGGGCCATTCAAAAGAGATGTCTTGGTCCAACAGGAAAATTGGTACATTGGCTTGAACCATGTCTGTCTCTGCATTTTGATTGAAAATATCATCTACAAATTCTCACTTTTACCAATGCAAGCTGTCATGTTTCAGGCTCTTCCTGTTACGTTCATGAGCAAATACCTGACAGGACCACAAGGGCAAGTTGTACTAGAAGATGAGGGTGGTTTGTTGTGGAAGGTTGATTGGATAGCTTACATGCAATCGGGGAGGAGGCTTGCATTTACTCGTGGCTGGCCTGCATTTGTTTCATATCACGATGTCAAAGACGGGGATGTGTTTATTGCTGAAATTCTGGCACCTGACCACTTGAAAGTCCAAGTCATTGGTACTGATTTTGGCTACACAAGGCAGAGCTATTTAGGCTTGGTAAGTATACTGTAACCTATAAAGCTTTATTTTAATACTTATGTGATCACTGATGGCTTTTACTTGTGCACATGATTGTCCTATGCTCTGTAAGGGTCATGCTTCAGAGGACTTCACAGATATCAACAATGCCAAGAAATATAGAGAAGGTGATGGGGACCCTCCAACTATCTCGAATGGTTGCCGGGCACAAAGCATCCGATACTCTCCCCTGGCATTCTTGGAAGCAGAGAACAAAGTAGCAAGACGCAAGAGGTCTAGGAAAAGGAAACTCACAGAAGGCTCAGATTTTCTTATAGAGGGCCCATCAAAAGCATCCAAGCTTTCGAATGAGGCTCCCTTGATTCAGAAGGGACAAGCTTTCAATTCCGATGAGGTGAGCATGGCATTGGGGAATGCCACAGTCGAACCTTTAACATCGACACTCAAACGTCACACACAGTTGGGACATGTGACTCAGGGGCAACAAGAGGGTAGGAAGACGCCTTTTTGTTCTGTTAAGACTGACATTCACCCATATCTGATGCCGATTAGGAGTGATCTGAATGTTGTACAAGCAGCAAAAACATTTGATAAGAGACAAAGATATGAGGCCCAGCATTGTCAATCTAGAAAGGACCCTTGCAGTCAATATGTATTACATGGATTTCATTTCTGTATACTGCACATACTAGAAGACCTTTCAGCCCCTTACAAGCAATGTGATTTTGTGGAAGAACAAACCCAGGCAAGATGTGGATTTCCTGTATGTCTCAATCTTGTTGACACAAGGTCAGTACAGAATCTCTCTCCCCACTTCCGACCCCCCCCAAACACACACACACACACACATTCCCTTCCCCCCTCTGAATTTTTTAAAGGGAATAATGAAAGACAATTTTGCAGGTTCTGTCAAGTTCACAAGCAAAATGGCATTTCTGTTCCAGACGCAGTCAGCCTACGAAAGACACTTTGGAACATCCTTCCTAAACTAGGGACATTTTCTTCGCTCATGATGGCAGCAACTGTGGCTCACCAATCTAATGAAGGGCCAGATCTCTGGGTTTCCACCAGTTCACAGACATCTTATGATGAGGTTCTGCTTTCTGACGCTAACTGTGCGAAGCAGCTTCTACAACTTGGTAAGGCATCAGACTTATCTACCGGAGAAACTCACTTTTTGGAGGGGGATTGGGCAGCAACACCAGTTCATCTGTGTAGAAGGGGAAAAAATCTTCATGCACAGGACGTGCAAGTAGTATCTATGAAGGCTAGTGTGGAAAATATTGCACGTTATGTTGGGTGGAAGCATTCTGCAACCACAAAGCGCAATCTAGTGTGCGTAGAGAATGGCAGGAATACATTGCGTCGAGCAGAGGCAGAAAAAGATGCTTTTTTTGAAGGTGAAGCAAAAGAAGAAAACAGAGATAGCATGCCTATGGGTCACAATTTGGCAGCCTCAAAAGTCCCTCAGCCATTGTTGTTGAGTGCTAATGAAAGGTCCAATGGACTGGATTTAACACCTATGATAGATATTGGAGTAATGGACACAGTAGAAATGGGATTGAATTGTGCCATGGAGGAGACTTCATGGTGGACTGCCCAAGATAAACACAAGACTCAGCAGAAAGGGCTATCAGCAATGCGAGTCCAAGGTAAACGCATTTGCTTTTCCAAGTTTGTTGGTGTTCGTAAACGTCCATGGGGTGCTTATGGTGCTGAGATCCGTACTCCTGAAGGAAAGCGGTTATGGCTTGGTACTTATCCAACAGAAGAGGAAGCAGCACATGCCTATGATGATGCTGCTCGTACGTTCCGTGGAAAGAGTGCAGTAACCAACTTTGCAAAGGGGGGGGATGGGCATGTGGCATCCTTGCCGAGTGCAATTGACTGTTTACATCTTGTGAAGCAGCAGGAGAGTGATGGGATGTTCTTGGAGGCCCCAAAGAAGAGAAGAACTTTAGTTGGCAAGAAGGGGAATGGGATTGCATCAGTTAAAAAGAGAAAAGCTGATGGTTCATCATTTGGTATGTCTGAAAATGCAATAAAGGAGGATGATTTTGGACCTTCTAGGCGTGAATGTTCCAATGGACACACGGAGGGAGTAAATCGTTGTGGAGTCGACAAGGTTGCGGCGATGGATGACGCCTTGTTGGATTCAGCGTTGGAAGAGGGCTTACAATGCCTCATGAGTATGAGAAGCGAAACCAACTTTTGCAACTTTAATGTGGAGAAAACAGTTTTTCATGAGCTGAAAGAAGATGTCAGGCAAAAGCCTTCTAAGTGCTTCAGAGAGGAACAGAATCCTAGTATTGGACGATATACTAAAGAAACCAAGAACGGTAGTGAATCCTTTTTGCTTGTTGCGAAAGATGCTTTTGATAGTCATGAAGATAATGGTGCAGAGTGCACAGTTGCAGCACCAGAGGGCAAGAGCACTTGCGTCAGTGTTCCGCATAGTGGCAGCAGGCAGAAGAAAAGATTCAAGAGGTTATCGTTAGCTGTGCTAGGAATGCAAGAATTTCAGGCCCAGTCAGATGACTCTCTAGATTCTTTAACTGGGCTAGTTGAACCTAAAGTTGCAGCACAGCTTCACAAACGTTTTGTGGACCTCAATGATGGAGATTGTAGTGACAAAAAAAGCATGCCGATGGAGTTTGACATATCTGCAAGTGAGTTGGCCAAAAATTATGCCAGTAGAGATAAATGTTCCAATGGAGAAAGGATAATATTTTCTGGAAGTTTTGAAACATGTGGGCCTCTCAGGAAGAGAAGAAAAAGAGTTAGTCCTAGCAGATTTGAGATAATGGAGAAGTCAGATCTTGTCAAAGGTAACAAGTCGCTTTCCCTAAGCTTCTGTCTGTGAGTGTGAACAAGGGGCTAAATAATGTGGACAAGGCCTTTTGTAGTAAACTACGCAGTTATAGTTTCCAGGTCATATGATGGCTTCCTTCTACCACCATTAACATCATGCAATGCAAGATGGAAGATAAGCAAATCCCGATTTCTATAGAAGTGAGAGGATGATCAAACATCCTCAGTATTCTCCTGAGATTGCTTTTGCAGTCAAAGAGACATCAGCAAAGGTGCAAGCAGCAAGTGGTTTTAAGGGCAAAACAGGGTGGCCTGTAGAGTTATCTCCATCTTCAAGAGCTTCAAGTGGAGCCAAAGAGGCAGTCTTGATTATAAATGCATTACTAGGTATCGAGGCTGTAGGTAAGGGTTGCCTGCTTAAGCTGGCACAGCATAGTCACACACAGACATTTGATTTGGTAGAGAAGGTTGATCATGCATACGATGAGATGATATATATTTATTATTTCCAGAGTGAATGCCCTAGCGGCACAGTGGTTTTGGTCAATTAGCAGCAGTGAAGGAATCAAGCTTCTGCCAGCTTCTTTGTATGCAGGGATGCCAAAATCTGCTGTTTTTTGATACTCCACTGACCAAAAAGTACATTGGGCATGGAAGCTGCAGACTGTGCATATAAATGGAGCTGGAAGTTGTTGTGGAATGTGCACACACTAATCCAGTTGCTTAACTGGTCTGCATCAAACAAGGCCTTCGGAGCCTTCGATTTTATAAGAGTAAGGTTGACATGTACAGTTCAAGAGGAGGCTGAATTAGACTCAACATTCTTTTAGAAAGGTCATCTTTTTCATGCAAAGGTTTGAAAGGTGAAGCATGAGAGCATGAGGTCAAGGAGCAGATCCTGAAGGGTCAGACCACACCGTGTGCCTTGACAAAGTTGGGACGATTGGGTAGGAGCTTTCTACCTTTAACTGCTTGGTAGTAAATAGGAGTTTTTGTGTAGCTCCTCAAAGCCTAAAGGGCCTTCAAACCTCAGCTCCTCCCACATTCTCAAAGACAATTTCTTCATGAATTGCGGAAGTATTTTTCCCTTTTTTGTCGACATTTTTCTGACATCATCATGAGATGAAGAAATTGATTATTTTTGTTTTGCAGCAACTGATAACAGGAACTAGATGATCTTCTCATGCTGAGCAATGTGACCTTATAGGGTTTTAATAGGCTTAGGATTGGGGCCAATGACACCAGAAGTTCAAACTGTTTTGTGAAAGCATGGAACCATAGTGTGTTTTTGTTTGTTCGTCTCCTTGACAGGTTCTTGGTTTGACTGCCTCAAATATTGCTTTATAGACTTTTTATAAAGAGCTTGATTGGACTGTTCGAGGGTTCATTTTTTCACTTGGTGGGCTTGAGCCCACATTCATATAATATTTAAGTTGTCAATTTTTTTGGCATTGTGAGGTTGACCCCCCTTTTACAAACTTGTCTCCATGTACGGAGCGAGAACCAAAGAACAAAAGGGGAAGACGGATGCACAGCTCCTCCGGCTGGCCGTTCTATGAGGAGAAGGCTATCTCATACAATGGGTGGGGGAGGGAATAACCAAGTGGGCTCACCACCTCTATCTGTAAGAAAAGGGCTAGGTCGCCAGAGCCTCAAGAAGGCTTCTCGACGCCTCCGCATAGGGTCAGAACCACCTTGTAGCTTCCCCAATGGTCGTGGAGAGTATGAACGATGTTGAGTTAGATGCTCCCGATGGACTCCGCAAGCAGAGTGTGGGTGCCTTCGATGACTTCGTTGCATCGAGCTCTCCAGATGTGCCATGCTGCAATGCTGCTACAAATCTCCCATCTTTGGCACGAACCAGGAGACCAAATGCGAAGGTGAGAGACCTGAAGGGCTAGCCCCCCACCTTCCTCGTCATAAGCCATGACAATCCCCGCCTCAGTGGCCCAAGCGACAGTGCCCCATGTAATAGTACAGGTAGAGGTCCTTGTCCATCGTGAAGATGCGGAGGATCCATTGCCAAATCTGTGGAGTCTTCGGGCAATCCCAAGACAATGTCACTAAGACTCCTGGGATTGCCACACCTCGGACATGCTGGGCCAATCACGTGCCAACCACCAAACTCCTATGTGCCAGCAACCACAAAAAGAGGGTGATCTTGTCGTCGTAGAGCCTCTTCCAAAAATTTGAGAGAACACACGGTGAGAGGCCTTGAGACTGCCAGTGTCTTGTCCTTATCTCAGGCATGTGGATCCTGTGGCCTAACCGTGCTGTGTATGCAAAAAATGAGGTACCCGGAGTTTCCTCCCTTTTTGCAGCATCAAGCAAAGTCCACTCCGTCCCATTGAAGGCGCGTGATGGGACGGCTCTTTGTAACATGCAACGGAAGTCTTCGTATTGGAGGATCCTGTCACACAAATGCTCACACTGTCTTCTGTATCCTGAGTTTCGTGAGTTTAGCAATCCACTTTAATACTTCAAACTTTAGAGAGATATGAGAGAGAGAGATGAGAATTGGACACCGTATGGGGTCCCGAATTACCCACTGAAGGGTCCCCTATCCCGTTACCGAGATAGTATTTGCTTTAGTATCTTTAAAGAGATTGACGGTGTGACTGACGATAAGCCAAATGCAAGACCACTGAAGACCAAGTGTTGGGCTGAACTGTACACTGCTATAGAAGCACTAAAGATGTCCAATCTTGAGCCTATGCACTCTTCCCAATGGAATGAGGGAGGGATGCAAAGCTAGGGCTGAGAGAGGGGGTGTTTGGGACTGTTCTAGACTGTATATGAATGCTGTAAATGAATGAGAATGCTGCGTTTTACCTTCACCAAGTGGCCGGAGCAAAACGATGAATGAATGAATACTGAAAATTGCATGGATGCAGAAAACGCAAGGATGACTGATGGCTGAATACTGTGAACTGATGGCTGAATTCTGAGAACTGATGCGTTTGCTGTAGGAGGGCTGAATGCACAAGCGTTGATGCTCCTCTTGCTGAAGGATGCTACACTTCTCCAAAACGCATGGATCTGAGGTGGATGCAAGGCTGAATGGTATGCGCCTGAATGCTCCTTGACTGACTTATGAGATGAATGAGGGAATGGGTCAAGCCCTTCTATTTATACTAGCTATATAGCCAGTCGGTTGGCACTAGATGCTGGCCGACTGCTCCATAAGCATTAAATGCTTAATGATGATGTATAAATGCTGAAAATGATGGGAAAAATACCAGAAAAATCCTAGATAAACCTTGGATAATTCCTAGATGCTATCTGAGGTTCTTGCAATGGTCTAGAATCTAGATGCTATGCATGAATGATGTGCAATATGCATGATGCTTTCTGATGCAAACCCTAAGGTTTCTACTGACTGTATATGCATGAATGCGTCTGTTTAAGTGGGTTAAGGGACTTAGACTGATTGATTGATTGACTATGGCTGAGAATGACCTACGTAGCTTATGTCTGACTTATCCTGGATTGAGGATATACAATGGGGTCACGGCATATGACAAATATCATCCTACTGGGTTCTAATAATGTACAGATGTTGCATTGTAGATGATGAGCTAGTTTGTCACCATGCACTACATTGCAGAGTGCATGTGACATTCTCTCCTGCTTAGCTTGGCGGTTCATGGCTTCCAAGTAGTCCGCCAACAACTGGGGGTACTCTTGAAAGAACTCCTTGTCTAGCCATACGTCTTCGTGGGTACCTCGATCTCGGAATTTCGTATAGAACTGACGTATCCGTCGACCGGAACCATGCTTCCAACGATGAAGGAGGATTTGCTCGGGCTTAATGACTTCTTTTTCGTCTACCACGTCTGGCTACTGTTCATCTGAAACATCAAACACTTTTGGACCAACATATAGTTTTAGCCAAGAAACATGGAAAACATCATGCATTGTCCAACTGGTAGGCAACTTTAACTTCATGGAGACATCACTTAACTTCTTAACTATTGGAAAAGGGCCAAAACTACGGAATGAAAGCTTGGAACAACGTTTGCCCACTTGTTTCAATCTTTGTTTCATAATACGCAGATAGACCCAATTCCCTTTCTTGAAGTGGACATCTCGTCTAGACTTATTTGCCTGTCTGCTATATGCTTCCTGTGCTTTGGTCAAGCGGTCCTTGACTGACTCAATGATTTTGGAAAATGCTTCCGTGGTTTTATTAGCCTCTAGAGATGGAGACACCAATCTCGTCAAAAGAGAAGAGAAATGGCGACCAAAGGCTGCTTCATATGGAGTCTGTCCGACACTGGATGAATGAGTGTCATTTAAAATAGCTTGGACCAATGGAAGATAATGTTCCCATTTGGACTGTTGGTTATGACAGAATGACTGGAGAACATCAAAGGCCAACTGGTTATAAATTTCTGTTTGGCCATTTGTCTGCGGATGGAATGCACTAGACAATTGCAACTTAGTTCCGAAGTTTTCAAATAATGCCCTCTAGAAATGCGAGGTAAACTTGGAATCTCTATTTGATGTAATGGTGCTAGGCAAACCACAAATTGGGTACCAATCCTTGAGAAACAGACGGGCTACGTCCTCGGCTGTGGCCGTATGCTTGCATGGGATGAGCATGCAGAATTTACTGAAGGGATCCACAATGGTGAAACACTGAGTGTTACGGGATCCGGTGGATGCTGGTAGGGCCCTACAAAGTCCATAGATATGCCGATGAAAGGTCCGTCTCGGGGATGGGCAAAGGTTGAAGTAAACCAGCCTTCTTTGTATGTGGAATCTTTACTTTTTGACAAATCTTATAGACTTGTACATGTGCATAGACATCACGCCTCATCTTTGGACCGGTCTAATTTCTCGAGGGTACCGTTGATACCCCTATGTCCTCCAACTAAGGAGTCATGGGCATCATGGAGAAGAGCGGAACGCTTTTCTCGAATGACACAGAGGCGGTTCTTGAAGAACAACCAACCGTTCTGGATGGAATAATGGCCCGGCTCAGAATCGAGGGCCAAACTGTACTGAGTACCAAACTCAGGGGAGTCGACATATTGGTCTTTTATACTATCGAAGTCCTTCCCCGTGATTTCGAGAATGGTAGATTCTTGGACTGCCTGGATGCTGGCCTTTCGACTAAGAGTATCTACGACTGGGTTATGCTTACCAGGATATATTCAATCATTCCTGGCCTGTCGATCACTCCACTAGGCACTTCGTATAGTTTGAAGCCACTTAAGTGCTTGGTGGTCTGTGAAAACCTGTCCATAAAGAAAAGACTTCCAATGTTTGAGCGTTGTGATCACACCTAAAAGCTCTTTGTTATGTACCGAATAATTTTTTTCGACATCCAACTTTCTACTGTAATATGCCACGGGTCTATTGTCCTGCTGGAGAACTGTACCTATGGCTACATTGCTTGCATCAGTAATGACCTCGAAAGGTTCATCCCAAGATGCTAACTTAAAACCAGGCGCTTCTGAGGCAGCTTTCTGGAGTGCACGGAATGCATCAAGTGCGCTTCCTGTAATTGAGACCTTTTGCTTGCGAGTCTTCACCCCCTTCAGTAAGTCGGTAAGAGGTGCTGCAAGGTTGGAAAACTGATGGACATGGGTACTGTGGGCTTGACAAAGACCTACGAATGAGCGGATTTCTTGGGCGGTCTTAGGAATGTCCCAATCTAAGATTTCCTGAACCTTTAATGGATCTAGTCTAATCCCATCGGAACCGATGATACAGCCCAAATACTGAACTTCCTTCACACCAAAGACAGACTTTTTGGCGTTTTTGTAGAGCTGATTATCTCGCAAAAGTTGCAAGACTTTCTCCACATCTTTCTCATGCTGCTCCGCAGTGGCTGAGAAGACTAGTATGTCATCAAGGAATATGAAAACACACTTTCCAATGTGGACTGCGAAAATCCTAGACATCATCTTATTGAAGGTTGCGGGTGCATTTGTAAGCCCAAAAGGCATGACTACGAACTCGTGTAGTGACCATGCTCTGTCCAAAAAGCTATTTTTGGAATGTTAGCTTCAAAAATGCGGACCTGATGGTAACCACTCTTGAGGTCCATCTTAGTGAAAAACTTAGCACTGTCTAAACGCTCCAAAATGTACTCTATCCTTGGTATAGGAAACTTATTCTTGATGGTGAGTTTGTTTAATGCCTTGTAATCTACACAAAGGCGTGCAGACTTGTCCTTCTTTTGGACAAATAGGATAGGTGCAGCAAATGGTGAGGAAGAAGGGCGAATAAATCCGGCTCGAAGAAGCTCAGATAACTGCTTTTCTAACTCGCCCTCTAAAGTCTTGGAAAGACGATAGGGAAACCTACTAGGAGGATCTGATCCAGGGACCAAATCAATGTGATGGTCCTCAGGGTGAGAGGGTGGGAGACTGAGCGGGAGATTGTCCCTGAGCATAATGTCCTGATTGGACAGGAGGTCTGCTAACTGAGGGACTGAAGATGAAATGGATGCTACCAATGAGGTAGAGGCTGTTTGAGCACGAACATAAAGTAGTGCTCCTTCTGCTCTCTTGCGGATAGCTCGTCTGGCCTGGAGATGCAAAATCAATGGGATGCCAAGAATGCTTCTTTCCCCACGAATCATGACAGGCTCAGGAAAACCTTTACAGATAGTAAAAGTGTCATGCTCCCAATTGGGAATAGGCTCATACTGACGGAACCACTGAATTCCCAAGATCATGTCACACCGCAACAGAGGCGAGACGATGAAATCTCGTTGAAATGAGGTCTGTTGAACTTCAAAGGCAAATTGCCATGCCTTCTGAAATGTGAGTGCGAAGACCAGGTGTAAACCCATCCACATCCAGATGATATGGGACTAATGTGCAGTTCAATTTATTAGTCAACTGGGGAGAGATGGCGTCTTTAGAACTACCGATATCGAAAAGGACTACAAACTGGCGGCCCTTGGCAGAGCCATAAGCTCGGATGAGGCTCTTCTGTGCAGCATCGCTCTCACTCTCCTGCTTAGCATCAAATACCACTGATGGCATAGGATGCATAGAAGGTAAAAGTCGAACCGCATTGGTGGTAGTAGGCAGGGTTGGAGGAGCTGGGGAGGCTGTGGCAGAAGGGGCTTTAGTGGCTTGTTTCGCTTGCCATTTGTGGCAATCCTTCTTACCATGCCCTATGATGTGACAAAAAAAACATTTATTTTTTGACTGATACTTCTTTTGCTCCTCTGGAGGAAGATAACCACCAGTAATGCTTGCTTTAGCCTTTTCATCGGGGGTTTTCTTGGGCTTAGATTCTTTATCTTTCTTACCCCTTGAGCTGGAGCTATTACTGCCGTCCTTCTTAGCATCTTTAGAAGATGCATTACCTTTCCCTGGCTGTGCAGTGGATTGCTGCTGCTGGGGTTTGGTACTGGACTGAGATGACTGCTTGGGCTTGCCTCCGTTCATCTTCATTTCTTCATTCTGAGCGAGAGTCAGAGCCCGGTCATATGTAATGGGTTCAAAGTTACGAATTGTGAACCGAATGTTAGGATTCAATCCATGAATGAATTGCTTCATCTTGGCCTGCGCAGATAGCCCTAACTATTGTGCTAAAGTGATAACCTTGCCGGAAAACTGAAGCACTAGGGATCCGTTTTGTCTGAGTCCATAGAACTCATCTGCCAGACCGGTCATGTACTGGGGCGATAGGAATCTGGTCTTCAGGTCATGGACAAAGGTATCCCAGCTAAAAGCTGTGACACCTGTGGTCTGGTCTGTATAGAGATTAGACCAATGTTGCCACCAAGTGACTGCCTCACCAGTGAGATGGGGAGCCACTATGTGGACTCTATCTTGAGGATCTGTGATCTTAGCTAATAAAAAATGAGCAGTAAAATGATGAATTAATTGATTCACTGCTAAATGATCACACTTACCATCATACTTACTGAAATTAGGTTGACTTCGAATGACGGTAGTTGATGCTACGGACTACTGGCTGGTGGCACTTGAGGCTGGGGATGCTGAAGAGAGGTGCTGGTATCTAAGATGGATGGCCTCCTTTTCCCTTTGGTGCTCGAGGAACATACGTTCTCGATCGAGCTCTTGTTGGTGCTCCCAAGCGGCGAGTTCAACCTGACGCGGGTCTTCGTCGATCCTGCGTTGGGCTTCCTCATAGTCCTGTCTTTATGATTTTTCTTGTTGCTTTCTAGCTTCTAGCTTTTGCTTTTTCTTCTCTCCTTTGGGCCTCATCCTCTCTCCTTTGTTGTTCCATCTGAAAGAAGAGGGAGATGTAATCGGGTGTTGTTGGAGGTGGTTCGTATTGAAGGATCCTGTCACACAAATGCTCACACTGTCTTCTGTATCCTGAGTTTCGTGCGTTTAGCAATCCACTTTAATACTTCAAACCTTAGAGAGATATGAGAGAGAGAGAGATGAGAACTGTACACCGTATGGGGTCCCGAATTACCCACTGAAGGGTCCCCTATCCCGTTACCGAGATAGTATTTGCTTTATTATCTTTAAAGAGAGTGACGGTGTGAGTGACGATAAGCCAAACGCAAGACCTCTGAAGACCAAGTGTTGGGCTGAACTATACACTACCATAGAAGCACCAAAGATGTCCAATCTCGAGCCTATGTACTCTTCCCAATGGAATGAGGGAGGGATGCAAAGCTAGGGCTGAGAGAGAGGGGCTGTTTGGGACTGTTCTAGACTGTATATGAATGCTGTAAATGAATGAGAGTGTTGCGTTTTACTTTCACCAAGTGGCTGGAGCAAAACGATGAATGAATAAATACTGAAAACTGCATGGATGCAGAAAACGCAAAATGCTGTCATCACGAGTCTGACAGAATATCACATAATCCATAAAAAGTATAGTTTATTATCTGTAGGCAAATGGGCAGGCTGAATCCACAAACCATAGAAAATCTTGAAAAAGATTGATATGGGATCCTGCTTCAAGAGGAGGTTAGTCAGGAAAGAAGGGATCGTTAACAGAATCATTCAAGTTAAGGTGGCATTGCCAATGCCAACTAGAGATGGGTGAAGGGTCCTTGTATTCCTAAAAATTTAGGTTGACGACTCTATAAGGAGACTAATTGCATTTTGGAGGGTTTAAAAGGCTCCATGATTTTGCCCCATTTCTTCCTTTTCTGTTCCTGCCCTATGAGGTTGCAACTTGCAAAATGTGAGTTCGCCTTTAGATTCGGAAGAGTTGTCATCGTACTTGTGTCTAGATTTTTGGACCCTTATGTCCTATAGGTTTCAAAATACGAGTCCGTTGGTTGGCAAAAGCTTCACAGATTTAATAGGGTGTGCAGAGGAAGGCAGATTTTGACACACCACTGATTGCTTTGGGCCAAAGTTGGGAAGGGCTGTTCACTATACACCGGTTGGCCATCGATGGTATTTTCTAGCTTGTGTGAGCACAGAGAACAGCTCTGACGGGCCAGTTCAGGTGGGTCACCAGCGTGCACTCCATGGAGCGTTGTGTGTCTTCCCGGCAAAGTGGGGGGCTCAGAAAGACGCTGGCTGCTCTTGAACCCTTTCTAAATTCAAAATTCAAAACCCTGTCAGCTCGCAGCAACTCTCCCAGCTCGCCGCCGCAAACACAGCTCTAGTCAGCTTCTTCTGGTGCGTGCTGCAGGTGGGGATGGATGTTTCAGGCGAATCTCCTACCTCCAGCACAAGGTGGAGGCGCCTCCATGAGCCCCTTCTGAACATGCTCTAAGTAGTCTTGTGGCCACCGGCTAACCTAGAGATGGATGTTTCCGGCGAATCTCCTACCTCCAGCACAAGGTGGAGGTGCCTCCATGAGCCCCTTCTGAACATGCTCTAAGTAGTCTTGTGGCCACCGGCTAACCTAGAGATGGATGTTTCTGGCGAATCTCCTACCTCCAGCACAAGGTGGAGGCGCTTCCATGAGCCCCTTCTGAACATGCTCTAAGTAGTCTTGTGGCCACCGGCTAACCTAGATTCCTTTGTAAAAGCACTCACATCAATTTCATGAGACCGCCCCTATACCCTTTTTGACTTTGCAGGGCTGAAAAAGAAAGAGCCTCTTGCTGTCTTTGTATGTCAGCGTTAGGGTTAGTACCGTTTTACCCGTGTGTTACTGCGGCCAGGCCAGGCCAAGCGTGAAGTTTGAACCCAAGCTTCACTTAAGGGTGAAAAATTATACCTTCATTTCAAATTTCAAAAATCTCCTTTTCTTCCTGGCCCTTTTTCTCTCCCGTTTGGCCATGTGGAGACAGTAAACTGTGTTTAATAAACAAGCGGCCCTTCTTTGCACATTCTCCCCACAGGAAATCAATGAAGTAATGTCAAAATGACAGATGAGGTATAGGGTTCTTAGCAGACTAATTTCCAGATCAACAGAGGATCGTGAAAAGCAGTTTGCAAGGGTTGCACCCCTCTTAAAAGTTGGTTTTAAACATTTGGAAACAAGAGGCAAATTAAAGTGAAATATTGCTAGCAGCCAAGTGAAAAGAGCTAGAGGCTCTTGGACATTCATCATTACTAAATTACTTTGATTACACATGCGACTGTTCTGATCAGATGAACCTGCTTTTTTATGGCATTTTATGCTTGATGGTGGTCGATTATCAACATGTCTGCATAGATTCTTGAGTTGCTGAGGTTGTTCCACCTTTATGTTGCTGGAGACTGGTCGTGCTATTCAAGTTAGGTCTGTGTAGAACAAAAATGGTTGTAGTGGCAGTTTCAAAAATTTCTGTGATGCGGTGGGGAGCGTTGTTTTCAATTCAAGATGGAAGATAGAAAGCACCATGGAGAAGGGCACAAGGCATTGCCACAACCCTCTAAGGCATGTTCCCAAGCTGGAGCAGAATCCTATTTGTGCGCATGCAGCAAAGATAGTATCTGTCTCTCTCTCTCTGTTTGACAATACTACCTATTGCCCGCGCACAACTTCTGCCTTACCAGCGTGAAATTCCTTTACCTTAAAAAACCTTCACCCTAGAAATTCAAAAAGGTTTTTCCAAATTTTGGGCTTAAATTTTTTTAAAAGTTTGAAATTGCAAAGGTTTTTTATGGTCAAACTTAAATTGAACCCTTGAAAAACCTGTTACAAATTTTTTTAGCAGGTTTCCACATATGTTAAACAAACGAGGGCAACAGATTCTAAGACTTGTGACAGAAAGGCCTAGAAGAGTTTGTAAATTGCAAGAAGATGCGGGGGGAGAGAGAGAGAGAGAGAGAGAGAGAGCCTCTCTACATTGTACACTAGGCCATTGGATATAAAAGAACATTAAGAAACCCTCAAAGTCAATGGATATCAAATAACATTCTTGTTTAAATTTTTTATTTTGCTTAAAAACAAGAACAAGGAGAGTCTATCTATCTTCTTCAAAATTTGAGAGTGGCGAATATTATATGGGTGGTTTGAGTGGAGCATTGGCTAGAGTATGATGAATCTAATGTTGATGATGAAATCTCTACCATAATATCGAGGTCCAAAGACCAAAGTAAGTTCAAGTGAAGGAAACACAGCTCTAAGGTCTAGTTGCTAAGGTCTTATTTCTGATTTTCCAGCCAATGGGATAACCCAAATGTCTTACTATGTTTTTCAGATAAATAATCTGGCCGGGCCACCGAGTTGGTGATGTAAGAACAACTTAAGGTAAGTGGCAATCGTAACATGATGTTGCTTAGTGTACCATTTGTATTGAGAATCATATGGCAGAAGTGTGTCCCCGCTAAGGAGCTAGGATATTTTATTGTCAAATATGCAACAAGGTGAAAACCATGCTACCTAAAAAGTGTATGTATGGGAAAAAGAGGCAGCCCATGCCTACATATCAAGGGCCACAACATCCCCAAGTTTAGTTTCAAGGGGTCAATGAAGCTTATCCAAGGGGTGTCCTTACAATCCTCCAAAGAGCGTGGAAATAGCTATGATGATCAATGGAAAGAGTGTCATATCTTGTACTACATGGAGGATGAGGTAGGAGGTTGTTTCGAGGGTATGCGACAACACAATATGCACTATGAAAACTAATGGAATGGTTTGGATTAAACCAAGATCCAAGGAGTAGTTAACCAAGGCAAGAAAAAGAGTTCCCCATGGCAAGAAGTACTCTCTTATTATCTCTAGATTAACTTCCTTGATGAGCTACCTAAGTCCTTCCATATGAAATGTGATTTGTACATCTCTTAAAGCTAGCTTGAGGTTTAGCAAGAGAAGGCACAAACTGCATGGTGGAAGAAAGATCCTCAAACATGGTTTGACACATGGCTTGGAAAAGGCTTTGAGTGGCACTTAGTGGAAGATTATGGTTTGAGAAAATGTAAGATCAGTTAAACAAGGCCGGAAAACATGAATGAAACCCATGAGGCACCCCCTTAGTGCTAAAAAGGTGTAGTTTTAAGGACTAGAAATGTGTTGAATTAGGGCCTCAACAAGATATAAGTGGTTATGCAAGGTCATAAGTGTAGTCAACAAGGTTTTAATAGGGAAAGAAAAAGTAACCTAATTTTGGTCTAAAGGCAAGCGAATTTAGTGCCTAATAAGGTCCATAAGGTTGGAAAGGCTCATAGAGTACCTTTTTAAAGGTCAAATGGGCTATGGCAAAACGCTCTATTTTTTCCAAAAAGGAAACTATTATATACGTAGGAATAGACCATATAAAATCATGGCTAGAAGGCGAAACAAAAATAGAAAAATATCCCTTGAGCTCACTCCCTCATGAAAACAATGTGCTTTGTTTGCACAAATCTGGATGGTCCTTGTATACGAGCCCATGTAGCCATATTTTTTGGCGTTCCGACCGTCGAATGCACCTAAAGTTGCAAGAGGTATTTCATAGAGAGAGAGAGAGAGAGAGAGAGAGAGAGAGAGAGAGAGAGAGAGAGAGAGAGAGAGAGAGAGAGACTCTACATTGTACACTAGGGCATTGGATATAAAAGAACATTAAGAAACCCTCAAAGTCAATGGATATCAGATACCATTCTTGTTTAAATTTTTTATTGTAAAACAGGAACAAGGGGAGTCTATCTATCTTCTTCAAAATTTGGATGTGGCAAATATAATGATAACCTATTTATGATATCAGGATTGCAAAAACAATATCTTTATTTGCAAATCCACATGGCAAACTCAAAACTTGAAAGCGTTTGTTCTTTGTGCCTTAGAGTATATCATATAGCATAGTTAAGCTACAAGACCATAAAGAAAAAGAAATAAAAAAAATGTGTACTCAAGAAAAAAATAAAGATTAAAGAAAAGAAAAAACCAAACCACAATCATGTAAATAAAAAGAGAGAACATAATTAATAACACTATACATTAAAGATAAAATCACAAGATGAGAGCAAGAAATTGAGAAATAGAAGAAAAAGAAAAGAAACTAGTGAAAGTTGACATAGATAAAATTTTTTAATAAAGAAAGAGAAGACAAGGTATTGTCTGGTGAGAAAAGAAGAGAGCAAGAAAGTGAGAAAAAAAAAAGAATACAAGGATTGTAAGAAAAACAAGCTTGCAACTTATCATTGATGAAATGATATATCTTATTGTCTCATCATTGGTCAAGAATATGCTATTTAAGCTGAATTCAACATTTGAAACAAAAGACAAAGAAATACTACTATGTAGAAAAGTTATTTCATTTGGTAAAAAGAGTTATCTTTCAACATTTGAAACAAAAGACTAAGAAATACTACTATGTAAAAAAGTTACATTTCATTGGTTAACAACATAAATATGTCGAGTTGTTGTCACATCATCACGCCAAAGAACCATCGGTAAAATCAAACTCATCTACTGGAGGACCTTCAATTGATATCTGCATCAATGTAGCTACAGTCTATGTATTCATTTGATTTTTAAGCTTTGACTTAATAATATTCTGAATACCAAAACCACGCTCACAAATTGCTGTGCTACAACATTGTACTAAAGCCACTTGTGCCAACTTAAGAAAAGTACCCATACTTTTCTTGTAATGTTTGATTATTACTAATAATCAATGACCATGTATCTCTCATATTCCAACCTCTCCAATGAGTGACAGCTTGAATTTTAAATGTTTGAAATTCACTCCTCAATATTCTTGGGTCCAATAAGCTCTCATGTGAAACATCTCCATCTAGCATTGTCTTGCTTTGACCATAGAATGATATCAAAGTATCTAGTTCTTCACCTCCAAAATTCTTCAACAGTTGTATCTAGTTCTTCACCTCCAAATTTCTTCAAAAATCTAGGAACAGAAGGATAGTAAGAGGGAGATAGCACTTCCAAGCAAGCCAAAACTGAATTGTCCACAACTCTTTAAAAAAAAATCTTTGATAATATATGTTGTGATTTTTTTTTTGGAAAATTGATAGCATGCTCAAGATGTGAACCATCAAGAAGACGTCTAATCTTCATACTTCTACTGGCCGTTGGGCAGTGAGGCGGTGGATATAGTCCTCGCTACTGCAGAGCTTGCTGCTCTTTCGCTGCTTGTAGATTCTCGACTCTTGACTCCAGGCAGATTTCAAAAGGTGTTAAGCTTAGCAAGCTAAAGCCTAATCGGCAAGCCTCAATTGGAGTCAGATAGAGACTCCATAGTCTAGAAATGACAATAGAGGTTGCACACGTTTTGGAAGGAAAATTGATGAAAAGCACTCAAAACTTGGAGGGAAGATTAAAATTTTCTTTGTGAAAAAAATTAGACTACTGTTAAATAGCCATTTTAAAATGAACGTTAAGACAACTTAAGAGTGAACGTTAAGACAACTTAAGAGTGAACGTTATGAGTCAACAACAAAACTCGACATTTATAACATCGGGCGCTTGTTCTAGTGGTTATAGGGGGCGGCTTGTAGCCTGGAGGTACCAGGTTCGATCCCCGACTAGACACCCTATAGTTACTCTGCCCTTACATCGTAGAGTATATGAGGGGTCCTCATGGAGTATGTTGCTCCCTTCTAGTAGTCGCCAAATTTTTTTAAAAAACTTAACATTTATATTCCTATTCATAAAAGCTCTTTATGGCATGGTGCAGACTCCATAAAGAATTTCAAAAATATTCTATATGATGTATCACCCACGATTCTTCTAGTTAATGTATTTTTATATTTTGGATTTTTTAATTCATGTAAAATATGTATACATATTACATACTACATAATATACATACTATTTATATCTGATATATATGCATAATATATATATATAACCTTTTACCTTAGTTTTAAAAGTTTAAAAACCTATAGGTACATTATTTCTTACTTTAACTACCTTCAACATGATATGACTAAGGTATTTAAAACCTTTGAACTCTTAGGTCTACCAAACCTTTGATTTTTTTTATATAGATGAATCCTAAAATCTATTGGTGCACTTACAAAGACCTCAGTTTTTTTCCTCATATTGTCCCTTACGGGCAATAGGTAGAGCTATATGACTAGCTGCACATCATCATCACGGTGTATGGTAATTGTATGAAGAATACGAAGGGATGTACTTCAACCTACCACATCGAGAGCTATGCGGCACAACCTGCCACGTTAGGAGCTTGGCTTTGTTGCATAGGTATATGGCCAACCAGATTGCTTTTTGTGTCATGCCCGTTTTTAGATTTTTTTGATCGTAAAAAATAATCACTTCTTTAGTGGTCGTTAAAAACAAGGTAAAGTGTGAAAAAACAAGTATTATTTCTACTAAAGCCATGATTTTGAAAAGTTACCCAACCCATAAAAAATCATCCTTGTGTTTAACAAAAGGGATTGTATGGTTGATTGCGAAAATGTTGTAGTACACATGGCAACATTGGACAACCATCGACAATAGGGCGTCAATATTTCACACTCACACTTGGACCGTGACTTGCTCACACCGCTACTTGGTTACATTACCACTCGCTTGTTTCACCACTTTCTTGCAACACTTGCATTGTAAGTCTCTCGCACCACCACTTGCTAGTTCCACCACTCACTTGATTTTAAACCTACTTGTATCATCACATTGTTTCATGACTTGCTTGCACCATCTATATACTTGCTCGTACTACATGCTTGTACTGTCACTTCCTTATTCACCACTCGCTTATTCTATGACTTGCTCTCACCAGCACTCGTTGGTTTCACCACTGGCTCATTCAACTACTTGCTTGTTTCATTGCTTGCACACTTTCTCACACGATTATATCACACTTACACTCACACTTGTACCCACATTGGCATTGGCATTGGCATTGGCATTGTCACTTAGTCATTTACCTTATGTGTTCATCTAAGTTTACAAGCAAGAGTAGGGCCCTACAGAGCTCGGATCTTGGATTCACCCTCAAAATCAATGGATTAGCTCTCAATTAGTGTAGGTAGGACAAAGAAGAATAATAGGAGTAAATGTAACCAGAGTTATGGTGTTGTCACTGCTAGTTCTTCTAGATGACATTGGCATTAGCATTGTCACTCATTTATTCACCTTATGCATTCATCTAAGTTTAAAAGCAAGAGTAAGGCCCTAAAGAGCTCGGATCTTGGATTCAACTTGTAAATGTAACTAGATTTGTGGTGTTGTCATTGCTCCATGTTGGTCAAGCACTAGTTCTTCTAGATGACAATTAGAAGAGGAGGAGCAGGTTGACCCAGCACCTAGTGGGTTACCTTAGGCCTCTTCCAATCCACCTCAATAGAGTAACCACCTATGAGGCTACTGATTATAAATCCTAAGACATTTGTGTGCCCTAATGATCAGCATGTTAACAACATTTTAGTGTCATTGGCAAGGCATGTGCACCATTGTGTGGGTAAGAATGCTTAAGTAGTATATTAATTGCAAGGTGTGTGCACCATTGTGTGGGTAAGAATGCTTAAGTACTAGATTAATTATAAATTAATGGATATTTAACCTTAATAAGGGAAATGATCCTCACCTAATATCAAATTGATACATGTGGTTAAGGTCTAGTGTGATACTTGGTTTTGCGCAAAGCACAAAAAACTTGGACTCATTTAGCAAGTACCACACAATGTAAAAATAGTGTGGTTGAGATCTAGTGTGATACTTAGTTTTGTGTAAAGCACATAAAACTTGGACTCATTTGGAAACTACCACATAATGTAAAAATAGAGATTTAAGACTAACCCATGCCATCGTTAGAAAGTTAAATGGAGAAATTTTTTAGATAAATCTTTCTTAAGAGAGACTTTGTGGCATAAAGACATGAATAAGTGAACATGCCTTCACACGTACCAAGGCCAGTGAAGACCATCACCTACTATCACATGCAAAAATATAGAGGCCAAGGAAATGCTCAAGTATTTTAATAATGTGTTTGGTAGGTGAAGCTCATAATTGTTAAGAGGATTTGCCATCTACCATGAAGGAATGGAAAACATCTATGACCATAATTCATCACGTTTCCAACCCACAGGGTTTTGGGACCGGCCAATTCTATTATTTTATGAGAACTAAAACAAACAAAGGACAAGGTAAGAGACTTTGTAGAAGTATATAGTCTCATTATAGTCTCATTGTATATAGTGCATGGAGGAGGAAAGACCAAGGGATTAGGGTTTAAACAAATACTTTGGTGCTAGACTCTAGTCTCTCATTATAGAATTTGAAGAGAGGATCAATTAGAATATGATGAATCTAATGTGGATGATAAAATATCTTCCATAATATTGAGGTCAAAAGATGAAAGCAAGTTTAAGGGAAGGAAATAGAGCTCCAAGGTCTAGTTTCTAAGGTAGCCACCAAGGAGTTGGTGATGCAAAAACAACTTAAGGTAAGTCTAGCCAACCCTCTTTTTAAGGTGAGTCTATCCAACCCTCTTAAGTGGAAATTGTAACATGCAATGTTGCTTAGTGTACCATTTGTATTGAGAATCATATGGCAGAAGTGTGTCCCTGCTAAGGAGTAGGAGTTTTTATTGTCAAATATGAACAAGGTGAAAACCATGCTACCTAAAAGTGTATGTATGGGGAAAAGAGGCAGCCCATGCCTACATATCAAGGGCCACAACTTCCCCAAGTTTAATTTCAAGGGGCCAATGAAGCTTATGCAAGGGATATGCTTACAATCCTCCAAAGAGAACTAGTTTTCCCTCCAATTTTTCCTCAACCACCCAATGCAACACGAGTAGTCAAACTAGTAGCCAACATGGCAAGGAAACTGGGTGAAAATAACTATGATGATCAATGGAAAGAATGTCATATCTTGTACTACATGGAGGATGAGGTAGGAGGTTGCTTTGAGTGTATGTAACAACACAATATGCACTACGAAAACTAATGGAATGGTTTGGATTAAACCAAGCTCCAAGGAGTAGTTAACCAAGGCAAGAAAAAGAGTTCAAGCTAGATTTAAGAGATGTACAAATCATATTTCATAAGGAAGGGCTTAGGTAGCTCATCAAGGAAGTTAATCTAGAGATAATAGGAGAGTACTTTTGGCCATGGGGAGGTGGTTCAACAAGATAAGGCAAGCAAACTGCATGGTGGAAGAAGCATCCTCAAACACGTCTTGACACATGGCTTGGAAAAGGCTTTGAGTGGCACTTAGTGGAAGATTATGGTTTGAGGAAATGTAAGATCAGTTAAACAAGGTCGGAAAACATGAATGAGACCCATGAAGAACCCCCTTAGTGCTAAAAAGGTGTAGTTTTAAGGGCTAGAAAGGTGTTGAGTGAATGAGGGTCTCAACAAGATATAAGTAATGTGGGTGTGCAAGGTCATAAGTGTGATTGACAAGGTTTTAATAGGGAAAGAAAAAGCAAGCTAATTTTGTTCTAAAGGAAAAGGAATTTAGTGCCTAATGAGATCGAAAAGGTTAGAAGATATGGGGCACAAAGAGTGTCATGTAGGGGTTGAAGAGAAAAAGATCCCTTGATCTCACTCCCTCATAAAAACAATGTGCTTTGCTTGCACAGATCTAGATGGTCCTTGTATATGAGCCCATGTAGCCATGAGAGTGTGAATAATATCTCCCACATAGTAAAAATGCACTCAGTGTTATGTTCTCAATAGTCTATGTGCATCTAGCCCTCCAAATGCACTCAGTGTTGATCTAAATGTTCTCAATAGTCTATGTGCATCTAGCCCTCCAAATTTGCCAAGCTGTGATATTGATAATAATGAGCACCTAAGTAGTGTATCAATCCTTAGCAGAGGTGGTCTATATTGTGTATGAGGAATATCCATAGCATGCATCAGTCAGCCACACCTTCACATATCCTTATAGCGGTATCCAGATCCCTACCTTCAAAATATATTTGTGGACCAGATTGAGTGCGCCAAGCAATAAATGGTATCTCGCCCCTCACTCTGCATATAAGCTAAGCTATAGAGCCCCAAATCCTCCGAGCATCTATAAGCTAAGCTATAGAGCCCCAAATCCTCCGAGCATCTCTACACCCCCATATGCAATGTTACACTATCTTAGAAGCTATTAGGAATTTGGACATGTGGGGCCTGCTCCACAAATAGCCCTACATTGATTAGAGGGGAGAAATAACCAAAAGAAGTGGGAGATCTGGCTCCTTCTGTATGAGTGCCAAATTCTATGCCAAAATCTCTTTTGAATCAATGGGGTGATGCCACAACTCTCTCCCATTGTAGCTTGAGTGTAGGAGTCCTGTGAAGGAGCTTAGCATTACAGACATTATAGCCGAAAAACGGCTGACTGTTCATAGGATTGGCAATATCAATCCATTCCCACTCACCAGGATCCCAATTAAGATATATGATATTAGGACATCCACCATACAACCACAAGCACTAAGTCCCATGGGTTACAGTATTAGGTGGAGGTCAACATGCAAATCCTGTGACTAACTACTCTCACTGGATGAAGGGTAGTGCCATTAATAATCTCCTTTTTGTTACATTTCAATGATCTCTATCCTATCTGGATATAATAAAAGACATGATCTCCCTCCTCATCCTAATTGAGAAAGTCAACACTTGTAATAATGGTACTCTTATCCTCCTTTATTCCATCCTATCTGGATAGAATAAAAAACATGATCTTCCTCCTCATCTTGGGGGGTGCACTACCGAGAAACCCTATGTATCACATGCGTTCAAGGGGTATTAAAAAAACCCCTTACCTGTGATTTCTTCATGAATAAGATGACCCCTTTTTCTTTATGAACTTACAAGCTTTTTTTCAAAATCAATAAAGAAAACCCCTTCCATAAATTTATTTCTGTACATTTAACTTAAAATTTTGAATTAAAAAACCCTTTCATTTGAACTCACATGGTATACTTACATATTTTTAGGTGAACTCCCAGATCTCCTCATCCTAATCGAGAAAGGCTCACACTTGTAATAATGGTACTCTTATCCTCTTGGATAAAACTCCCAGCCACCTAGGATGATGCTAATCATGAAACGTGACAGTAATCCACTCATGAAGTATAGTTGCATCAATTTGATGGGTCCATCTAGGACTTCCTCTGAAGTGCTAGGTGGATGACAGTTTTTGAGATCCATAGGAATACTTTTAAAAGTTTTCTCAGAAATAATTATCGATGCACATATTTTCTAGCCTTCTGATCTCAAAAAAGGTCTCATGCTATTCTAGGGTGTGATAATGGCGACTATAAGTGGAGAGGAGGGTGCCCTATACTATAATGGCGACTGTAAGTGGAGAGGAGGGTGCCCTATACTATAGGCTATCTCTGTGATAATGGCAACTATAAGTGGAGAGGAGGGTGACCTATACTTTGCCTTAGTAAAGATGAAACGTGAAATGAGCATCTCCACCACATGAGGTGTACAATTAAAAATGTGAAACATAAAGAAATTATTCAACAAGGCTTAGTGCCTAGAAGGAATCCTCAAACCCTTTACATGTTATATATATATGGATCTACAATATTCATCCCCCCTTCCTGTTTGGGATGTATAACAATCTTCCAAGTAACATTGGCCTGGATGTCTAGTGTACCATCCAAACCTGATCTCACAGGAAGTTATGGACCAATCTTTGCAAAATTGGCCAATGCAGCCACATGAGAGAAGCACCGACACAAGGCAATTAACTAGGTTGAAGGGATAGTACTTAGTTAACCACCATGGCTCTGGAGGCTAGATCCAATATCCTAGGACTCCAATGAAGAAGTTTCTTCCTAATGCTCATAAACATTGGTGGAAACTACTATGTAGGTGATATATCAACCCCAACTTGATGCCCCAAATATTTGGCAATACAGTCTCTCGTTTCGTCAATCCAAGTAAACGTCAGCTCTGCACCCCAATCATCTCTTTGCAAGTCACTAATCCAAAAACCAACACACTTATGACAATTAATGGCCACAATAAAAAATCCTCCAATGCAATCCAAAAAAGAAACATAAACATATGTATGAGGCCTTGAGGAACATAGTTGTATCATCAGGCAAGCTCGAAGTCTAAAAGATCATCCTCCAATGCAATCCAAAAAAGAAACATAAACATATGTATGGGGCCTTGAGGAACATAGTTGTATCATCAGGCAAGGTTAGAGTCTAAAAGATCATCCTCATTGCACAAGGGTAGACTCAAACCAGAAACTCCAGCAGTGGTGGTGGCAGATCAAAGAAAGATACTCATAGCCTCGACAACGGTGAGACATAATAGGGGGATAAGGGACAGAGGCATCCATTTCATAATGAGAGATGTAGAAGCGATCACCTCTTCCACCATATGTAAGAACACTATTGTGAGAGCATCTTGATACAAGCATGAACACCTTTGATCCAGTACTTAGAGAATCCCATACATCTAAGAGTTCCTTAAAGGAAGTCCCAATGAACTCTATCATATATGCCATCTCAAAGTCTAGCAATAAGATGTGGTTTCTTCCCTTATCCCATTCATTCACATCCCAAAAAGAGAGAATATGATCAAAGATTCTTCTTCCTTGAAGGAAATAATTCTATGTATCATGAATCACATCTTGCAATACCGGCTACAACCTCATGCTTACTACCTTGGTAAGTACTTTGTAGATGGTCTTAAGCAATGTGATAGGCCTCCATCAACAATTATTCATCTTATAACCTCCATTTGGGATAAGGTGACTAAGACCCTTAGTGAGAGAAGAAGGCATACTCCCTATGTTCCACATTCCTAAAGGGCTATAGTGATATGCTCCCCAAATTCATCCCAAAATGTCACAAAAAGGTGGGTGGAGGCCATTATCCCCTAGACACTTACCTTGAGGTATTTGCATGGAGTGCCTGCCTGAACTCCTCTCTGTAGAGAATAGGGCACAAGTAAAGTACACAGATTTGGAGGTATGGGGCTCATTGGTAAGAAGCCAACAATAAAAGCCAGAGGCAATCCTCCTCACCATAACTGCCTCACCATAGAAGGACCCACCCGAGTATTCTACAACTGTCTAAAGATTTTATCTACTATGAGATGGGACATGATTAGCAAAGAAGTGTTTATTGCAACTACCTCTCCCACCTAAGACCAAAATGACTCCTGGGCATGGTAACGATACTTCGTTCTCGGCTCTAAGGAGTACTTAAGCTTAGCCCTAATAGTATATTAAGTATATGAAATCCATTAGGCATTAGGGTGCTTTTTCCCTCTATAATATTGATAAACTAAATCGCCCTCGTGGTCAATGACATTATATCTCCTAAGTCAGGCAATCTTGTGGGGTGAAAATCACTAACATGCTCCAATGCAGAATGCCACACTCTATGGGGGGGCTATTAGAAAGATCATGAGATACCACCTACCACAAAAGCTCTGCATATGAGTAGAAATGCTCAGGAATACACACATGATGAGTACATCCATGGTAGAGAGCCATAGAATCTTAGATCTTTAGTACTTGTTAGATTTTGAAAGTGTCAAATCAGATGCTATGATTGTATGTCCTCCCTTGTTAAGAACCGGATCATCAATAAAGAAGTGGTCTAAGAGTGCATAGATGCAATTTGCATCCCTCTATCAGACCAAGAAAAGAGGAGAGAGGATGGCCTCCTTTGAATATCATCCTCAAGACAACAACCTCTGCCATGTATAAAGAAAATAAACCTCTCCCACCAAGATGCCTTCTCAAGTCCTAGTTTCTCAACCATATTAAAGTCACCCCTAATGATCCAATGATAAGAATAAGGAAGCAACTCAATGAGGGAATTCCAAAAGAAAATCCTCTTCCCTCTATGATTAGGTGCGTACATGTTTAGAATATTGATGTGTCTTCCATCCCACAATGATGATCCACTATGCTCTATTAGGTTGAATGACACCATGGCCAATGATACAAGACAAGATAGGGGTTGATATTGAAATACATACACCAAATTTGGTCCCTATAGCTCCCAACCAAAAGGTGTGACTAGTTAATAACTTGCCAGATCTACCACATCGAGCTATGCTCTTGCAGCAAGAGTAAAATGTTCATGGGACCTTCCCTGACTTCAGAGTGAAGCTCGTCCTTGATAAGTTGTTTTTGATGATGCATAAAAGCACCATTAAGTCCCTTTATGTTCCATGAGACAATCATCACATGAAAATAAGGACTAAAAGTTACGACTAGATATCATGGTCAATGAAGAAGGACCCCCTTTTAATATAAGAATGCGTATTGCATAAGTGAGCAAGGGGAAATGCTTCAAGGAGAGGTCCACTGTCCTTCCCATTCTGAGGATAAATCCTTTCCCTTCTGTTGCCATATATATATAGGCAGTGATGTGTGTGAACACACTTAGGACCGCCGGGGCACTTTTTCCCTCTTTAGGAGGTTTTTTTCCCCGGCTTGTATATACGCCCATCCTTCTAGGGCTAACTTATCTTTGTACATTGACACAATCTAATACACTTTGTGTTGTGTGCATTCTTGCTTCTTCTTCTCCAAGCTTTGTGTGCTTTCCTGCAACCCTAATTCCAACAATTGGTATCAGAGCAGGCATCGGCTCCCAGGGCTACACCGTCAGCACCCTCCGACTCACGTTCTCCGATTGAGGTGAGTTTTCACGAGCGCTTGCAGGTCCCTATACTCTGCATGTAAGCCCGTTGGCCTATCATTCTCAGAATTTGCATCTGAGGTCGTTTCGGGCTCCGTTTTTGCATTTCAAGTTCTGCACAGGTGTTTTCGTCATTTTCTGTAGAAATTTCGACAGTGCAGTTTTCTGCAAAACAGGCATACGTACTCTATTGTGGACCGTGCTACATAGCACGAGTTGTTTTCTATTCAGTCTTTGCTTCATTACAGGCAGCTTTTGCATCAGTTTCAGTCAGTGGCCATGGCTGATAACAGCAATGATGTATTTCGCATGTTGTCTGCTGAAGACAAACTGGATGGAGACAGCAACTACCCACTTTGGGCATACATGATGCAGCATGTTTTGGTTGCAAAAGGAGTGTGGAACATTGTGCAGGGTATGGATGTACGTCCAGGTTCTGTGGATGTAGGATCTGTTGAGGATGTTGCAGGTTCTAGCAGCTCTACTGTTGGTGCTGTTTTACCCACTGCTGAACAAGCTCGTTGGGATGGTAAAGATGCGCAGGCTCATGCCTTGATTGCACTTTCTGTCAAACGTAACATCACCCCACATATTCGTTCAGCTAAAACAGCAAAATAGGCTTGGGATATTCTAGCTGGTTTGTATGCAGGTCGTAACGAGGCAAAAATCGCTTACCTGCGTAAAGAGCTAGAATTGAAGATTATGCAAGAAGATGATGACATGAATGTTTTTCTTGCTGAGATTAAAGATCTCAAAGAACAGTTGATTTCTGCAGGTGAGATTATTCCTGATCATTCTCTTGTGCAGACTGTTCTTGATGCTTTACCTGAGACATATCAGACTTTTGCTTCCACATGGAGACTTCTTAACGAGGACAGACCTGATGCTGTCAAGTATGATACTTTAGTCAACAAGCTCTTGCAAGAAGCGCAGTCCAGGCAAAACAGGGCCAGGCAGCGTGCAGTTGATCAAGCATTTATTGCTGCCCAGCAGCAGAGAAGAAGTGGTAAGGCAGCCCCTTCCACTGTTTCTTCTCCTATTAGTAGGTCTGCAACTTCTTCTCCTTCCATAGGTAGTAACAATAAGTCTGAGAAGGCTCTTGATAAAGGCAAGAAAAAGACCAGGTGCAACTATTGTAAGGCAAATGATCATGTCATTAAGAATTGCCCTAAGCTAAAGGCTAAAGAGGCAAAGAAGAAAGAGTCAAATGCAGCCACAATAGCGGATGCTTCTACAAATGCAGATTCTGCAAATGTTGTGCAGGATACAGAATGGGCGTTTAGCGTGTATTGCCAGTATGACCCATCTGTACATGATGCATGTTTGGCAGTTTCTGTTGACTCTCATGTTTGGTATTTTGACAGTGGTGCTACAAAGCACATTACCTCGCATCGTGATATGTTCACTTCTCTTGAGGCTGTCCCTAATGGGAATACTGTCACATGTGCCAATAATGCTTCTTACCCAGTGAAGGGCGTTGGTAAAATTATGCTTACTGCTGCAAATGGCAGCGCTTTCACACTTTCAGATGCTTTGTATGTGCCAGGGATAAAGAAGAATCTATTGTCTGTCTCTGCGCTTGCTAGACTTGGATTTGTAGTCAAATTTGTGGATGACAGATGTACTGTTCATGATTTGACTTTTGGTGATACGATTATTGCATCTGGAACCTTGTTTCGTGGGCTGTATAGGCTCAATTCTTATGACAAGTGTATGGAAGATTTAGCAAATGCAGTTTCTGATGAAAAGGCAGTTTCAGATGCAAAACTATGGCATGCTCGTTTTGGTCATCTGAACTTTGCTAGTTTGCTGCGTTTGCAGAAATTTGATATGGTTGCTTCATTGCCCCCTCTTGAGGCACCATTGAAACATGTTTGTGAAGGCTGTATTTTGGGCAAAATGCAGCGTTCTGCGTTTCCAAAGGATGGTTCTGTGCGGGCCACTCGCAAATTGCAGCTTGTACATAGTGATGTATGTGGGCCTATGCAAACTCCGTCATTTGGTAAACACTTGTACTTCGTGACTTTCATTGATGATTACTCAAGGCATGCATGGGTATATCCACTGAAGGCAAAGTCCGAAGTGTTATTGTGCTTCAAACAGTTTTTTCTTATGGTTGAAAATGTATCCAATTGTACTGTGGGCACCCTCCGTACTGATCGAGGGGGGGAGTACATGTCTAAAGAGTTTGATGCTTTTCTGGCTAGTCGTGGGATAAAACACCAATGTACAGTGCCGTATACCCCTCAGCAAAATGGTGTTGCTGAGAGGAAGAACAGGTCACTTATGGAGATGGCACGATGTATGGTCAAGAGCCAAGCTTTGCCACATGCGTTTTGGCTTGAGGCTGTCATGTGTGCTGCATATGTACTCAACAGGTGTCCCACTAAGGCCTTGCAGTCTATTACTCCATATGAAGCTTGGCATGGCAGGAAGCCTTCTATTGGTCACTTGCGTGTCTTTGGTTGCTTGGCCTATGCTTTAGTGCCTGTGCAACAATGCAGAAAATTGGATGATAAGGCTGTCAAATGCATTTTTGTTGGTTATAGTGCTGAGAGCAAGGGTTACAGATTGTATCATCCGCAGTCAAAGCGTATCTTGATTAGTCGAGATGTTGTTTTTGTGGAAGATGCTGTGCAGCCCTTGTTATCATGTACTAAAGAGACAGGTGTAAGCTCACGGGATGTATTTGATACGTTGTTGCCTCTCTTTACAGGTGGGAATTCAAATGTAAGTCCTAATGAGGCAAATATTCAGCCTATGCAGATTTCAAACGACATCATAGATCAGCCTATTTCTGATGCAGATTTACAGGATGTAATTCATGAGGATAGGGCTGAAAATGAGCAGGCTAGAGGTATGCCTAAATGGCTGGTGCAAACCTTGTGTGATAGTAAGATTGATGCACCTATTACTAGTCGTACTCGTTCAGGTTTTCAGCATGCCTCTTATGCATCAGATTGTTATGCTTTGGCTGTGTCTAGTATGTGTGAAGAGGAAGAACCTCTTTCATTTGATGAGGCACAAAATTCAGAAAATTGGTTGGCTGCAATGCAAAGTGAATATGATGCTATAATGAAGAATGGTACATGGTCTTTGTGTGATTTGCCTATTGGTAAAAAGGCCATTGGATGTAAGTGGGTTTTTAAATTGAAACGAAAGCCAGATGGTAGTGTTGATCGCTATAAGGCTAGACTTGTTGCAAAGGGTTATGCTCAAGAAAAGGGCATTGATTTTGATGAGACCTTTGCTCCCACTTGTCGTATGACTACCATTCGTAGCATTTGTGCATTGGCAGCTCATAATGGTTAGAATGTACATCAGTTGGACATAAAGACTGCGTTCTTGAATGGAGATTTGCATGAGGAGGTGTATGTATCGCAGCCTCGTGGTTTTGTTCAAAGAGGGCAGGAAAACAAAGTGTGCAGGTTGAAAAAGGCTTTATATGGTTTAAAGCAAGCTCCACGAGCTTGGTATGAAAAGATACATGCATATTTGACTGCACGTGGGTTTCAGAATAGTCCAACAGAAAGCACTTTGTATGTTAAACGTGTGGATGGTGTACATCTAATCATTGCTCTCTATGTCGATGACATGTTGCTCACAGGACCAAATGAGAGTCATATTGCTGATTTTAAGGCTGATTTGAATGCCTCTTTTGAAATGTCAGATTTGGGGCATTTGCATCATTATTTGGGGATACAATTTAAGCAGTGTGATGGAGGTATTGCTTTGTGTCAGACAAAGTATATTGAGACATTGTTGCGGAGATTTGGCCTTGAAGACTGCAAGCCTATTGCTACTCCAATGGAGACAGGTTTGAAGTTGAGTCTTCATGATGCTGGAGATCACTTTGATGTCAAACTCTATCAGACAGCTGTTGGTTGCCTCATTTATGTATGCATTACGAGGCCGGACATTCAGTTTGCAGTCTCACAGATGAGCAGGTTTATGCATAGCCCAGGGTCTCAGCATTGGAAGGCAGTTAAACGCATCTTTCGCTACTTGAGTGGCACCATACATCTTGGGTTGTTTTATCCCAAGGGGGGATCGTTGCCGCCAGATTTACATGCTTTTTCGGACTCAGATTGGGCTGGTTGCTATGACACAAGAGTGTCCACAAGTGGTTTTTGTTTCATGCTCGGTAGCTCATGCATATCTTGGTTGAGCAAGAAGCAACCTACTGTGGCCACTTCTAGTTGTGAAGCTGAGTACAGGGCAGCTTTCACAGCTACGGTTGAGTGTGTGTGGCTCAGACGGCTTATGGCTGACTTGGGTGTTGGACAGGAGTCTGCCACCTCTATCTTCACTGACAGTCAGAGTGCATTGGCAGTTGCGAGAAACCCAGTTTTTCATGCTCGCACAAAGCACATTGAGGTGCATTATCACTATGTCAGGGAGAGACTCTCAGCAGGAGAGATCAGCTTGGCCTATGTGCCAACACAGGACAACCTCGCCGATCTTTTCACAAAGGCGCTTCCTCGTGAGAAGTTCGAAGCTTTCCGCAAAGCTTTGGGCTTGCTTCCCTTTGTGGACTGATCTACTTCGGGCATGGCACTCCCCTATACATGAGTGCCAGCTCTCGTTCACACCATCACTCCCAGGGGGGATTTGTTGCCATATATATATAGGCAGTGATGTGTGTGAACACACTTAGGACCGCCGGGGCACTTTTTCCCTCTTTAGGAGGTTTTTTCCCCCGGATTGTATATACGCCCATCCTTCTAGGGCTAACTTATCTTTGTACATTGACACAATCTAATACACTTTGTGTTGTGTGCATTCTTGCTTCTTCTTCTCCAAGCTTTGTGTGCTTTCCTGCAACCCTAATTCCAACACCTTCTCAGGAAATAGTTTCTTAAGAAGAGAAATCATTTCCCTTCTCAATAATGGGAGAAACAAATAGCATCATCATCATTACAATCTGACTGTAATGCTTGCAATGCATACTGTGACGTATCATCTTCATTACAATCCAACTGTAATGCATAGTGCGATGTATCATCATCATTACATTCTAGCTCCAATGCATTCTCATCACCGTGATAATAAATCAATTGTAAAGCATGTAGAATCATCATCATGTGTAGCTAGGGATGTAAAAGGGGTTAGGGTGTTCCGGTGATGTGAGTGAACATGTATAGGTGTAGGGATGGGGTTCGGGCATGACTATCATCCCAAACCACCACCCATCACCGTGTGTTACGGCGTAGGATTGGCTATAGGGGGAGACATTTGATGAGCATATATGTGTCACCTCCTAATGCCACATCCTAATGTAGCCTTTGGATCTGGGATAATCTCTAGCAAGATGACCCTATTGGCAACAAATACAACACTAGTATGCTGTACTAGTGATCTTGTTGAGAAACATGGATATCTCAAACATGTACATGGCTATGATGAGGGTGAATTAATCCTATACTAATTATAATATGATTAGTGCTAAGCTATGATGAATTGATCATATACTAATTATAATATGATTAGTGCTAAGCTATGATGAATTGATCATATACTAATTATAATATGATAAGTGCTAAGCTATGATGAGGGTGAATTAATCATACACTAATTACAACATGATTAGTGTTAACCTAAGGTGGATGATACCTAAGTGCAATCATAAAGATAAATAAAGTATACTAATTAACATTTAGACTCGAGCACCACTTAGCTCTCTTGTAGCTCTCAAGTGTGAGTAGTAGACCCTATTTATATAGGCTCAGGAGAAGGAGGCACCTAGGGTCCTTGAATCTCTCCACCTCCCTTAGATTTCTCACCAAACTCACCTAAAAGGTGTTGCCCCATTCATAGGAAGGTATCTACTAGACCTACACCTAGTTACTCTAGTAAATGAGCCTTCTAACCTTAAAACAAGATACTCTAAGATATCACTAAAGAAATCACACTAAGAATGGATGCTAGATCACATATTTTCTAACAAAAAAAACTCGACTTTTTCCTCCAATTCCCCTGCTGTTGATGTGCATTCCCTCTTTCAATTTAGCAACATCACTTACTTGCTATTCTGAATTATCAATTTCCTACCCCTTCCACGACTGGTGGTGCCTCCTCATTTTGCCAAGTGGAATACCTCCATGTATAGATATGTAATGTATATACTAATGCTCAAACATATGGCATCTTATCATACATAAAGATGAAATAACCACTATAACCAGGAAGGTTAAAATATTGAAAAAAAACAACCATCCTTGATAGATCCACCATCAAAATGAAGCTCTTCGTTTGCCATCTCCTAACTCCAGCTCATATTCTTTCTTCTCAGACTCACCCTCATACCCTTTACTCTAAAAGAAACTTAAGAAACACACTATCCCTATTCACATGATTAGCCATGAGAGCCATGTTTTTACACTCACCTATCTCATCATCCCTACATGGTAAACATGCTATGAATACTCACAACCATGCTCTCCCAGACTGGTACTTCCAACGAATTCATGCTATCCATATGAATAGACTCCATGTGGATGTATACATCCATGTATCATCATCATGCATATCATCCAAGAGAGGTGGTTTCCATGACTTTCTATATGCATTTCAGTCATCTACTATCAAGAATCCAATCATAAGAACCTAAAGGCTGCCTAAAGCTACTCTTTTCATATTTACAACAACCATGACCTTCTAGCTAGAGCTCTGATCCCTCCTGCAAGCATCATCAAATTTCCCCTCACATTTGTCCCAACCCAAGGGTGGAACACTTTCAAGTGTCCCACCATGCTGCATACCTTACATGATCGTGATATGATATGGCCTCAATCTCAGGCCATTTACTCTATTGGCATGTAGTCCTCCCATCCAAGTCCTTGAGTTGGCAGCTTTCATTAAAAAAGGTGTGAGATCCCTGTTCCCACTGAGCAACGGATTCAGGATACTGGCAGCGGAAGTAACACATCATGCGCGGGTAGGGGTCTCACACTCGGGGCCTCGCCCACGAATATCCGGACAAGAGACTAATCCGTCGGTTTGAAACCAGAAAAACTTCCTTTACCCGGAAAGCATGGGCGATTCCACCAGGATAACTCTTTACTCTAACGTAGTCAAGATCATTACGGATCAACTGATCTGACTGCACCTCTAACGGTACTTGGTCAAATCAAGGAAGAAACTTGCACTTGGATCATTGGGATCAACGCTTTTTTCCCCATCAAGAGGCACAGCCGTTGATTCCTATCCATAGAACAATTTCTATCCGGGATTTACTTCATCTATCGTAATAATAGAAATTAAATCTCGATTTACGGATCCATCAGTCCAGCCTAACCCCATCCGATCCCATGGGTTAGCCAACCGCCCAACCACTGTAGTGATGGGATCCAATTTTGGAATTTGGTTAGGTTTTGTCCCGGGTACCAAGGAAAAGAGTTCCAAGGCCCCCTAGCCGGAAGTTCATGCAAACATAGAACTAGCCACACCACTTACACACCCAATATGAAATTGCCTTTTTCTTAGCATCAACTAACTTTAAAACAATCCTTTAATGAAACCATAGTACCACTGATCATAATCTTCCAATTTATCCGGTTGATTCATAATTTCCCATCATTCCTTCATCAGAGTATCTATGGCATCATTGGCAACTAGAACGCTCACCACCTGTCCACACAGGGGCCTTTTCAATAGTTCCTAGCCCATAATACTCGGCAATATAATCACTTATAAAAATCAAGATGGACTCTCGTTGAAGATCAGCAAGATCAACCAACAGATCCATATAAAGAGCCATGGACTCATCCATTGAAGACCAGCAAGGTCAATCAACCAGATCCATGTCCGGTTTCACAAAACAACTCTTACTCCTTGTTCCAATATCTTCCTCGACGCACGCGTGGGTATCCTAGGCGACCCAGAGCCCGAGCACCGTATGGTCAGCACCCTCTAGGATCCTTCGCAGGTGACCTAGCGCTTCACTCATAGGCCGCTTCCTTGGTCCCTTATCCACCGTACCGGAAGCTCACCATTTAAATCGAACCGAGGCTGGTCAAGACCTCGGTCGACCTTGCTACGCGAGACGTCCTCCATTGACTCTCCGTCAGCAGTTGCAACTTTAACAGTTAGGTCTTCATGACCTTAATCCACAAGATGGTCAAAATGCTTCCCCAGCATTCTTGACATAAAACAGTCATTTACAAACAGTCACAAAATACAGTTTCTAAATCAAACTCTCATCTTTCCACATTATCCCTCCTTAGTCCACATTACTTATTCCACATTCCATTCAATGTGTACTCATTCTCATCCATTTCCTCATATCGACGGCACATTAATTCACATTCACATTCATACATCCACATTTACATGGATACATCCATTTTCACATCCTCATTTATACATCCACATCCCATATCCACATTCATACATACACATCCATATCCACATCCATACATCCACATTCACATCCACATTCACATTCACATCCACATTCACATCCTCATTTATACATCCACATCCATATTCACATCCATACATCCACATCTACATGCATACCTCCATTTTCACCTCCTCATTTATACATCCACATCCCTTATCTACATTCATACATACACATCCATATCCACATCCATACATCCACATCCACATCCACATTCATATTCACATCCATATATCCACATCTACATGCATACATCCATTATCACGTCCTCATTCATACATCCACATCCACATACATACATACATCCACATCCACATACATACATACATCCACATCCACATTCCCATTCACATCTATACATCCACATCTACATCCACATACATACATACATCCACATCCACATTCCCATTCACATCTATACATCCACATCTACATCCACATTCATATACATCCACATCCACATTCCCATTCACATCTACATCCACATACATACATACATCCACATCCACATTCCCATTCACATCTATACATCCACATCTACATCCACATTCACATCTATGCATATACATCTTCATGCATACATCCATTTTCACATTCATACATCCACTTTCACATTCATACATCCATACTCCCATCTCCACATCCACACATCCTTACATACATCCATTTCCACATTCCCATTCATGTAACCCCATATGTCTTCACATCTAATCTTTTACATCACATCCATTCTCGCCCTAACCCATATACATCCTATTCTATCACATACACTTCTTACCTCATCCCATACACATCTTATCACATCCTATCACTTTCCATACGCATCTTATCAATTCTTATCACATCTCATACACCTCTTATCACATCTTATCACATTTCATATCTTTTTTTTTAAAAAGAGAATTCTTATATTTGATATAAGATTTCTCTACACATTTATTTATACATAAATTCCATTTAAGGAGACTAACACTTTCGAAATTAAAATCAATCTTTTATGCATCTTCTTATGCATAAATTCAGTTTGGTAGGAAATTACACTTTTAGAATAAAAGAATTTCTCTTATGCATCTAAGTTAAGCATAAAATCCATTTATGAGGAAAATCACACTTTTAGTATAAAAAGAATATCTTTTATGCATACCTATATGCATGAAATCCAATATGATAAAAGTAACACTCTTACAATAAAATAATCAACTTTTATGCATACCTCTATGCATAAAATTCAATTATGATAAAAGTCACACTTTTATAATAAAATAATCAACTCTTATGCATACTTCTATGCATGAAAATTAAAAATGATAAAAGTAACACTTTTGATATAAAAAAGTTTCTTTTATGCATACTTCTATGCATGAAAATTAAAAATGATAAAAATAACACTTTTGATATAAAAATTTATCCATTATGCATACTTCTATGCATGAAATAAAAATGGTAAAAATAACACTTTTGATATAAAAATTTATCCATTATGCATACTTCTATGCATGAAATAAAAATGGTAAAAATAACACTTTTGATATAAAAATTTATCCATTATGCATACTTCTATGCATGAAATAAAAATGGTAAAAATAACACTTTTGATATAAAAATTTATCCATTATGCATAATTCTATGCATGAAATAAAAATGGTAAAAATAACACTTTTGATATAAAAATTTATCCATTATGCATACTTCTATGCATGAAATAAAAATGGTAAAAATAACACTTTTGATATAAAAATTTATCCATTATGCATACTTCTATGCATGAAATAAAAATGGTAAAAATAACACTTTTGATATAAAAACTTATCCTTTATGCATGATATTAAAATTCAATTTCTCCATGATTGTAATGAAATTCTTTCAATTAATCTAGGATGATAATTCCTAGAATATGGTAGGAAGTCCTCTTTTTTTGCTTTGAATGAAATTATTTTATGCATAATTTTTATAAAATTTTTGCCATAGCTCCGCTGCTATGACTGATAAATCTCAATTTTTCTAAGGGATAATGCTTATCATTAAGGAAATAATTAAAATGATCTCTAATTGGATTTTAATCCATAATGGATTGAATCATCAATATACATAAACTAAAAGCATAGAAAAAGCCATTAATTTGACCTCAAGCATAGCTTAATCTTGGGTTAAGGAAAAGCTTTATGAAAAGCTTGATTTGGATTGAGAACGGGTCATGAGTATGACCATTTCTTGAGTGAGAGAGAGAATTTACATAAAAATCATTAGAATTTAAACATAAATGAAAATTAACTTCAATAGCATTTATTAAATTATGTAACTCTTCACTACTATTCAAACTTCAATAGCATTTAAAAAAAACCATACCAATTAAACTTCTCAAGCTTGAGAGGGGTTGAGAAGAGAGAAACATTGAGAAATTATAGAAAGATCAATATTCACTAAATTATTACCTTACAACTTGCTTGATTCTTTGTTCACAGTAGAGGCCCCCAACCAATCAATTGGTTAAGTATGTTGATGGAGCCACTAATGGGGATTGAAGAAAGAGGGAAGCTCCAAAAACTAGTGAATTATTAAATGAATTCACAGTTCTTGGCTTAGGTGGAGTAGAGTAACGATGCATAAACACTGTCTATTTTTCAACAAGGGGTAGGCTTCTATTTATATGAAAAATTGAGCTCCTAACCAAACAAACTGATTCTAGAATTTTTTAAATCAGTTTGGTCAATATTTGACCATTTTTAGGTCAGTTAAGCTAACTTTTTGGAACTAGACTTGAATGAGGAGAGAGGAGAGATGAAATATCTCAATTTTTATGAGTTTAAAACTCATTCAAGCATGTGAAATATGCACCTCCTTTAAAGAACTCCCCTTCCTTACATATGTGTCATAATGGAATCATTTTAATATTGCTCATAGTTTTTTTACTAATAAACCTTGTACATTTTCAACTCTTCATCTTATGTGAAATATGCACCTCCTTTAAAGAATTCCCCTTCCTTACATATGTGTCATAATGGAATCATTTTAATATTGCTCATAGTTTTTTACTAATAAACCTTGTACATTTTCAACTCTTCATCTTATGTGAAATATGCACCTCCTTTAAAGAATTCCCCTTCCTTACATATGTGTCATAATGGCATCATTTTAATATTGCTCATAGTTTTTTACTAATAAACCTTGTACATTTTCAACTCTTCATCTTATGTGAGCATTTACTCATTTTTGGATACCCAAAATATCTCATATTTTTAATATTGCTCATAGTTTTTTTACTAATAAACCTTGTACATTTTCAACTCTTCACCTTATGTGAGCATTTACTCATTTTTGGGTATCTTCTTTTTACAAATTTGGATTTATCTCTTCCCTACACATGGATTGATGCTATTGGTCCATAGGAACCTTAATTGGACCATAGTCTAAAGATTTCTGAAAATCTAGACCCTTAGACTAAGGTTCTTTATACCTATTTCCAATTAATTCCAATTGCACATTGGAAAATTCTTTTTGAATTTCTGTTTCAGGGGGACTCATCTGAATTATAAGAGATATTTTTCTATCCAAAAATATTCAAAATCTGAATATTCTCTCTCTAGAATAATTTTTCTCTCTCTAGGCTAAAATAGTTAGCAACAGGGTCTTTATATTTCTGAAGAGGGTTGATTACAGGGGAAGATACTAGACATCAAAAAGGGGGTTGGGGGAGGAATCTTACATTCTACCCCACTTAAAAAACGCGAGATGTCCTCATCTCGCAACTTGTGATAATTTCGCAAGATTCATGAATATGAGACTTAGAGAAAAATTTTAATCAAGATTAACCACCAAGATAAGTCTTAAAGAGAGCAAGATTCAAAATACGAACAAGATTTAAACTTTATTCATTCTCGGAACTTATACAGTAAAGATAGAGGAACTCTTTACACTTCCATAAGCCCGTCCATCATATGGTCACAAAAGCAGTCCTCACAAGCTGCACAAGTATAAGGTAACTCATCTATGGGAATGATTCTGTGGGTTATTGCTGCGCCTATCTCAGTGGTATGAGGTGTTCTAACAAAAGGACCTCTGAGAGGCAAGCCAAAAACGGGGTAAAGGCATATCTTCTCATGAGGAAGAAAACACGCCAGTAAGAAGACCCGCTCAGAAAACCCAGGATGCCTTGATCTCATGACGCAGTAGTATCGGGGACCCAAACCCAAAGCTTCAATAACCATGGCCAAGCGGACATTGTTACGAAAGTGCTGCTGACCCCAGGGTGTTACCCTAGTTATGTTTTGATAGGTCCGCCATTTTGTCTGCGCTACAGAAGTTCCCAAGTGAGGGAAAAGTGAGCGCTCATACTGCTGAAAAGATGCAGGGGGGAAGAGAGCTTGAGCTCTTGCAAGCACACACACACACTCACAAAACCCTAATAGAGAACACACAAGGTGAGAGGCTGAAAATCTTCTTCTTCTCTACTCAACACTCAACACACATATACAAGATAAGAGTACACAATAATATGAAAGGTACTCAACCAATACATACACGGGTTCTCTATAGTGTGAACCCGACTAAATGAGCTGGCGCTATAACTATGCCAGTCTCTAGAGTGGCTGTCACACAGCCTGTCATCCCACTGGCTGCATATCACCCAAGATCTCACCAACCATGCCAGTGGTGTAAGTGTGGGGCCTATCCCCCAGGCGGGTCATCAGTGTCCACCGCCTCACTAGAGCTCGATATCTCAACACTCCCCCTCGAGCTCAACTCCATCTCATGTACACCAAGCGAAGCCCTGAATCTGCGGAGCTTCTCTGTACCCAATGCTTTGGTGAAGATGTCAGCTACCTGATCCTCTGTGCTGACATAAACAAGGTCAAGGTCTCCTGCCAAGACCTTCTCTCTGACGAAGTGGTAGTGGACCTCTATGTGCTTCGTACGAGCATGAAAGACTGGGTTCCTGGCCAACTGTATACTACTAATGTTGTCACAGAAAATGACAACTTGTCTATCCACCACTGATAGACCCAAATCTGCAAGTAGCTTTCTCAACCAAGCTACCTCACATGCTGCCATAGCAGCTCCTCTGTACTCGGCCTCTGTACTCGATAGAGCAACCGTAGGCTGCTTCTTGCTGCTCCAAGTCACAGCAGCACTCCCCAAAGAAAACATGAAGCCACTGGTAGATCTTCTATCTGAGATACTACCAGCCCAATCAGCATCTGTGTACCCATGTACACATATCTCTGTCCCAGTCTCATAGAATAGTCCACAATGCAAAGTAGACCTCACATACCTCAGTATGCGTCTGACTGCATCCAAATGCGGTTTCCGTGGAACCTGCATAAACTGACTCACCAACCCAACAGCATAGCTCAAATCTGGTCTGGTGATCGTCATGTAGATCAAACTTCCTACTATGCGTCTGTACATAGTAGGATCCTCCAAGATCTCTCCTGAATCTGCACTCAACTTGCCATTCTGATCCAATGGCACAGAAATAGGCTTACAGCCTGTCATACCATACTTGGACAACATGTCCAAGCCATACTGTCTCTGCAGTAATCCAATACCATGTGGTGACCTAATCACCTCAATGCCCAAGAAATATCTGAGCTCCCCCAGATCCTTCATCTCAAACTTCTGTCTTAGCAAGATCTTTACATCAATGATCTCTGCATCATGGTCCCCCGTAATGATTAAGTCATCTACATAGATGACAACAAGCACAACCCCTCTATCACCATGTCTCACATACAATGAGAAATCTGCATTTGCTACATGAAAGCCAATAGTGACAAGATATTCAGAAATCTTGTCAGACCATGCTCTTGGTGCTTGCTTTAAGCCATACAAGGCTTTCTTCAACCTGCAAACATGCTCGGGGTGACCCACATCCTCATAACCTGGTGGCTGCAACATATACACCTCTTCTTGCAAATCACCATGCAAGAATGCATTCTTTACATCCATCTGATGTAAAGACCATTGCTTTGACGCAGCCACTGCTATCACAACTCTCACCGTTGCCATCTTGGCAACTGGGCTAAAAGTTTCCTCATAATCAATCCCATATGTCTGCGCATATCCTTTGGCTACCAATCTAGCCTTGTACCTGTTTATGCTCCCATCACTGTTATGTTTGACTTTGTACACCCACTTGCATCCAATGGCTTTCTTGCCTTCAGGCAATTGCACTAAATCCCAAGTTTCATTTCCATATAGTGCATCCATCTCCTCATCCATAGCTTTCTCCCAATGCACATTTCCAACAGCCTCATCAATGCATGTGGGCTCAACAACCTGCACAACCTTTGCCATATATGCGTAGTGATGTGCCACATAACCATCATATGTAAATCTCTGCACAGGGTTCTTCACTCTCCCTGATCTTCGCAGCTTTTCATTCATGGCTTCCATAGCCTTCTTTACACCAGGTGTTCTCATAGCTGGGATTCCAAGCTCCTCATCAAGGCTCATATCTGAGCCACTAGACTCTCCATCAACATGAGAATGCCCTGCAGAAATGTCAGGCATACCAAGGGGCTCAACCACTTTCTCTTTTCCTTTACGTGATGTACTAATCACATTTGCAGGGCTGGTATTATGACGTAGCCTGCCACTCCATGGTCTATCAACAGACCCACTAGATGAGGACTCTCCTGGCCCACTCAAGGACTGTGATTGCTGACCTGCATTCTGTGCAACCACACTTCCACTCACATCAGCCCCAACAGCTTCTTTTTCAGCAGCATACCAGCTGCTCATCTCATCAAAGACAACATCCCTGCTTACCCTCAACTCACGTGTAGCAGGGTTATAACACCTGTATCCCTTTTGCTCAAGGGAGTATCCAATAAACACACATTTTTCAGCTTTCGGATCCAGCTTAGTTCTCAGCTCATCTGGCACATGCACATATGCAATGCATCCAAAGACTTTCAGATGAGACAAATCTGGTTTTCTGCCAGTAAACCTCTCCTCTGGAGTTACATCATGTATGGCTGCAGTTGGAGTCCTGTTCATGATGTATACTGCTGTAGAAACAGCCTCAGCCCAATAGCAATGCGGCATATTCTTCTCTTCCATCAATGCTCGCGCAATCTCAGCAATGTGCCTGTTTTTCCGCTCAGCAACTCCATTTTGCTGCGGAGTGTATCTGCATGTGAACTGTCTCCGAATACCATTCTTCTTCAAGAATTCAGAGAACTCATTGGAGAAGTACTCTCCCCCTCCATCTGACCTTAGGCACTTTACATATTTTCCTGTTTGCTTTTCAACCAAAAACCTGAAATTCTGAAAGTGAGTGAACACCTCACTCTTCTCCTTCATGAAATATACCCACACTTTTCTTGTGTGGTCATCAATGAAAGTGACATAGTACCTGCAGCCTCCCATAGACACGGTCTTCGTAGGACCCCATACATCTGAGTGCACAACATCTAGTGCATTTCTGCTCACATATCTGTTACGTGGAAACACATGCTTTGTTTGCTTCCCAAATTGGCATGCCTCACAGATTTTCTGCATACCTTCCACTTTAAATTTTGGCAGCCCTGTCACGATTCCTTTTGTCTGCATAGACTTCAATCTCTGAACATTTACATGTCCAATTCTTTTATGCCATATGTCTGTGTCTGCAACAACTCCTGAACCATTTGCAAACATCGCAGCACTCATCTCAGGCATGTCTACATTCAACGTAAACATTCTGCCCACTCTGTTGCCTTTTGCAACCAACCTGCACTTGTCTTTGAAATCTTCAACATAACACCCATCAGGGTTAAACCGAACTTGCAACCCCTGCTCAATCATCTGGCCAACTGAAACCAGATTCTTTGTTATGTTCGGTACATGAAGTACATCTGCAAGGTACTTCACTTTGCCATCCTGCATAGATAATGGCACATCTCCAACGTGGGCAATTGGATGAGCAGTGTCATCCCCTGTTTCCACAAAACCTGGTCTTTCCGGGTTTTTCATCTCCTTGAACCACTCCCCATGACTCGTCATGTGGTTCGAAGCGCCTGAATCCACATACCATACATTATCTTTTTGTGCTGCATCAGCATTTTCAGACATGGCATTCACAACATGCTGCATAACAAACAACCTTTCATTGTCCTCATTATTTCTGCTTGAGGATGCATAGTTGTTTTGCTGCACTTTCCCATTTTGCATGTCAGCCTGCTTCTTATAACATTCTGACTGCACATGTCCTGGCTTACCACAATAGTAGCATTCACGTGCATCATTATATTGCCTTTGCCAATTTCCACGGCCTCTTTGACTCCCCCTGCCTCTGAATTTGCCTCTTCCACCTGTGTGTTGTTGTTGTTGTTGATTCTGGGACTGTTGTTGTTGCTGCTGCTGCTGGCCATAATTCTGATTACCTGTTCGGCCACCTCCTTGACCGCGTCCACGGCCTCCTCTACCTCGTCCTCTTCCTGAACTCGTGTAGAAGGCCTGTTGCTCTGAACTGTTTTTACTTTGTGAAGACTGTTGGTCTTCACCCAAGCTCTTCTCTTCGATAATCAGCATAGACACCAAATCTGTAAAGTTGGGAATGTTTTCCCGAGTCTGAATGGACGTCTTGAACGCCTTGTATTGTGGCCCGAGACCACGTAGACAGACCTCCACCTTATCATCATCATCTACTGACACACCAATAGATGCAAGGGATTCCACAATACCCTTTATCTTCAACGCATAGTCATTCACAGACATGCTCTTTTTCTCCACAGTATGAAGTTCATTCTTCAACTGTATCTTACGTGCCTTGGTATTTGTTTCATATAGCTTTACCAAGGTGTCCCATGCCTCCTTGGGGGACTTGGCATCCTGAATATGCCCAATCATGGTGTCCTGTATACTAATGGATAGCCAATACATTACTTTCCTGGCTCCTTGGTTCCAGTCTTTGAACTCTTTCACATCTGCAGCAGTCGGATTTATATCCGGTATCTCCGGTGCCTCTTCATGCTCTCCTTCTATGTAGTCCCAATAGCCTTTTCCCATCAGGAAATTCGTTAACCTGAACCTCCAAGCATGGAAGTTATTCTTGTCCAGCTTCTCAGCCACAATCTGTGTTATGCCATCATTAGACATCTTGCGAAACACACAATTTTACCAGAAACTGCACTCTGGTTTTTCTGCACAAATGCTGTATTTTCTGCACAGCGGTACTGTTGTACTCTCAAATGTCACAACCAGTGACCTCAATGCACATACATACACCCAATGGCAACTGTAGACCTCTTTGCAGCACCCACAGTGTCTGCACAGTCAATCTGTCTTCCTGCAGTACTTGAAACAGAGTTCTGCAGAGAATCGATAACTTACCCGCAGTGCTCAAAATCGCCTGCTTTCTGAAAAACGGAGGTCCGGACGCGCCCGAAACGCGTTTTCGGCCCGAAAATTTAGTCCGTAGGACTGTATAGTTGCCCTATAGCTTCACTCCCGCGAAGAAAGCTCCTCAATCGGAGATCGTTTGCCGGTGCCTCCCGTAGAGCTCCCGACAAGGGTGTAGTCACCAACACAATAGGGAAGAGTAGTTGCAGCTCTTACCCTCGTACCGCTTCCTGTGGTTCTCTTGCTTGCAGCTCAGCCCTTAGCACGAACCAGGCTCTGATACCATGAAAAGATGCAGGGGGGAAGAGAGCTTGAGCTCTTGCAAGCACACACACACACTCACAAAACCCTAATAGAGAACACACAAGGTGAGAGGCTGAAAATCTTCTTCTTCTCTACTCAACACTCAACACACATATACAAGATAAGAGTACACAATAATATGAAAGGTACTCAACCAATACATACACGGGTTCTCTATAGTGTGAACCCGACTAAATGAGCTGGCGCTATAACTATGCCAGTCTCTAGAGTGGCTGTCACACAGCCTGTCATCCCACTGGCTGCATATCACCCAAGATCTCACCAACCATGCCAGTGGTGTAAGTGTGGGGCCTATCCCCCAGGCGGGTCATCAGTGTCCACCGCCTCACTAGAGCTCGATATCTCAACAACTGCTCTATAAAATCTTTCTTCACAGACTCCCTTGCGTCTTGAAGGTGAGAAATCATCATGGATAAAACTAATTCTTGTTGCCAAGCCATGAAGGAGATTAAGAAAGAAAGAAGATCGATGGAAGTAAGATTACTGTGAACGACAAGTAAAAGTTACGACTTATATAAAGGAAGGAGCTAGCGTAACTTAGAAGCCAACGGTAACTTGCCACTGAAGTTTTACCGTCTTTCCATGATTTGGGTTTGGCATATTTTTCTATAGAAGGCATTCAGAACTTTGAGATGAGGAGATAAAAGAAGTCTTGCTCGGCTTGTTTGAGTGCGAGTCTTGCTCGGCTTGTTTGAGTTGAAGCGGAAGAGATGAGATGCTCGAAGGCAATTGCAATCATATCTTGAGACTGGGTGAGGTTGGGAATACCAGATAAATGTGGAACTTCCATCTATAAAAACAATTTCTTTGATTAAAATTTCTTCATTAAAGAAGCTTACGGGATGAAAATACATTATGAAAATGCTGTTTCTGAATTCTTATTACCAATTTCAGATAAGAATTTAATTATCTTTATTAGCTTTCAAAAGCTGCTCTGATACCAACTGTGAGATCCCTGTTCCCACTGAGCAACGGATTCAGGATACTGGCAGCGGAAGTAACACATCATGCGCGGGTAGGGGTCTCACACTCGGGGCCTCGCCCACGAATATCCGGACAAGAGACTAATCCGTCGGTTTGTCCAAAACCGAAACCAGAAAAACTTCCTTTACCCGGAAAGCATGGGCGATTCCACCAGGATAACTCTTTACTCTAACGTAGTCAAGATCATTACGGATCAACTGATCTGACTGCACCTCTAACGGTACTTGGTCAAATCAAGGAAGAAACTTGCACTTGGATCATTGGGATCAACGCTTTTTTCCCCATCAAGAGGCACAGCCGTTGATTCCTATCCATAGAACAATTTCTATCCGGGATTTACTTCATCTATCGTAATAATAGAAATTAAATCTCGATTTACGGATCCATCAGTCCAGCCTAACCCCATCCGATCCCATGGGTTAGCCAACCGCCCAACCACTGTAGTGATGGGATCCAATTTTGGAATTTGGTTAGGTTTTGTCCCGGGTACCAAGGAAAAGAGTTCCAAGGCCCCCTAGCCGGAAGTTCATGCAAACATAGAACTAGCCACACCACTTACACACCCAATATGAAATTGCCTTTTTCTTAGCATCAACTAACTTTAAAACAATCCTTTAATGAAACCATAGTACCACTGATCATAATCTTCCAATTTATCCGGTTGATTCATAATTTCCCATCATTCCTTCATCAGAGTATCTATGGCATCATTGGCAACTAGAACGCTCACCACCTGTCCACACAGGGGCCTTTTCAATAGTTCCTAGCCCATAATACTCGGCAATATAATCACTTATAAAAATCAAGATGGACTCTCGTTGAAGATCAGCAAGATCAACCAACAGATCCATATAAAGAGCCATGGACTCATCCATTGAAGACCAGCAAGGTCAATCAACCAGATCCATGTCCGGTTTCACAAAACAACTCTTACTCCTTGTTCCAATATCTTCCTCGATGCACGCGTGGGTATCTTAGGCGACCCAGAGCCCGAGCACCGTATGGTCAGCACCCTCTAGGATCCTTCGCAGGTGACCTAGCGCTTCACTCATAGGCCGCTTCCTTGGTCCCTCATCCACCGTACCGGAAGCTCACCATTTAAATCGAACCGAGGCTGGTCAAGACCTCGGTCGACCTTGCTACGCGAGACGTCCTCCATTGACTCTCCGTCAGCAGTTGCAACTTTAACAGTTAGGTCTTCATGACCTTAATCCACAAGATGGTCAAAATGCTTCCCCAGCATTCTTGACATAAAACAGTCATTTACAAACAGTCACAAAATACAGTTTCTAAATCAAACTCTCATCTTTCCACATTATCCCTCCTTAGTCCACATTACTTATTCCACATTCCATTCAATGTGTACTCATTCTCATCCATTTCCTCATATCGACGGCACATTAATTCACATTCACATTCATACATCCACATTTACATGGATACATCCATTTTCACATCCTCATTTATACATCCACATCCCATATCCACATTCATACATACACATCCATATCCACATCCATACATCCACATTCACATCCACATTCACATTCACATCCACATTCACATCCTCATTTATACATCCACATCCATATTCACATCCATACATCCACATCTACATGCATACCTCCATTTTCACCTCCTCATTTATACATCCACATCCCTTATCTACATTCATACATACACATCCATATCCACATCCATACATCCACATCCACATCCACATTCATATTCACATCCATATATCCACATCTACATGCATACATCCATTATCACGTCCTCATTCATACATCCACATCCACATACATACATACATCCACATCCACATTTCCATTCACATCTATACATCCACATCTACATCCACATACATACATACATCCACATCCACATTCCCATTCACATCTATACATCCACATCTACATCCACATTCATATACATCCACATCCACATTCCCATTCACATCTATACATTCACATCTACATCCACATACATACATACATCCACATCCACATTCCCATTCACATCTATACATCCACATCTACATCCACATTCACATCTATGCATATACATCTTCATGCATACATCCATTTTCACATTCATACATCCACTTTCACATTCATACATCCATACTCCCATCTCCACATCCACACATCCTTACATACATCCATTTTCACATTCCCATTCATGTAACCCCATATGTCTTCACATCTAATCTTTTACATCACATCCATTCTCGCCCTAACCCATATACATCCTATTCTATCACATACACTTCTTACCTCATCCCATACACATCTTATCACATCCTATCACTTTCCATACGCATCTTATCAATTCTTATCACATCTCATACACCTCTTATCACATCTTATCACATTTCATATCTTTTTTTTTTAAAAGAGAATTCTTATATTTGATATAAGATTTCTCTACACATTTATTTATACATAAATTCCATTTAAGGAGACTAACACTTTCGAAATTAAAATCAATCTTTTATGCATCTTCTTATGCATAAATTCAGTTTGGTAGGAAATTACACTTTTAGAATAAAAGAATTTCTCTTATGCATCTAAGTTAAGCATAAAATCCATTTATGAGGAAAATCACACTTTTAGTATAAAAAGAATATCTTTTATGCATACCTATATGCATGAAATCCAATATGATAAAAGTAACACTCTTACAATAAAATAATCAACTTTTATGCATACCTCTATGCATAAAATTCAATTATGATAAAAGTCACACTTTTATAATAAAATAATCAACTCTTATGCATACTTCTATGCATGAAAATTAAAAATGATAAAAGTAACACTTTTGATATAAAAAAATTTCTTTTATGCATACTTTTATGCATGAAAATTAAAAATGACAAAAATAACACTTTTGATATAAAAATTTATCCATTATGCATACTTCTATGCATGAAATAAAAATGGTAAAAATAACACTTTTGATATAAAAATTTATCCATTATGCATACTTCTATGCATGAAATAAAAATGATAAAAATAACACTTTTGATATAAAAATTTATCCATTATGCATACTTCTATGCATGAAATAAAAATGGTAAAAATAACACTTTTGATATAAAAATTTATCCATTATGCATAATTCTATGCATGAAATAAAAATGGTAAAAATAACACTTTTGATATAAAAATTTATCCATTATGCATACTTCTATGCATGAAATAAAAATGGTAAAAATAACACTTTTGATATAAAAATTTATCCATTATGCATACTTCTATGCATGAAATAAAAATGGTAAAAATAACACTTTTGATATAAAAACTTATCCTTTATGCATGATATTAAAATTCAATTTCTCCATGATTGTAATGAAATTCTTTCAATTAATCTAGGATGATAATTCCTAGAATATGGTAGGAAGTCCTCTTTTTTTTGCTTTGAATGAAATTATTTTATGCATAATTTTTATAAAAATTTTGCCATAGCTCCGCTGCTATGACTGATAAATCTCAATTTTTCTAAGGGATAATGCTTATCATTAAGAAAATAATTAAAATGATCTCTAATTGGATTTTAATCCATAATGGATTGAATCATCAATATACATAAACTAAAAGCATAGAAAAAGCCATTAATTTGACCTCAAGCATAGCTTAATCTTGGGTTAAGGAAAAGCTTTATGAAAAGCTTGATTTGGATTGAGAACGGGTCATGAGTATGACCATTTCTTGAGTGAGAGAGAGAATTTACATAAAAATCATTAGAATTTAAACATAAATGAAAATTAACTTCAATAGCATTTATTAAATTATGTAACTCTTCACTACTATTCAAACTTCAATAGCATTTAAAAAAAACCATACCAATTAAACTTCTCAAGCTTGAGAGGGGTTGAGAAGAGAGAAACATTGAGAAATTATAGAAAGATCAATATTCACTAAATTATTACCTTACAACTTGCTTGATTCTTTGTTCACGGTAGAGGCCCCCAACCAATCAATTGGTTAAGTATGTTGATGGAGCCACTAATGGGGATTGAAGAAAGAGGGAAGCTCCAAAAACTAGTGAATTATTAAATGAATTCACAGTTCTTGGCTTAGGTGGAGTAGAGTAACGATGCATAAACACTATCTATTTTTCAACAAGGGGGAGGCTTCTATTTATAGGAAAAATTGAGCTCCTAACCAAACAAACTGATTCTAGAATTTTTTAAATCAATTTGGTCAATATTTGACCATTTTTAGGTCAGTTAAGCTAACTTTTTGGAACTAGACTTGAATGAGGAGAGAGGAGAGATGAAATATCTCAATTTTTATGAGTTTAAAACTCATTCAAGCATGTGAAATATGCACCTCCTTTAAAGAACTCCCCTTCCTTACATATGTGTCATAATGGAATCATTTTAATATTGCTCATAGTTTTTTTACTAATAAACCTTGTACATTTTCAACTCTTCATCTTATGTGAAATATGCACCTCCTTTAAAGAATTCCCCTTCCTTACATATGTGTCCTAATGGAATCATTTTAATATTGCTCATAGTTTTTTACTAATAAACCTTGTACATTTTCAACTCTTCATCTTATGTGAAATATGCACCTCCTTTAAAGAATTCCCCTTCCTTACATATGTGTCATAATGGCATCATTTTAATATTGCTCATAGTTTTTTACTAATAAACCTTGTACATTTTCAACTCTTCATCTTATGTGTGCATTTACTCATTTTTGGATACCCAAAATATCTCATATTTTTAATATTGCTCATAGTTTTTTTACTAATAAACCTTGTACATTTTCAACTCTTCACCTTATGTGAGCATTTACTCATTTTTGGGTATCTTCTTTTTACAAATTTGGATTTATCTCTTCCCTACACATGGATTGATGCTATTGGTCCATAGGAACCTTAATTGGACCATAGTCTAAAGATTTCTGAAAATCTAGACCCTTAGACTAAGGTTCTTTATACCTATTTCCAATTAATTCCAATTGCACATTGGAAAATTCTTTTTGAATTTCTGTTTCAGGGGGACTCATCTGAATTATAAGAGATATTTTTCTATCCAAAAATATTCAAAATCTGAATATTCTCTCTCTAGAATAATTTTTCTCTCTCTAGGCTAAAATAGTTAGCAACAGGGTCTTTATATTTCTGAAGAGGGTTGATTACAGGGGAAGATACTAGACATCAAAAAGGGGGTTGGGGGAGGAATCTTACAAAAGGCTTGATGTATGACATAGGGCCCTTCCCATCTAATCCTGAACTTGGTTTAAAAAGTGATATCCAGAGCACTGTTATACCTTAAAACCAACATGCCCTCTATTAGAACCTTGTTGCCCAGCCTTTCATTGAATTTCTCTAAAATCGGCAGAATGTCCGTTGAATATGATAAGGATTTCGTAGTGGTCAGCTAAGCTAGTTCATAGAATTAGTTAAGGATGAAATCTTGTAGCCTAGTTTGTGCCGCCAATAGCCTGGCAATCCCTGAATCCGTGCTACAATCTGAATCATGCCAATTATGCCACCACTTTTTTGCTATTATGGTAGAATGATGTCTGATCACTAACCATGATAGATTGCCCTTGCTAGTGAAAAAGCCCATTCCAATGATAATGATAATCTAACTTCCCTCTTCATACCAGTTGATTGATTTGTTTATGTCTAGTAAAAGAGCATGTAGCTATCTACTCCCCATTTCTCAAATTCCCCATAACTCATGATATGTTGCATGGGCTATGGCATCAACATCATTTTTTGGAAGTCTTGGCATTCTCTACAGCTCCTACACGAATGGTGATGTCCTTGTTCATGCTTGGCCACATAAGTTGAGCTCCTAAAACCTTCTTTCTAGTGATATCTGCTCCTAATGTCCTCCACAGCCTTCCTCATGGCATGCTGCTAAACAGGGCTATATCTCATCATGATACAATACTATCCTTAGAATCCCATGTGAGCCTTTGTGATGTAGTTGCTCCCCTATGAGTACATACCTCATGGCCCTCTTAGCTACTGTTTGTCTATTTGAAGCATTTATATCTATTCTGGAAAACACAAGTATGCTCTTCCTCATGTAAAGTATCTCTCCCCTAATATAACGGCTCCTTGAGTTTTATTCCATGTACAAGTGGGGTCAATACTTGCTCAGCCATCTCATGGGCTCTTTGATTCTATGACCTGAATACATGCCAAATCTAGACAGCTCGAAATCTCTCAAGAAACCTCCTAACTCTGAAGAACAACTGCTTCAACTCATCCTTGTTCACTTTCCAAACCTCTTGTACTTGTCTGATAACCAACAGATCATCTCCTTTTATGATTAACTTTTTGATTTTTCTCTTTGTGCACTCTTCTAGTCCCTAGCACAAGTTGTTGTACTCAGCTTCATTATTGCTTTTCACTTGTACTTCATGGCATCCACACCATGCCTCTTGTCATGTGCATTCAAAAATACATATCCATCCCCACCTCTACCCAAACTCCTCTTGAAAGATCCATCAAAAAACATGGTTCCTTCTGCATCTTGAAATTCCTGATGTAGACTAGGACTGGGAACTATTTGTCTCTCCATATCTTTCATTGTTTGGGGTTTGACCTGCATCTCTCTATATGTCAATAAATCAGCCATGTATGCCCTGCTGACACTATCCTCTCTAATGAAACTTATGTCAAACTCCTGTAGTAGAGCTAAGATCCATCTCTACAAATTGGGGTTTTCTCCTAGGAATCGTAGCAAATGGGGCAGCAAATTGCAGGAAGTCAACACCACAAAGGATCTGTATATCAGAAAGCTTCTATTAAAAGATTGTTTTAAAGTCAGCTGAATCCGTGAAAAAGGCAATTTCATATTGGGTGTGTAAGTGGTGTGACTAGCTTTAAGTTTGCATGAATATCCAGCTAGGGGGCCTGGGAACTCTTTTCCCTGGTACCAGGGAACTCTTTTCCCTGGTACCCGGGACAAAACCTAACCAAATTCTTAAATGGATCCCATCACTACAGTGGTTGGGCGGTTGGCTAACCCATGGGATTGGATGGGGTTAGGCTGGACTGATGGATCCCTAAAATGAGACTCAACTCTATTATGGTACGATAGATGAAGTAAATCCCGGATAAAAATTGTTCTATGGAAAAGAATCAACGGCTGTGCCTCTCAATGTGAAAAAAAGCATTGGTCTCTATGATCCAAGTGCAAGTTTCTTCCTTGATGTGATCGAGTGTCTTTACAGGTTCGGTCGGATCGGTTTGGTTAGTGATGACCTTGACTACATTAGAGTAAAAATATCATGGAGGAATTGCCTGTGCTTTCCGGGCGAGGGAAGTTTTTTTCGGGTTCGATTTTGGAAGAACCGAGGGATTAGTCTCTTGTCCGGATATTCGTGGGCGAGGCCCCAAGTGAGGGACCCTGCCCGTACAAGAAGTGCTACTTCCACTGCGCTAGCACACCCCAGAATTCGTTGCGTAGAGGGGGCAGGGATCTTTCAGCCTGGTATCAGATCGAATTGGCTAAAGTGGATCAACCGAGAAGCCAAAAATGTCAAAAATTTATGAAGTAGCAGTAAAAGGTTGGAATTGTGTGATGGAATTCATACAAATTGATATTGAGAATGAAATTCATAAATTGAAATTGGGTCTTCAGATGGAAGTACCGTAATTGTATGGAATCCTTGACTTGCTTGAGGCCTAGACATGATGGTATTTACCTTATAATTCCAAGGACCGTGATTACCTGTATATACCGAGGGTATAACTGCAGCTCTTTATTGGTAGTATATACGAGTAAATCTAAGACCTTCAAATTATAAGCAAAAATGCTATCTAGATGATGAATTCGAATGTGGTTGATATGATTTTAAAATTCTGGTTGAGAACTGATGAGTTGATTTGGATTCTGATTGAAAAAGATGATTCCTGAATTTTGGTTGAAAAGCGTTAAGCTGAGCAAAACCGCAATGAGGATGAATGGGATGAGTCCCTATGATGATGTTCGTAACTGGAATGACGATTATGACATTAGCAAATCACTACAAGATTAGTGGATTGTGCTGACAGATTGCTATTGTTTGACCTTTGAACCAGTGGCTCAAATTAAGAGATGACAAATTGAGAACCTGTATAACTAAAATTCCCGCGGAGGAATGTTCAGATGGAATTTTTGGTCTAATGGACCATTATTGTATTAAGGATATGAATGATATGATCTGAATGAATTGTTATCTGATGATGAGTTCTATATAAGGGATCTTTATCCCAGGATTCTGTTGGGTTGACCAAACTATAAGGAACCCTAGAATCAGTTGGATCTTAAGGAAAAGAGTTGTCCTCTAGTTTGCGAGATAAGGAGATCTCGCGTTTTTTAAGTGGGGTAGGATGTAAGATTCCTCCCTCCAGCTTTTGAGGTGTACAGGTGTAAGAACCTCCCCTTCTGATCTTATAATTATTCCCCTCTCTGAAATAAAAGAAAGATCCTATTTTACCCTATTTTGGCTTGGAGAGAGAAAATGTCTAGAGGGAGGTAATCCAAAATTGAGATATTTTTGGATATAAAAATCCTCCTAGTGTCTAAATAGGTTTCCCCTGAAATAGAAATTCAAAAAGAACTTTCCAATGTGCAATTGGAATTAATTGAAAATAAGTATAAAGGACCTTAGCCTAAGGGTCTAGATTTTCAGAAATTTTTGGATTATGGTCCAATTAAGGTTCCTATGGGCCAATAGGATCAATCCAAGTGTAAGGAGGAGATAAATCTAATTTACAAAAGAAAAAACCCAAAAATGAGTAAATGCCCACATAAGATGAAGAGTTGACTGAGTACACGGTTTATTAGTAAAAAACTACGAATATTACTAAAAAATGAGATATTTTGGGTATAACGATACATTTTTGACACCTTGGTAAGGAGAATCGGGCTCTTCAAGGAGGCCCCTATTTCACATGTGTGGAGGAGTTTTAAACTTAAAAATAATAAGATATTTTTATCTCTCCTCTCTCTTGGATTAAACCAAATCAAAAAGGGAGCCAAACTGGTCCAAATCTTGTCCAAATTCAGCCAAACTAAACCTGGAAAATTCTAGAAACTAGTTGGACTTGGTTAGAGGCCTCCCTCACCTAGAAACTAGTTGGACTTGGTTAGAGGCCTCCCTCACCTATAAATAGATCCTTAGCCCTTTGTAAAAAGATATGTGAATTATACCATGCCAGTATTATACTGAAATAATAATATTTTCTATTATCCTCTAAAAATCCTCTACAATTTGGAGAGAATGGAGTTTCTCTCTCTCTTCAACCTTATTTGGAGTCTTCATCAACATACTAAACCAATTGATTGGTTGGGGGCCTCTCCTTAGACTAAAGAATCAAGAAAAGTAAGAGGTAAAGTGTGATTTATGGTCTTTTTCTTAATCTCTAAATGTTTCTCACTTCTCAACCCCTCTCAAGCTTGGAAGTATTCAATTGAATGGCTCTTTAATGCAATTGAAGCTCTCTAATGGACTTTAGTGATTAAACACATAAAATTTTCATTTATGCTTAAATTAAAATGTTTTTTAAAGCATATCTCTCTCTCCCCCAAAGAATGGTCATTCCTATGACCTATTCTATATATTCAGTTAAAGCTTCTTATGGAAAAATTCTCTATTCACAAATCAAACTCTAGGCTTGTGAAGCTAGAGGTTTAAGAAAATGGTTTTTATACTTATATGCTTGAAAAATATGGTATTATTATGGGATAAATCCATAAATTGGATTTTAGTATAATTCAATTTATGATTGTATGAATGTCAAGAGAAAAAATTGAACACCTACTTGTGTCTCCCACATTTGGTGGACTTCAATGCTCCAATGCTCCGGTTGAGACCTCCATAGCCCCATTAAACACAATCAAACAAACAAACAACATGCAACCAACCAGTGGATTTGCACTCCAACTGGGCAAAATGAAGACTCTAGCACATGAAATGTGTGGAGGACCCTAAGCTAAGTGCTATATCTAGCAGCGGTGACAAAGATGTTAAGCTAAACATACAACCTTGCACACAAGATAGGAAAAGAAGAAGAGAAACAATCATGCAAGGGTCGAGTCGGAGATTAGCACTTAGCCAACTCTAATGAGGCTTAGTCCCCTATGTGAGGCCGCTAGGGGCTCACTCCACCACCACTTGTGTCACCTCAAGCGGAGATTCACAAGCTAGGTGGAGAAAAGAAGGAGGGAGCTATGGAAAGCTCAACCTTCACTCCATGCCAACATGCATGCAAGAGGGATCTTGGTAGAGAGACAAGAGAGGGGAGAGGAGAGGAGAAGCTAGATCATCACCATCCCTAACATGCACACACAACAACAATCAAGCATGTAAGCATCTACAACACAAGCAAGTATCCACAAGCTCAAGCTCAAGCTAAATCTCAAGCTCGAGAGAGAGAAAAACTCAATTGAGACTAATGGGATTGTCCGCCTTTCATATTCCGTAAAATGTATTATATACAAGAGATCTCATTTTACAATGGCTGGCTGTCCATTTACAATTGGGGGCCCAAAACTAGCTTCCTAGCTCTATGTATATCTCATTCCTATGACGAACATTACATAAGCTGTCAGCTCGGTTATCCCATATCTCTTTTATCAATCAGCGCTTTACACGGGTACAAAAAGATAAGTTACAAGAAGCATGGCCACCATGCTTGAAAACTGATGTTAACTGGAGTGGTTAACATTTATAGGTAGGTTGTGAGTGAGTAGAGAGTTAAAAAAATAATAAACAAAAACAAAAACAATAAAAATATAAAAATACAAAAAATAGAGAATAAGAAGATAACTATCGCCATGTAGGTTCCTAGTAGGACTCTTGGTTACTAGTGATGGTACCTTAAGACCGATGCCTTGGTCTTCATGGGGTGGGACCTTGGATGTCAAATAAGTCTGATTAAATAAAGGACTAAGCCATCACCATCGCCATCAAATAAATCTAATCAAAGAAAGGACTAAGCCATCGCCATAATCAGGAGATTCTTTGTGGTTTTAAGATACTCGTGCTGCGGAGGTCTTTAGGCCATTGCCTTGGTCTCCATGGGGTGGTGCCTTATTCTAACTTATACTTATTTATTTATTTTTAAAAATAACAAAAGAAAAGCTACATAAATAAAAACCTTATCACTTTACAATTTTACCTATAGAGTTAGAATAAATCTTGAGATGATTTTCAAAAGAAAGTTAAAAGGTATCAAGACTAAGGTCATAACCATAGGCATCTTCTTAAAACAAGTTCATGTATAGGCAGGTAGTGCTCATTTCTAAGTTAGATCGGCTTTAATAATTATCTTTTAGCAACTATACGGAGTTTGACCAATTATATAAAATATTCAAGACTATGTATTTCTTGTTAAATTGTTGTTGTTAAAGCTTTAATGTTTACTTTGCAACACTTTACTTGTGAGACATTACCCTGATGCATGTCAGTCTCATAACAACCACACAATTTGCATGACGCCAACCTGCAACAACCCACACTTAGCATTAACTTACTCTTCATCGACATGTTCTGAGGATGGAATATAAAGGGGGGCACGTTAACCCTCTCTGATGACCCTCAGACGTCAATACTGACCACCACACCAATTTCCACCTCATATGGCCATGGGCATTGGTATTGCCACCTTTCACTCTTATAAGCCCTATTTTTTATATTTGGCATGCACAATAATTGATTGTCTATGAAAGGCATGCCACAAGATTAGTTAGTGAGAGTACATGATTTAGACTAGGGGTTTACAAAAGCCTATGAGACCTTGAGTACCCAAGAACCTATTTTAAACTATGGCTGGCCATGTATGAACAGTATGGGCTAGGTAAAAAGGCCAATTTGTAACTCTCACACCTCATTGTCTTGTATGCTCTTATGTGATTACATTGTGTGTTCTTGCTCTCTACTCTTTCACCTTCTTACCTAGAGTAGGTTTGAGCTCTTGTGTGATCATCCATGCATATGTGAGTGTGTGTGTGTATGAGAGGTGAGATCGAGTGGTGAGTGTGATCAAGCCATGAGGTGTTTGTGATGACATGGAGATCAAGCTCGCTTGTGCTTCTTCTCAGTGCTCTACAAGTCTTCAATGAGGATTGACCAAATGCAAGTGTGTTCATGAGGTGAGTGACACACTCCACCGACTCTTTGTGTGCTACCTATGGGTAGATTAGGTCTCAATTAGAGCTCTTGTGTGCTCTTGAGAGAGATATGCAAGTTTCGCATGACACTTGGTTTGAGCCTATGTCGATTAGTTGGTGTGAGGAGCTTCCAACCATAAACTAAAGAGATAAGAGTACATACTATAAGGGAAAGTACTCTTCTACTATAACATACAATGTTTAGTGCATAGTGTACACCCAGTTGTACAGTAAAAAAATAAACTGGTGTTTTAACCTTGACTTTTTCTAATTAAATTCTATTGTCACACATAGTTTATGCGCATGGTGAGTATTTCATGAACAAGTATGGATCGCTCGACATGTGGAGAACCCAAGGGATGGAGAAATCACATTATAAAGCAAGAGGGGTTTATTTCAAAAATACAAGACATGGAGTTGGAGCTTTTGTAGGAGGAACACGTACAAACTATCTACAAGAGATGTTCAATTGGTCTTATCGCACAACCTTTGGAAGGGTATTGGTTAGGAAGCGGGCCCAACAATCTAAGCTTGTGCAAGAGGCACGCAAGGCTGCAAAAAGTCATGCTCGGCTTGAATGGTTGCAGACCAATGCTCCCCATAGGCATGGTGCTTGGCATGCACGAATGAGGAGACAAGGGAGGCGTTGGGTTGTGCACGCACCAGCATAAATCTAGATGTAATAAGGCTAAGAAAATAAGTTTAGTTAGGTTTTTTTTTCTCTAAAAAAAACTATTAATAGTTCCTTCTCTCACTTCATTTTCATTTCACTTTTTTAGAGAGCTTGAGCTCAAGATCTACGTAGACACCCACGTAAGGACACCAGCACATCACCACGTTAGCATAGTCGTACATGGATATGGCACGCACCAAGAACACCACACGTGTTACCATGCCTTCACAAAACACAGTGCAAGGCACCCAACGACCACATACTGGCGACACCACGGAACAGAGTGACCCCTTGGATTCTAGGACATGCCCAATGGGATCACCAGAGTCCACCCAACCCTCCTCCCACAGCAACACCAATGCACACACATGCAGGCCCTTCTAGTGGGAGCAAGCGTGTGAAGAAGACCCCACAATGCAGCCACCCCAGAGATCAAGACAGAGAGGCCAATGATGAGCAGTTCGACTGGGTTGGTGAAAACATTCCTACATTATGCAGCACCATAGGTGGCAAGACCCTACTACCAGGACAGTTTTCTGATGCATTTACAAAAACATTGATGGTACAAACTAGAAAAAACAATGATATACTTGATGAAAATAAGTTTGCAAAAATTGTATTGTATTCATAATAAGAAATGATACATCATCTTTACAAAAGCTTTCTTACAATATTGAGCTTCCTTCTCTTGTTATTGGGTAGAGTGTGCTCAAGGAGTGATTGGGCTATTTCTTGAGTATCCTCTATGCCTATGCTTTTGGCTATACCTATATAAGCAAGAAGCTTACCCCTAAATCCAGAACCAAAAACATCGAAGGCAAGGGATTTTTTAATCTGAACCATACATTTGGTGCTCTGTGCCATAGAGGCTACACAGAGCACCTTAGAGAGGGCTTTCAAAAAGAAGAGAGTGAAGGTAGATTGAGGGGTGTAGTCCCTGTGGTATAATGGTGATGCCATCCATAGGAAGTCGACCAAGATAGTGCGCCAACGCAGCATCATGTCCATGGACCTTGGCCTGGTCTCTGCTGCCGCCGCCTCTCCCAGTAAATGCGTCAATTTCAACCACCCTCTGCAATCAAAGGAAAAATCAAAATATTTTCCTATACATAATTACAAATGTTTCTAGGTTGTAAAAGGTTGATTATTACCTCTTGCTCAATGTCTTCTTTTGCCAAAGTGCTGGTGGGGGCTGGAGAGACGGAAAACTCTCTCACTTGTAGCAAGAGTAGTATGATCCACACTTAGCTCAATCCAATGGGATTTGCATCCCTTTCGGAGCTAGGGATTCAACCCGTACCGGTGCACAAAAGCTTATCCATTTGATGGAGAGAATGTGAAGAAAACTACTACTATTGACATAGACTCAACACACACTCAAGCTCAATCTTGCTATTGCTCAACTCCACATTCCATTCATCCATACATCCAAACAAGAAGAAAGCCTAGCTATTGCTTACACAAGATCTAGCATTCTTCATTCTCTAATAATCATTTCCCTAGCATGCACACAACTCTTGAAGCTATCAATAAGAAACATGCATACTAGAGAATTGACAAAAGAAGAGAGACAAATATCAACTCATTGCATTGAATTAACAAAAGAATAGAACTTACAACAATGTAGATAGGGAGTGAGAAGAGCTTGCACCTCTATGGAAGAAGAGGGAGAGCTAGTCTCAAGAGAGCTCAAACATGAGTTTGCCCAATGTGTCCATGCTCTCAAATGAGCCACCTTTTATACAAAAATTCTAGAACTCTCAAAAGTTCCCATGTGGGATTATTGTCAAGCCCCCTCCCACATTCATCTACAACTTTGAACTCTTTTCAAGAGCTCTAAGTGTCTTTTTTGTTGCATCCTTGGCATCCTTGTATTGATCTTCATTTGCATGCAACGCTCCCCCCTTCCTATTTTGCGCACGTCCTCGAGCGCGGTAGTAGCAAGAGCTGCAACAAAAAAAACATGGATACATTGAAGTCTTTTATTGAAAAAGAAAAAGAAAAGAAAAGAAAAGAAAAATCAGCAATGATATTTTTCACACGTGAGCATACAAGTGCAAGGCTGATTAAAGTTTTAATGAGTACTAAAATAGGTGAGTAAAGACTAGTCAAAGTGAGACTTAAGTGGTAGATAATGCTATGCAAAGGCAAGTGTGCTTTGTATACCGCCGGTTATGACCGCAGTCTCAATGTCCTACAAGTATGTAAGTTATTCCTAAGTGGCATACCTACTCCTAAATATGAGCAAAGGTGATTGGAACTCTCATTTTTTTTTCTTTTTTTTTTCATTTTTCTTTTCTTTTTTGATATGTGTGTAGAAGGTGATAAAGATTAAGGTTCTATCCCAAAGAGACCCAAGCAATGGCCAAGAGACCTCCGCCAAGAGAATCTAAAGACCGCTAAGTATCTCAAGGGCGACAGACCCTTTTTCTTTCTGTTATGACCTAAAGAGTACCCCTTGAAGATGAAAGCATCGGTCTTGAGGGCCCATAGTGTACCCCCGAGTTCTACCAACATCTATCAAGGCGATAGATTCCTCAAAGTTCTTCTTCTGAAGTTTTTAGACATCAGTGTTCACCCCATGGAAACCAAGGCATCGGCCCCAAGGTGCTAAGACAACCTTAGGTCCTACCAAGCATTTCACATGGCGGTAGACACTTCATGTCTCAATTCACTTTGTATATATATATATATTTTTTAGGGTATATTTTCATAAATTTTTATGACTCCTAGCACCTAGCTCATATCTAAGAGGTAACTTCCACTAGGGATAACTAATATACCTTGAAAACATAAGTACTTGGCATACTCCATTGGTATATATCCTACACTGTCTTTAGATAGAAATATCTTTTACTAAGTCTTCTAAGACTCTAGAATTCACTCACCATATTTTAACAACTAATCAAAAACTTCAAGCAGCCAACATTGTGTGAACATGCAAACCATATATTCGAAAGATAAGAGCACAAAAAGAAGTAGAGATTAAGATTTGAATACACCTGTTGTAGTGCCCTGTTGATGTTGTTCGTTTGCAGTGATGCATTGCTGATTTTGTGCAGATTGCTCCTCCTTGATCTTTGTAGGCGTAGCATGTCTCCCCCCTTCCTAATTTGTTTGCACGATAGGTGGACTATTGGGGCGTGTTTGATGCTTTTGTTTTTTTACGGAGATCTCTGCAAAATTTTTATTAACAAACACGAAAAGAAAAGAAAAAAAAATAAAATTTTTCATTGGTGCCAAACACCGAATATAGCCGAGGGGAAAAACCCAGTGGGAGAAAAGTGCCCTGGCTTGTCTATCTTATTGCGGAGTCGTTGAACTTACCCTTGCGCTGGTGGTGGATCCGTGTCCTCGTCTGCTGGAAAGATGGTATCAATTTCCTCAGGATGCAGAGACAACCCCTCACAAAAACCTGCCGCTGGAGAAGGTGGTAGAGGAAGGAGTGCTTCCTCACTAAAGTATGGCATTGGTTCTATGGGAAGGTTAATCAGACAGTTTCGATTTTGGAACTGTGCAATGTAGGTACTCATATTGATCCAATATTGACATGTGGAGGCTTGGGGAAGGAGGGCTTGCAAGATCGGTGGTTGCAAGTCATTTAGGCTTGTATCCCTCCATTGTTGTGCTTAAACCTCCTCAGGTAATCTACGCTGATGTGGTCCTCTCTCTGGTATTCTCACATTAAGAAGATTATGGCGTTGGGGCGTAACTCCCACAATTTGCTTCATTAAGCCCGTGCCATATCGTCTAAAGTAAGAGCGGCATATCCAACAAATATGTGAAGCTTCTTCTAATACAAGCCGTGCACACTCTTGACAATGTGGAAATGGGTGATGCTGTTGATAGAATAATGTGACAAAGTGATGCCCACAACAACTTTCACCTAAGGGAGCATAGAAGTACCTAGAATGTGTTTGAAATGGAGGAGCACTATAACCCCCGCGATGATCTGGTCGAGTACTATCGGGGTCAATGCATGGTGGACATGTATCACGCCAAATATCCATCAGGAGTTATCTGGACGTAGAACAATGAAATTTAGAACACTCATATCCATCATGACAGTTCCAATCAAAAACAAGATTATCTCAAAGAAAACACATCTTCTAAAGGCATAAGGAACTACATTATTCAAACATTGATTTACCAAAAAGCTTTAATTGTAGTGTTAATGTTTTTGGTATATCCTTTTTAAGAGGTGGACACTTTAGCAATTGTCTTGGAATTTGAGCAAGATAAGAGGTTTTAGGCATTGAAATGCTAGAATCTATGCTCAAATGAGACACATTTGGACTCGTCGTAGGTACACAAGTTGATAGTTGAATTGTGTTACAAGGAGAAATCGGAACAACCGGTGTTTCAATACATGTTTTAGGAAGATCAACACAAGTAGATTTGTAGGTGCTATCACAGCCACCTTTTCTTTCTTGAAGAGTTTGCGTTGATTTCTTTTGCACCCACTGATATGGACAATCAAGGGTGGCTTTTGGAATCTTTCTGAAACACTCTTTTACCTTTGCCAAAGCTTGGCATTTTGGAAGCCAAATTGCTGTTGCACCCTCATAATAGCCTTGTGCTTTGAGCACATGTTTTGGGACCCATCGATTAACAATCCGAGGTTTGGGCTTGGAAATGATGTGCTTCTTAAGAGTCTTAGCAACTGGACTAGATGGTACAAGTTTGTACGCATCTTTGGGTAGCCACATTGATAATTCCTTCTTACCTGGCCTTCTTTGAGCAGCAACTAGAGTAGTTGGAACATGCCAGCCATGGCCCTCACTTGAGTACTCATCAATTATCCACATCATTTGTGTTGGAATTCCAACAGCAGATTTTGATTGTGGGTTGGGTAAGGTAGAAACATTACCCCTTTGACACGATAAAGCTCGTGGTGTAGCAGATCCCAAGATGCAATCAGAATCAATTTGCAACTTGTATTGTCTATTCTTCCAATCTAATGAGCAATTGGTAGCACTTAACCACGATCTACCGAGAACAACCTCTACTACTGCCTTGGACTTACGTGCCACATAAAAGGACACTGACATCTGGTGATCCTGAATGGTCATCATAATGACACATTTTCCCTCTATAGGGTTATCTTCTCCAGAGAAGCTTCGTAGGTCCACAGGAATTTGCACAAGTGGTGGTTGACCCAAGACTATCCAGGTGTCAAACGAGAGAACATTATAATCTGCACCAGAGTCAATTAAGGCAGAGACAAAGTAGGTAGTCTCATGAAGATGAAGTCCCACTTGAATATTGAATGGTTCGACATATGGCTCATCAGTAGCCAACTGTATGGCTAACATAGAAGCTTTGCGACGCTCCTTGGCTTTTGCAACTCTAGCTTTAGCCTCCTCTTGAGCCTGACGTTTAAGTAGGTCAAGTGCTTTTTTCCGTGTTTGTGCAGCATGCATCTGTTGAAGCATGGCTTCAGTTAATGGTTCATTGTATTTCTTGAGACGACTTCCATTAATGAAGTTAGGCATTTGCTCACCTTCTAGTGTCTCTAAACGCACTGCACCACTTGGGGTAAGCTCATTAATCACAAACGGTCCTAAGCCACGTTTTTTGAGCTTTCTCTTATGCTTCTTAAGTGTGTATAAGAGCACCAGGTCTCCTTTTTTGAATCGGCCAGTTGTTACATTTCTATCATACCATTGCTTTTGTCTCCTCTTCTCAGCATACATCCCCATTACCGCCAATAAGCGGGTCTCATCAAGCTTTTCCAATTCGTCAACGCGTTGTGAAAGCTCATGACCAGTCCAATCCAGTTGTTTAGCTACTCGTAGAGTAGGTACAAGAAATTCAATGGGAAGAATTGCGTCTAGCCCAAAAGCAAGTTCAAATGGGGTTGTGCCCACAGATGTTTTATAGGCTATCCTATATGCCCAGAGAACTGAGTGCAACTTTTGCTCCCAATCAGTCCTATGTCCCTCAACAATCTTTGTGAGTGCTGTGCAGAGAATCTTATTAGTACTCTCAGCTTGTCCATTGGTTTGGGAATGATAGGGTGCAGAACGCTTGTGAATTACCATAAATTCTTGAAGCAAAAATTCTATGACTTCATTTACAAAGTGTACACCTTGATCACTAACGATCTCAATAGATAAGCCATAGCGTGTAAACACGTACTCATACAAGAACTTGGCTGTGGTTCTGGCATCATTTTTGACTGTTGCCTTTGCCTCAACCCATTTGGTCAAATAGTCGGTTGCGACTATAATATATTCTGCATGCGTGTTACGAGCTGGAGGTTTAATGGGACCGACAAAATCAATACCCCATTTTGCAAAAGCACGTGTGCTTAACATAGGCCGTAATGGCATATTGTCCTTTGTGATGGGAGGTTTGGTCCTTTGACAATCGTCACAACGTTTCACATATTCTTCGGCATCCATTTGTAAGGTTGGCCACCAAAGCCCAGACCACCTAATCAACTTAGCTGTGGTATTACCAGAAAAGTGTCCACCCCCAACACCTGCATGTGCATGAGTTAAGATTTTCAGATAGTCTGCTTCACATACACACATGCGTAAGTTGCCATCTTTGCCCCTCTTGTAGAGTTGGCCCTCTATTAGCATATAGTTTGCCGCTTCAATTTTAATAGCCTGCTTTCGATGTTTAGGAATTGTTTGTTCCAAATGACCATGCTGAAGGTAGTCCACAATATACTTACTTTAACTTGGTGTAGTTGAAATTTGGAATAATGTGACATTATTAATTGGCTTCTGAATTTTACATGAAGCACAGTTACGAACAAATGTTTCAGCCTCTGCATGCATGGTAGGCCACCATTGCCCATCCTGAGAGATACGTCGCACACAAGTAGTAGCTGATGCATGGATTCCATCGATACCCGCATGTGCCCATTCCAAGATCTCCTCATATTGGTCGGGGTTAGGTATAAGCCTCAACACTCCATCATTACCCTGACGATATAATCTCCCTGAGATTAGCTTGAATGGTCGCCATAGGTCCACATTAGGACCCGCTAGTTGTATTTGCCCACTTGTCAAAATTTCTAAAATGGATTCAGACCATCTAGGAGCTGTCTCTACAATGAAAAGTGTTGAATCTAACATATCATCATCCACACCCACAGGAGCTTCGCCAGAGGTGATTCGAGACAAATGATCTGCCCTTAGATGAGTTGTTCCTTTTCGAACTGCAACTTCAAAATCAAACTCAAGAAGGATAATAAACCACCTTACTATCCTTCCAGTTGCACAAGGCTTATTCACCAAATATAGCAATGCTTGATGGTCCACAAAAAATATGAATTTGTTTGCCAAAAGGTAATGGCGAAACTTTTTCACTGCATATATCATGGACAATCCTTCTCTTTCCGTTTGTGGTGTAATTCCTCTCAGCATTGTTCAACTGTCGACTAGCATATGAGATTGGGAAATCCTTATTGTGTTCACCCGATTGAGCCAAAATACATCCAATTGCAAAGTTGGAAGCATCAATATGGACATGAAAGATTTGGTTCCAATCTGGTGCCCGTAAAATGGGTGCAGTCACTAATGCTTGCTTCAACTTTTCAAAGGATTCCTCACACTCATCCGTCCAATTAAACTTTACAAGAAGAGCATATAATGGTCTGGCTAGGACAGCATACATGTAGATGAATCTACGGTAATAGCCACAATGTCCCATGAATGTTTGTACCCCTTTAGGGTTGATAGGCCGAGGTAATGAGACAATGACATCAATTTTATCCATATCTGTTGAAATCCCGTTGCGAGAAACAATATGGCCCAAAATTTTCCCTTGTCTTACCATGAATTTGCACTTGTCAGGATTCAAGCATATACGATAAAGTTGACACTTTTGAAACACAAGTCTCAGGTGTTCTATATGATCATCACGCTCTTGTGAGTGAACACATAAATCATCCATGAAAATCTCAAGAAATTGCCTAAGGTACTCCTTGAATACATGACTCATTAACCGCTGAAAGGTTGCTGGCGCATTTGTTAGACCAAATGGCATAACACGATAGGCAAAGATGCCATCTTCAGTAGCAAAGGCTGTCTTGTGTTGATCCTTTGGATCATTTGACACTTGGTTGTACCCAGAGAATCCATCCAAGAAACTATATGCCTTTTTCCCTGCAACTCGTTCTAGAACATGATCCGTGATTGGAAGTGGGTAATGGTCACGCACAGTAGCTGCATTTACCTTCTTGAGGTTGACACATACTCGAAGTTTTCCATTTTTCTTGGGCACCACTACAATAGGGGAGACCCATTCAGTGTGTTCAATCTCATAGATAAATTTTGCCTCTAAGAGCTTGTCTATTTCTTCCTTTATCTTCCGTGCAAAGTTTTCATTGTAAGTATAAGGACATTGCTTGGAGGGTTTTGCATCCTCCCGCAATGGAATTGTATGCTGACATATGCTTGGATCAACTCCTTTGAGGTCTTTATAACTCCAAGCAAAAACATCACGATACTCCTTTATTGTTTGTATTAATAACTTCTCCTCATCTAAGGACAAGTCTGTGGCAATCCACACATAGCGAGGCTCTTCTCCTGGCTTAGCAATATCAATCTTTTTTGCATCTTCTGGACCATCGTATGAAATCCCTGGCACGCTTGGTTTTTGACGCATGGGTTGTTGAAGAACAATCTTCCGATCTTGAAGAGTGTACTGTGTGAAATTGGGAGGAACATTTAGACCTTGTTCCTGTCCACTTGAGTCTTCACTCATTGAAGACCATGTTGTTCTGAGCTCTCCTTTGCTATCTTGCATCGGATTTTTTTGTGCAATCGTTGTCTTTGCACTTCCCACACTCTTTTTTGAATCGGTTTTAGACTTGAATTTTGGTTTTTGTTTCTTCGTCTTTTTACGATTTTTGCTAATAGTTGTTAGCTTTTCCCCTGCTTGGAATCCATCTGATCGTTTGACTTGGTCTTTGATACTGTCTTGTGCTTGGACATAGTATAGATATCCGTTCTTTCCTGAGAAGTGAGGTGGTGGTCGAGAGTTTTCACTCTTAGACTCCTCCTTTTCTTTCTGCAGTCTCTCACGTTGTTCACGCTCATCTTGTCTACGGGTTCTTTTATGGCTCTTACAGCATTTACGTTTAGGTCGGCTTCTAGGGATCTCTACCTGAACCTCCCTTCCTCTCTAGAGTAGGCGTGCCTTTCCTAACTCTTCCTCAGGGATTGTCACCTCATTATTAAAATCAGAGTCCCAGCCATCTTCCTTATCAGCATCATTAGCAGATTCGAGTGTTAAATCCTCTACTGAGACTTCCTCGACATGCATAGCTGTTTTGGATGTATCCCTATAGTACAAATCATCTAAAAGGGCACGTGGTTGTACCATTCGTATAGGAATAATATCATATCCATCTGAGTCACAAAATTGAATTGGCTTCGGTAAAGCACATGTCGATAATGTTGCAAGGACATGACTCCATTCTAATGGATCAATTAAATGCTCAGGGAAGGGTTGTGGAATGTATGCCTCGTCTGATACACTTCGATTACCCTTAAGTCTCTCAGTGTTGAAATCCCTACATGAGGCTCCACACATCCATAGATCTTCTCGCCCCTCTGATAATGTAACTCTTGAGCCCTCAGATGAAGCAGAATCAAACTCATCTATTGGAGACCTTGTTACATCACGATATGAGTGATTTCTTAGGTTGACCCTTGTGATGACAGAATCATGTCGGAGGTACAAGTAATTGTATCCCCAATCTTGAATCATTTGAAATTGTCGCATGAATGGTCTACCCAATATCACTTCGTAGTTTGGATGCTTTCCAAAATCCACTACTGCAAAGGTATGCTCATATTCAATCCCACATGTGGTGACCAATATGTTCTCGAGCAGCCCAAGGGGATGTTCTAAGCTTCCATCTGCTAGCTGCAAGCACATCCTGGTACTCCTAATAGCTGGTTTGGCCCATTTTTCCCAAATGGACCTTGTCACAATGCCCACTCCTGCGCCACTATCAAGTATTGCAGTTGAAGATACTTTTCGCACTTCTAATGGAAGGGTAGCATTTCCCTGATCGTCTTCACAAAATTTTCCTACTTTGTTGATAGGAACTGGCATTACATGCTTTGTTTCAGAGTGTATAGTACACTCATGGTGACCCTTTTGTAGCAATACCTGCTCTGACAAACATGTGGCAATATCATTCCACAACTCAGGTTTAAGCTTTATCAACTCAAGCAAAGGTAAGGTACAAGCCACTGGTGCTGACAAAATAGCCTGCACCATACTCATATCTTTCTCCTTTGTCAACCTTTTATGCATGGAGGGTATCCTCAAGGTTTGAGAACAATTCTCATATTCTCCCAGATATGATGGTAAGGTTTTCATTGTATGCTTACTTCTAGGAGAAACAATTGTTTGAACTTCCTCCGGGATGCTTGGGTGTCTAAATTTGTTTTCCGTGCCTCTGGTAAAATCCACCTCAGAGAATGGAGGCGAACTAACAGAAGACATGTTCCCATTAATTTTCTCATTTACTGCGGCCCACATGTCATTTGCCATGTCCTCATTAGCATCAATAACTTCATCATTGCATGGGAAGACAAGGCTAGGTGATGGCAGAATGTCATCTTTCAATGGAGTGTCAATTGGTGCAGACCTTTCGCTCTGAGCTTGTGAAATGAGCTCACTTTTCATTTCTCTACTTGATGACACTTCTGGTATAGTTTCTAATGTTGGCTTAAGAGAGGTTGGGCCCCGAGGAATAGGTGGTGGTGGTCCCTCAAGTATTGACTGAGCTTCCCTAATGATTTGTTGATGTACAGCTAGATTGATCTTCTCCTCACGAGGGTTTGGGTATTCTTGAAGCTTTTTGGGTAGCTCAGATAAAGCTGCAATGCGACTTCTATGAGCATCAATGATGGCCTCTAGAGTCTCATTCACTTTATCCACAAAGACAGAACCCCCAGAACTATCCTCAGTCGTACTAGCCTCATTTTGTTTAGCACTAGGCTCAGGTTGAGGTTGATGTTCCTCATGCACTTCTTGGGAAGTAAAAGTTTTATCTCTTATGTTTTGTTTAGAGGCTTCCTGAGAACTAGTGGATGTACTTTTAGTTTGTTTGCTTCGGTTCTTCTTCCTCCGAGTGGTTTTTTTTCTATTGGACTGTAGGGTCTTGTCCACTAGATTTGTTTTTGCATCCCTAGTTCGAGGTGTCTCATCAGTTTGCATTTCTGCATTTCGTGTCTGTGATCTAGTCATGACTCTAAGTGGCACGACATCATCATTCTCAGATGAAGGTGGCGATGGAACTGCCCCTACAAGGTTAAGTGAAACCTTTGGTTGAGAGGTGCCTTCCTCATGTGGTTTCAGCAGACAATCTTTTGGGAAGTGTTCAACACAACACCCTAGACAATATCTTTCTATTGGTGGAAACTGTTGTACTGTTGTATTGGACCGAGATGCTTGCCTAGAGCGATGTGGACAATCACGAGCCCAATGGGGTTCTCCGCACTCATAACAGGGGCCCATTGGTTTGGCCTCTACTTTCCTTGGCTGCCATTGACCTGAGGGGCCTGGAGTCCTAGGTTGGTAGCCGCCTAGCAACATTAAAGAGTTTTGTTCCCCTGGTTGAACGTCCAGTGCTGGGCTTGGGTATGCGGGACTTTCAAAGATATTTCTTTGGATGAATATGATACATATTCTTCCTCCACATAGCCTGGGTTTACCAAGTCTCTACACACATTTGAATTGTCGTAGTCGACAACCCTCACAGGAGCAGTCCCTGGAGCAGGAGGTTGAGCACCAAGAACAGGTCGTGCTTGTTCTTGTGTCATCGGTGGCTTACGTTCAAAACTAGTATACTGTTGATACATTTGTGGAGCCACTCCACCCCTCGGCTGCTCACGTTCCTGTCTCATTCTCGCAATGCGAGTACAATCCTGTGTGGTGTGAGTAAAGTTCCAAGCACAGGCTTGGCACCACTTCTTTGTGGGTTGGTTTGTGACTAGAGGAGAAAAGGTATTACAGTCCTCTGTTTTATGGTCACCGCCACATGCTCCACAAAGATGAGGACCTGTAGGAAGCACACTCCTCATTCTCTGCTGCTGTTGTTGTGGCTGCATGGGTGGACGATAGGTTTGTCCTAATCTCCTTAGCACTAGGTTGGCTATCTGGTCTGGATTTACTAGCGCGCTGGACCCTGATCTTTGGTCATCACCCCACTGATCTCTAGGTTTCACCTCAGGGCCAGAACCATCTTGGAACTTGAAGTTATCGGTGAAATCCATAGCATCATGGCAACACTCATTGAAACTTGTATGCTTCTTCGCATAGAGATGTGTATGCAGTGTCGAATTTTTGAGTCCTTTTAAGAAGAGAGAAATTAATCGACTTTGGGCGGGCTTCTCATCTTCTGGGCAACGATTAATGTACTGCTTCATTCTATTTACACAGTCTCGAACACTCTCATTCTCGCCTTGCTTGAAAGAGTAGATGTGTGCTACTGTGTCATGTTGAATTCCCATCAAGGAAAAAGCAGCAATGAATCTCTCTTCCAAAACTCGTAAAGAAGTTTTGTCTGAAGCCTCTAATGCCTGAAACCAAGCCAGGGCTTTTCCCTCAAGAGTGAGTCCAAACCCTTCTATTTGAGTATGCTTATCAGCAACTTGCTCAGCTCGAACTGCTTGCCTAAATGCTGCTACATGATCGTATGGATCTCCCGACCCTTCATACTTCTTTACCAGTTTCTGAAGAGTTGATGGCCTTACTTGTCTTGAATACTCATCATAGGGCCTACGGCCTCTTATTCTCAGTGGGAACTGTTCCTCTCGTTGGAAAGATGGTCCACATGTTTCCAAAATTGGTGTGGGTACCCTATTACCAGCCTCACCAAACCCCTCCAAAGATTTTGTCACCCGTATTTCAGGAGGTGCATTTATAGGAGGCCGAGTTGGCTCCCCTATCCTCCGATTGTTATAATGAGAAAGATGTTGGTGTGGTGTGACTTGTGGTCGCACATTTGGTGTAGGACGATATCTTGGTGCTAGAGTTGGGCTACTAGCAGTGGTCCACTTGGATGTTGAAGGTCCCTCTCTAGTGAACTCTCGTAGGGGAGGAGCAACAGTTTCTCCAAGAAAGGCTGTCTCTCCTGGTTTGGCTGTATTTGTTGAGAACACTTCCATAAATAATGGTTGTCCTTTCCACGTGAGTTCCCGAATCTCTTTCCAATCTAAGGTTCGGTATTCATTGGCCCATTTATCAATTATTCTGTTCATGTGTCCTGCAAGCTTCTCAACTACCACCACATGAGCTAGAGGAAGATCTAGCTGTGGCAATTTAGTTATGGCGTAATATCCCTCTAACGAATCCTTATAGACCTCTTGAAGTGGGTCATCCTGTAAGACCTTTGTCACAGGAATTTGTCGTACAAACTCCCATTGGCATTCAGCCCGCTGATCCATTTTACTCTTGCCTTTCCTATCCCTTTCCAAATTTAGATCTACAAGAAGTAAATCATCTATGGTGGATGGCTTTGAGGACTGGGCATTGGATGGTCCAGGCATGTCCGGCTCAATGAGCCAGTCATCTCTAGACTCCCTTGCTCTGGAAAGTTCTGATAAGTCTAAGAACTCGGTTTTAGAGAGCTCCCCTAATTTGTCTACCTTTTCTGGATGGTAGGTGACTTCGTAGCGAACACCATCTCCACCCATGTACATGTTACCCTGGTCATTGACGAGTGGTGCTCTATCAAGTTCTGAGAATATGTCGGCGATCTTAACAAGATACCGTTGTTGTGGGTCCCTAAAGATCTCAGCTCCTTGAGCATTTGTGTAGACATATTGGAGTCTCACATTGAGTGTTAACCCCATGGTGTCGGCTTCAAATGGATTAAAGGATCTGGAGGGTGTCCTATTTGGGGCTACGGGATGACTATTTGTCGGCCCTAGATTGTCCATGGACAATGAACTAGTTGTTCTAGAGGAAAGGGTATCGGATTGGGATTCAGATAGGGTTTCAGCAATATCTGCCAAATTGCCTACCGATTGGGTCCCACTTTCCTGCGTAGGTACTCTAGAAGGTGCCCTAGGCCCTATGGCAGAATCTACAAGACGTCCCGACCGCAAGTGCATAAGGTCAAATTTTTTTGGTTTTTTTATGTGTTTTAATTTTGTTTTGTTTTTGTTTGTTTTGGTTTTGGTTTTTGTGTTTTGTTTTTTTGATAAAAATATATATATATATATGTATATATATATATATATATATATATATTTTTACCCTACCTAACCACTAAAGGCAACTAAAAAGAATATGTGTAGTGTACTATCTACCCTATTTTTTTTATTATTTGTTTTTTAAATGTTTTTTTTAATGATTTTATGATTTTATGATTTTTACTTTTTTTTAACACAAAAATTATGAATCACGCTAAAAAAGATACTAATTATGCACAAAGTTACAAAAATTAAAAAATGCAGGTTACACTAATTATGCAAAAAATTAAAAAATGAAGAATTACAAATTATGCAAAAAAGTAGACTCCTAAAAAATACTCAATTTTTTTTTTCTTTTTATTTTTTTGTTTTTTTTAAATTTTCTTTAGTTTTCTTTTGTTTTTTTCTCCTTTTGTTTTGTTTTGTTTTGTTTTGTTTTTTTTTTGAACTAATAAATTTCGTGCCTAATATAAAAAATATGAATTTACTAATTATGCGCGTAATTACAAAAATAAAAAATAAAAAATGCACACTACTTTACTTATGCAAAAATTTAAATAAGAAACAATGGATTCAAAAAATAAAATAAAATTTGTTTTTTTTAAATTTAATTATTTTTTCCTCTTTTTTTAAATTTTTAAATTCTTTTTATTCTTTTTTTTTAAATTCTTTTTTTTCTTTCTTTTTCTTTTTTAATCTTTTTTTAATAATCTCTTTTTTTTCCTTTTTTTTAAATAAAAAATATTATTTTTTTGTTTTTTTTAATTTAAAAATAAAAAAACATGAAAAATTAATAAAAACAAAAAAAAATAAAAAAAAATGAAAATTCCACTAACCTTATCCGCGGCTCGCCCGCTCCCTCCCGGATTTCCCGCCGGCGCACGTGGGTCGCCTTCTCTTTAGCCAGCTGCCTCCTGCTGGCTTCGCAGGTCGCTTCCACACCGTCGCTTCACTACCAGCAGCACTTCACCACCTCCTCTGCGCCTCTGGCCTCTAATCCTTCGCCGCCTTCGAACCACTCCACAGAGTCGCCTACTCTTCCTGCTGCCAGCCTTCGCTTGTTGGCCTCGCCTCCGATTTTACCAGCCTACGCCAGCATTTCTTCACTCCACTTTACCTCCACTCGGCCTCTATCAATCCTTCGCCGCCTTCGAACCACTCCACAGAGTCGCCTACTCTTCCTGCTCTGCCAGCCTTCGCTTGTTGGCCTCGCCTCCGATTTTACCAGCCTACGCCAGCATTTCTTCACTCCACTTTACCTCCACTCGGCCTCTATCAATCCTTCGCCGCCTTCGAACCACTCCACAGAGCCGCCTACTCTTCCTGCTGCCAGCCTTCGCTTGTTGGCCTCGCCTCCGATTTTACCAGCCTACGCCAGCATTTCTTCACGCCTATGCCAACATAAAAACGATTAAAACAATTATATATATATATATATATATAATTGTTTTTATCCTTAAAAGGCGTCTGCAGCGCTCGCATCCCTGCAAAAATATAAATCGATTTATATTTTTCTTTTTTTTCAGCTGGCCGCCTCCGCCTTCGCTCGGCCACCCTCAGCGCCTCTTCTTCGACGGTTCGCAGCCACCTTAGCCGCCTCAACAGCTTTGCCTTCAAAGCCTTAGCATATATATAAATATAAATATATATATATATATTTATATATATATTTTTTTCTTTACTGTGCCGCTATTTTTCCATTGTATATATATATATATATATATATGGATATATATATATATATTAAACCGTCTTCACTGCCATCTCCAACACCGTTTTAGAGCCGCATGAAATAGATCTATATATATGTATATATATATCTATTTTTTTCTTTGCTATGCTTGATGGAAACACCTCCCCACACAATAACAACAAAACAACAAAACAATATCACTACTTCCTACCTATCTCACACCAACTTGCAACAAAAATACAAAAATAGAAAGTGCGTAAATTCTAATTAATGGCGGGATTACTCAACCGCAATATGAAAACACACAAGGCGCCCTTGAGATCACACACTCAATGCCCTAAACCTCGAAATAAAAAGAAATAGTGGTAGTAATGCAAGCTTCTCAACCGGTTTTGAGTCTTCTCCCCGGCAGCGGCGCCAATGGAGAGACGGAAAACTCTCTCACTTGTAGCAAGAGTAGTATGATCCACACTTAGCTCAATCCAATGGGATTTGCATCCCTTTCGGAGCTAGGGATTCAACCCGTACCGGTGCACAAAAGCTTATCCATTTGATGGAGAGAATGTGAAGAAAACTACTACTATTGACATAGACTCAACACACACTCAAGCTCAATCTTGCTATTGCTCAACTCCACATTCCATTCATCCATACATCCAAACAAGAAGAAAGCCTAGCTATTGCTTACACAAGATCTAGCATTCTTCATTCTCTAATAATCATTTCCCTAGCATGCACACAACTCTTGAAGCTATCAATAAGAAACATGCATACTAGAGAATTGACAAAAGAAGAGAGACAAATATCAACTCATTGCATTGAATTAACAAAAGAATAGAACTTACAACAATGTAGATAGGGAGTGAGAAGAGCTTGCACCTCTATGGAAGAAGAGGGAGAGCTAGTCTCAAGAGAGCTCAAACATGAGTTTGCCCAATGTGTCCATGCTCTCAAATGAGCCACCTTTTATACAAAAATTCTAGAACTCTCAAAAGTTCCCATGTGGGATTATTGTCAAGCCCCCTCCCACATTCATCTACAACTTTGAACTCTTTTCAAGAGCCCTAAGTGTCTTTTTTGTTGCATCCTTGGCATCCTTGTATTGATCTTCATTTGCATGCAACAGGGGCGGAGAGGTCAATCGAGGACTTAGCCTCATCCTTTTTTGGTGCTTTGGTCTCCTCCATTACTCCAGCGGTATCCTTTTCAGCCTCTAGCTTGTCTTGTAAGGTTGTGAATTCCTCCTCTAGAACTAGGGCTTACTCTACGGTCTCAACCACAGTTTCCTTGACCAAAGCAACTATCTCTATGATAGATTCTCTAAGGGGTAATATAGCACTATCTAGGTGAGTATCTAGGTGAGGACTGAGGTTGGACGTATCAAGGTCCACCTCACATCGCGTGCATATAATGCCCAAGCATTCATCCATTCTCAAGCTAGTTGTCTTTTCAAGGTCATGAAAGAAATAAGTATTCTTCACCTTCCACCACAATGGTGCTCAAGAGATTGATCTCAAGCTCTGGCAGCACCTTGCTCTCCTCCTATGGGGAAGATGGCCTCGCATCTTCTACTACAGTGGGCTGTTCAGCTACTATAGATTGTGCACCTTCTCGAAAGTGCTCTGATGCAAGCTGCTCTTCTACACCAGCACTCATTCCTACTGCCTTCACTTCCTTGTCATCCCTCAAATACCCTGCCAACTGCAATGCAGGCATCTCTACCTCCTCATCCAAATCCTCATCGTCTCGCTGATGAAAAACGCAAAACTGGCGAGCCACCCCACGAGAGGAACCTAGTTCCTAAATTGCTCTTCCCCAACCTCTTCACCTCCTGCTTATTGAAGGTACAGTAAGCTGTTACAGGGATGCAGATGTCGATGAAGTGTTCAAGGTGCTGGATGTAGGGGCGGGCATATTTTTGAATGTACTTAAGCAGCTCCACAGGCACCCATCGATCATTGGGGCAATGGGGAAAGGAGATGGAGTGGGGAGCCAAGTATTGCTCCATGTATGCAATCTGCGTCTCATAATGTTGGGACGCAAGGGCGAGCAACTTTTCAAAGTCGACTTCACGAGAGAACATGACAAAGAGCTTGCCCACGGGGTGGTGGAGAGGAACTCACAGAAGTTGTCAAAGTGGGTAGCCATGTGAATGCAAAGAGATAGTGTGAGCTCGTGCTTGGTTTCTATCGCGTGAAAATGAGAAAGAAGGCACCTTTGGCTATTTATAGTTAAAATTTAAAGTTTGGCCTTTTCACACTAGACCGCTAGACAAAAAAATTACAGTTTGCAAAAATATTAAGATTTCAATTAAATAAAGATTGGTTAAAAAAGAGCCTTCACCTCGATCCTGAAACTCTTGCCCCTCCAGAGGCTATTTTCCCATATACTCAGTTCATCTTCAAGCTCTTCCACATACCTACTATGTGTTGGTAGGGCTATGCACCTTGTTGCTGAAAATTCAAGGTCCCCCATTTGCCATGATTCTGAGACCATAGTTGTCCACATACCTACTATGTGTTGGTAGGGCTATGCACCTTGCTGCTGAAAATTCAAGGTCCCCCATTTGCCATGATTCTGAGACCATGGTTGTCCCCTCCTTATGCTTCCCAATCTGTAAAAATATAGAAAGTGGCACGATAACCAAAAAGTGTAAGGGTTAACTCTAGACATGCAGTGGAATCATATATACCTTTCTTCTCATCAACTTGAAACTTAACTCTTCCACATTGTCAAAGCCTATGATGCTAAAGTGTTGACGTAGGTCTATTAGGCTCCAATGCTTGCTTGCTGCCACTCACTCAACCCATCCATTTTGCATCATCACAGCTACCTCAATAGGCATAATTTCTTCTTTTGAGGCTTGAAGTGGGATCAATGTCCCGTGCTTTTGCATCCATCTTTGGTAGTGCAGACGCATGTGCAAAATAGAGTGTGCCTTCAAGAACCTAAAAGACAATGTAGAATCTACTGCATTGCACTTGTACACATCACCTTGATGTGACCCCTCATTAACCTCCCAATCCTCTCCTAGTAATCCTTGAATGAGGTTAGACGACCGTACCTCCTTACAAATATACATTATTTTTTTTTGGTGCATTGGCGTGGAATTGAACATGTGCACAAAAACATGTAAAGGACAAAACCAATTTAGCCCTATTGACCTAGATGCCTTTGAAAACTTGAGTGATGTCTTGATATCACTTACCATCTTAAACTTTAAGCATAAGATGGTCCAAGCATCAGGTTTGGGCCATTCGGGATTGTTAAGAGGGGGGTTGGGGATCTCTTCTAGCTTGCCAAATAAACCTGGTTTTTTATCTACAAAATATGAGTGAGAAAAGAAAAAGATATTATTCTGTACAAGATCACTTGGGCTTTGAGATACAAACATTGCCTCTCCAATGGATGCATGCATAGCATAGAAAACTCCAGTGAGGCTTTGGAGGAGTGGTTGTTCCTTAACATAATTAGAGGGGAAAATATCTGCAGAGAGACATAAGAAAACGGACAATCATAAGAAAATTTGAAACAAAAAATTCAATATTAGCATGTTGTTAAAGCTGTGTTTATGTTACACTGACAATTTGAAGGAAACCTTGGTAGTTGGCCTTGAATGTATAGGTCTCCAAGGGTATATACATGTTGCACTATGGCAACCAGTCCTTCCTTCTTAGTATGCTTGAAGCCTTGTAGCTGCCCCTTCCAATGATGTAGTATATTCCCCAGTTGACGCACTCGATGTGGTCCCTTAGAGCTTGGCTGCATGTAGACCCAAGCCCCAACCCCGAATCTTGCTAGAGCCCAAACTCCATTCTCATCTCTTGTGTTATGCAGCACAAGCGCTTCCACCTTCTCCCTAGGTCTTCTCACATTATTGGAAGAGGCCATGGTGGTAAAAAAAGAGAAGAAGGGAAAAGAAAAGCTTGTTTTATAACAGAAGAGTGGAGAGGAGAGAAGGTTCAGGGTTTTCAGTGCAGCAATGGAAAGCTTAAAAGAGGGTTAGAGTTTGAGAATAGGCTTCCTCAACCTAGAGTAGACTAAAGAGGGATAGAGTTTCTGCAGCAATGGAGAGGGAGGGAGCTTGAGAGAGAGAGAGAGAGGGAGATTGAGAAGGAGGGAGCTTGAGAAGGAGGGAGAGCTTGAGAGGGATGGAGTTTCTGCAGCAATGGAGAGCTTAGAAAAGGAAGAAAGAGGGAGAGGGAGCTTGAGACTGAGGGAGCTTGACAAGGAGGGAGAGCTTGAGAGGTATGGAGTTTCTGCAGCAATGGAGAGCTTAGAAGAGGAAGAAAGAGGTTCAAAATGAGCTTTCCAAACCTAGAGTATCTTGGGGGGAAGTTTGAGAGGGAAAACACACTTTTGGGAAAAAATTGAAAAATTTTAATTTTTAGGGGTTTTTCATTTGCGCGATTCTAGGTGGGGGGACCTCTAAGTTTGGGCCCAAGAGGTAGGGGGACAAGAGTAGTAATTAGGCCCCATTAGCAAACCAAAGCCTAGGCCCCCTAGGGTCAAAAAAGTAAAAAATGTGCACCCAACCCTCTTCCTATTGGTCCATTCCTAATCAAAAGTTAATCCAAGAGGCCCTCTTTGGGTCTAAAAAATTCCTAATGCTTGGGACAAAGTAAGCTTACCAAAAAAGGATGGAGGCCTGGGAATTTTACATCTTCCTTCTCATGCCCTTGCTAGAATTGCTCTTCTTCTCCCAAAATGTTTACTCATTTCCTTGCTATAATTGCTCTTCTTCTCCCCAAATGTTTACTTCAGGAGGAAGTTTGGTCTAGAATGTTCAAAGATGTGGTGGAAGATTCTCTTGTCCTCCAGAAAGGTAGTTGGATGCGACTGAACTGGAGAAATAAGTTGTTTTCTTTTGCTCCCCTCAAGATCTCAAACTCCCCCTTTTGTAGCTTTTTGGTAAATGGAAGGAAGTGTTGAACCTGTCCTATTGGGATGGCTACCCCCCAGAGCCACTGGCAATTCCATTCTCAGCTTGGGGATCTAGTGGTCCACAAATTTAACCCTCCTCTGGCCCTCCTTGATGTTCCTTTTGCAAAGAAACTGAATAACAGAGGTCTAAGGAGACTAGCTGACTATTGGGATTGGTCCTTGGCAGGTTGGAAAGAGATGGATCAGTTAGTCACAGACTTTGGTTTACTATCCAGAGAAAGGTGACTAGTTGGACAAATGTTGGCAAAATTACAGAAAGTATGGGTCTCCACTGCTTTTGATGATTCCTATTGGATAAAGGACTAGATGGGGTTTAATGGTGTGAAATTGGACAAAGGGTCAGCTAAGGTTCTTTACTTAGAACTGAGGAAACTCCTTTACTAAGAGTTTGCTTGATGGCCCTTCCCATTGGGACTAAACTCCTTCAAAGAAACTTCACTTTAGGTTGCTTCCCCAAGGGTAGGTCAACACTAGAAGATGGAAGGCATGCATTCTAGGATTGCCTTGCTATCAGGGGATTATGGGCTAAAATTGGAAAATGTGTAACTAAGTCCTTAGTAGGTGTTCAAGGTCATTGGGGGATTTTAGGAAGGGGAGGGTTTCTAAAGAAGTTACTAACCTGCTCTTTAATATTATTAGATATGGTTGCTTATGGAAAATATGGGTATCTAGAAATAATATTGTGTTTCAGAAGGGGGGAATACTGGTCTAAATGTGACTGAATTAATGTATAAATGTACTCATCTTTGCTGGTATGTATACTATGCTAACAAACTAAATGATGCTAACATCTTGCAGGCAATATACTCTCTGCAGTCTGGGATTTTATTTGTTGATCACAGCAAACCCTTGTACATACTAGGTTGCTAGTTGCCTAATATTTGGTTGCATGTAGGATTACTGTAGACTTGATGTGAAGATTAGGCCTCCCAAATTTGGGCGAAAGACCAAAACATGGTATCTCAAGGAAAAGCACCCCATCTACAGTTTTGTGGCTTTCATTAAGAACCCCCTGGATACCATACTAGTGGTCAAGGTGTGGACTGGTAGATATGTATTAGAAAAACTATCTCCCAAAAGTTACACTACTGAAGTTATGATGATTGCTTGCATACAACTTGGATATTATGTGTCTTGGAGCCAATCCTCATTTGTGTGGGAAGATGATAGATGGGATATGTTATGCAAGCTGCTAAAATGCAATGTAAAAGAGTTGGATTAGTCTCTGGTTCTTAGCCTTTGGCCCATGGTGTTTTGTACTTGGTAAAGGTTTCCACTCTTAATATAATAAATATCTTTCTCAATTTTTTTTAAATAGGCTACTAGTAAGGGCACTTTCTGAACTTTTTATAATATATCAGAAGTCCACAAGCTTCGAGCACCCGGACTGCCAGAGGGTGACATGGAACTCTAATGGCAGCTGAAGGACAAGTAAGTGGTAGAGCATTTGAGTGTGGGGAAGGACGGTTGGTTCAATACACTTTTTGTATGCATGGAGGGCTGCGTAGTCCATGAGATGGCAACGACTAAGTGATTGATGAAAGTCGCTGCTGGCCGTCGCTCTCTGTCCACGACTAAGAGGACACCAATCACTGCGAGATTGGTAGCCCTTCGATTGTGAACGCTGAAGCACTCATTTCCACATCTCTTACACCTCCGATTCCAGGCCTGCTCAATTTGTTCTGTGAATACTTCCCAATCCTCCTCCAAGCCGCCTTGGAGGCCACGCTAGAGTAGGAGGAGGAGAGAGAGATATATATATATGGCGGAAGGGTCTGTGACAGTCTCCAATGGGTCGTGGGGTACCCACATGTGGAGGAGCACGAGATCTTTGGTGCACAGGAAGACAGCAGACGTGGTTCAGGATTATCCAACGTAAGGGCTACTCTTGATTGAATCCTTCCTTGCTGCTCCTCTGTACAGATCAAATATATACCTCATGAGGCCTCTTGTGTTGTTATTGTTATTGGTTGTGTGCTAGGCCAAAGGTACCAGAGGAGCCTTCTCTGCGAGGCACAGCTCGCTTCCTCGTCACAGCGTTGGCAGTGGCAGGGGTCATCAGCGCCATCTCTTTCGTCTACATCAACTCCGAGAGCTCTCGCACAGCGAGGCATTGGGGCACCGCCTATCTCTTGAGCCTCCCCACCTCCCAGCAGAACTACCCCAACCTCCTTTGCCCTTGCAATAAGTCCTCCATCCCCTGGCCCTACTTCATCAACTTCTACTGGATCAACCAGACCGCCCACCAAACCAACAGCTGGGACAGATACCCCATCACCAATTACACTCAGTTCTGTGACCCCCTCAATGTCGTCGTTAATGGAAACGGAACCTCCGGGGCTTGGCTCCAAGGATGCTACCTCATGGCTCAATCCATCACCGCCTACACAAACAAAACCATGAGAACGACAGTCTCTACCAATACAGTGACGGCGCCATCTGTTCTGGCACACATCATCACTATACAAATGCAAGGTAGAGATGAAGGGTTGTATTTTGTTAGTTTCTTGTTTAAATTCATAGGAATACATGCGATGAAGTGCTCAGGTGTGGGTGCACACATGCTAGCACAGCAAAGGGCCTCTAGTTATGACTGCAGGATGTTGTGTTTAGATCAGGTCGCAGATGGTTACATAGCCGAAAATACTGCTTAGTATTTAAATTTGATATGGTTGTGAGCCATGCCATATCATGAGACAAGGGTGCCGGCTTCAAGTGCCTGACATGGCATGGCAGTAGAGGCTTGATTGCTGCCCATAACAACACAACTTCACAAGGGCTGTTCTCGGAAGAGCGAGAAGAGGTGCCTTTCGGTAGTTGATCACCGAGTCTGAAGAGTCATTTGCATGCGATTCCATGTGAAGTTCGGGCTTCTGAAGTGGGCATTCATGTTGGGGTACACATAGGAGGCCTTTTTTGCGTGCGTGTGTGCATGTGTTTGTTGCTCTGGATATCCACAGGTTGATCACAGATGGTTAGCCCACATGCTTTTCAACAAGCGGGTGTTCATCTTGGCAGACACCTCGGTCATTGATCTTTGTGTGTGCACGTGTTTGGTGCTCTGGATGGATGCAGGTTACAGTAGTAATTGCTCTTGTGCAGATCAGAGTGAGTTCTCATACATGCAGGATGATGCCACATGCTTAATTAATCATTTCCGTCTAACGTTGCTGGCATAATTAATCATGTCGTCTTACATTCTCTTGCTTCACGTGGTGCTAGATGATCATGCTTCCGGCAGTTTGTACTCACATAGGGCTAATTTCACATGGTCAGCTGAACTTGTGCAGTTGCTTGGAATTTTGTGATGCGCAGATGCTCTGGACGATGTGTTTGCCAACTATGCCTACCTTCCCACGAACGATTTCGCAGATTGGGCGCAGCTCCTCATTGTGAAGCAGATGTTCAGCAGGGCAGCTTATCGCTTCGTGATGAGCACCAAGTCCATGAACGACAAGAATTACACCAACGCTATGTACTGGCGATTCTTCAAAGGAGACTCGTACACGAGCCCCGCGCCCAATGGCACGCAAGTAAAAGCCTTTGATTTGACCGGACAAAGGGCCCCGGTGCTGGAAATGAACTGGACAGTGTATGTGAACGATCAATGCAGGCCGCCATACTGCGATCAAGTGGTGAAGAATTCTTTACTGCGCCGCTTTGTAACTGCCATGACTGAGGTTGGGGGCTTTGCAGCTGTGATAATGGTTGTGCTGCGAGGTGTTGTGTGGCCTTGCATCCGCTACCTCAATCGCTGGCCCTAATATAATTTATAAAACCCTTATATATATCATCTCCTATTTTTGAGTGTTTATATGGTTTTCTCTATCCTATCACTACTTGACACGTTGTTGGTAAGATGGCCTTCTATTTTCCCAGTGTCAGACTTCTATCACCACTTGACATCTTGTTTGTAATGCTTACATGGGAATGCCATTAGTAGTGATTCTGATGGAATCTGTGATGATTAACAAGCTTATGGAGGATAAAAGTGATGATTGTCCATAATGATTAGGCGTGATACACATACTAAGCAAAAGTGATTAAACTAATGAAAATGGTTATTATCACTAATCACTAGAGTAATCGGGCATAATCAAGTGTCTCCATTGTGCAATTTGGGCCTCTTAAATACTAGCTTTGAGATACATCAACATGCTCATAGAAACTTGTGTGCATGAGATAAGGAAGGAACCCTCAAATAAAGCCTAGAATCTCTCCACCTCTCCACTGAATGATGGAGGTGTCCCTTTTATATTTTATTGAGCTTTTACATGGGCACATAACCTTAGGTAGGTGTGTGGAACTGAGCCCCTATAACCCCTTGGGCACTAGGCATAAATATATGGTGATTCAAATATCCCTCCCCCCCCCCCCCAAACATAATATTCATGGCATGATTATGTTATGATGGCAATACGAACTCCTATTAGGTCATTCTAGTTATGGTTTACAATGCTAATGCTCTTTTAGTCTTGCCGAGTTATGATCTCGAGGGGTGACTCATAAATATGTAAGCATAGCACGTGGGTTCAACAGAAGGGGTTTTTTAAATCCCTTTTTACACATTTTTTACATACATAAGGGTACCATTTAAAGCGTGTGTTTTGTTCATGAAAATTTTACAGATAAGGGGTTTTTTAATTAGGCCTTGAACGCACGTGATATATAGAATTCACAGATAGTGAACCCCCCAAGGTTATGATGACCAATGGTGGTGTTCATGTAGGAAACTAGTTATACTTACAATGCATACATAATGCTTAGAATAGAGAGGTGACCAACAGGGGGTGCATGGTCATATAGGAAACTAGTTATGCTTAAAATAGAGAGGTAACCGATAGGAGGGGCATGGTCCTAGATGGTCTAGAAAGCCCATTTATTTGCAACATAGTTGGCATCACAAGAGACCTCTTCTTGGTTGTTTTCTTCTTCACTTGAGTCTCTTCCTGCACAAGTAAGGCCTTTTGAGCCTTGTTCTTAAAAAACAATCCTTTTTTACATGGTTTGATTTGCTACAAAAGTCACATGACTGCTTTGGAGAGTCCTTATTAGGTCCTTTGTATGATCCTTTCAAGGATCTCTTCTTCTTGAATCACGTGGTTGCAAGGTGAGGGTACTCACTTTCGTTCACTCTCTCTGAAAATAGGACATTGATGCAGCGCGATACTCTCAGGTGGAGTATCTCGATTGAGATATCACCACCATCAATATAAGCATGACACGTCCCTCCCGAGCCAAAAGCCCTATATCTTGATTGAGATATCAACAACCACCACACGAGCAAGCTCGGAAGGGAAGTCACCATCCATGTCACTAATACATGTCATTGCCACCTCGCTATCTCGATCAAGATATGAAGGCCACTCTGATCCACGTCAATGGCACAATGGATCCCCCTCGACTTGCCAACTCGGATGTATATTCAGTAATGGCATCTCCACCATCCACCTATCTCGAACGAGATCCCGACATGTAATCTCGACCATTAAAGGATCTCGATCGCGATATGAAGATGTGATCTCATCCGTTCGTTCATATATCTTGGTTGAGATATGGAGATGAGATCAAAGCCATAGAAAAATCTTGATTGAGATAAACTCATATAATCCCAACCGTGATCCCAGTCGAATCGGGTAACACTTCTTGCAATTACTAATAATCTATGGCCAGTTTAATTGGATCTTGTCTAGCCACTGTACCTGAATCAGATGATGAAGTCCTAAGAGATGAAGTGGCCGCTTGGCACGCAGTGGTACACAAGAGCTGATAAGCAAAACCGTGCACGATGATGAATCACTAGGAGAATGACAGGAGCTGGTGGCTGGAGAAGATGAAGTTATAGCTAGGGCTGTGTGTGTAGCTGCTGTTTAAAAATTTGTTTCAAACAAGATCAACTAGCTGACTAGCTACACAATCTTGGAAAAAGGATATGATTGATGAATGAGCTGCCTTAATGGGGCCAGCGATGTTGGTGGGTTGGTGAAGGAGCAAGTCTAGCTGTGATTGTTGGACTAGAGTTTTTTTTCCCTTTTTTTTTGACACCACTAGTGCTCTGCTCTCCCAGCTGGGAATAGCAGGAGAAGCGGGATTTACAAGACATATGTCGAAAATAAGACCCGAAATATATATATATAGTTTAAAAACCTTTGGTCACGCAGTGACACATGAGCTTCGATAGTAGTACGTACTTGGTGTCTAGCTGCCAGGATTGCACTACCTAACATGCACATGCGTGAGTACAGATCCCACATTATATCTTTAAAAAAATTTCATGTAGGTATATAGTAACATGAATATCACTTCAAGGTTCGAGAAAAGACATGGTTAGAGAAAAGACAGGTTCCTTTCATCCTGGAGCTTGCTTAACTTTTCAAAATTCCACTTATCATTAGAGGAAAAATGTCTCGTCCAAATTTTTTTATAAAAATAGTAGTAATTGGATGAAACTATTAAGAAAATATCTGATCAAATTTATCTTTTCCTCTTCAACCAGTTTGTTACTATCCTAACGTCGACGTGTAGGGAAACACAAGTGGCCAACTGGTTGTTAGCATGCTATCCTCCAATAAAGAGCTTGGAGCGATTCTGAACTACCTTGCCAGCTGCTCATCTCATCAAAGACAACATCCCTGCTTACCCTCAACTCACATGTAGTAGGGTTATAACACCTGTATCCCTTTTGCTCAAGGGAATATCCAATAAACACACATTTTTCAGCTTTCGGATCCACCTTAGTTCTCAGCTCATCTGGCATATGCACATATGTAATGCATCCAAAGACTTTCAGATGAGACAAATCTGGTTTTCTGCAAGTAAACCTCTCCTCTGGAGTTACATCATGTATGGCATGGCTGCAGTTGGAGTCCTGTTCATGATGTATACTGCTGTAGAAACAGCCTCAGCCCAATAGCTATGCGGCATATTTTTCTCTTCCATCAATGCCTGTGCAATCTCAGCAATGTGCCTGTTTTTCCACTCAGCAACTCCATTTTGCTACGGAGTGTATCTGCATGTAAACTGTCTCTGAATACCATTCTTCTTCAAAAATTCAGAGAACTCATTGGAGAAGTACTCTCCCCCTCCATCTGACCTTAGGCACTTTACATATTTCCCTGTTTGCTTTTCAACCAAAACTCTGAAATTCTGAAAGTGAGAACACCTCACGCTTCTCCTTCATGAAATATACCCACACTTTCCTTGTGTGGTCATCAATGAAAGTCACATAATACCTGCAGCCTCCCATAGACATGGTCTTCGTAGGACCCCATACATCTGAATGCACAACATCTAGTGCATTTCTACTCACATATCTGTTGCGTGGAAATACATGCTTTGTTTGCTTTCCAAATTGGCATGCTTCACATATTCTCTGCATACCTTCCACTTTAAACTTTGGCAGCCCTGTCACAATTCCTTTAGTCTGCATAGACTTCATTCGCTGCACATTCACATGTCCAATTCTTTTATGCCAAATGTCTGTGTCTGCAACAATCCCTGAACCATTTGCAAACATCGTAGCACTCATTTCAGGCATGTCTACATTCAATGTAAACATTCTTCCCACTTTGTTGCCTTTTGCACAACCAACCTGCACTTGTCTTTAAAGTATTCAACATAGCAACCATCAGGGTTAAACTGAACCTGCAGACCCTGCTCAATCATCTGGCCAACTGAAACCAGATTCTTTGTTATGTTCGGAACGTGAAGTACATCTGCAAGGTACTTCACTTTGCCATCCTGCAAGACAATGGCACATCTCCAACATGGGCAATTGAATGAGCAGTGTCATCCCCTGTTTCCACAAAACCTGGTCTTTCCGGGTTTTTCATCTCCTTGAACCACTCCCCATGACTTATCATGTGGTTCGAAGCACCTGAATCCACATACCATACATCATCTTTTTGTGCTGCATTAACATTTTCAGACATGGCATTCACGACATACTGCATAACCAACAACCTTTCATTATCCTCATTATTTCTGCTTGAGGATGCATAGTTGTTTTGCTGCACTTTCCCATTTTGCATGTCAGCTTGCTTCTTATAACATTTTGCCTGCACATGTCCAGGCTTACCACAATAATAGCATTCACGTGCATCATTATACTACCTTTGCCAATTTCCATGGCCTCTTTGACTCCCCCTGCCTCTGAATTTGCCTCTTTTACCTCCGTGTTGTTGTTGTTGTTGTTGTGTATTCTGGGACTGTTGTTGTTGCTGCTGCTGGCCATAATTCTGATTACCTTTTTGGCCACCTCCTTGACCGCATCCACGGCCTCCTCTACCTCTTCCTCTTCCTGAACTTGTGTAGAAGGCCTGTTGCTGAACTGTTTTTGTTTTGTGAAGACTGTTGGTCTTCACCCAAGCTCTTCTCTTCTATAATCAGCATAGACACTAAATCTGTAAAGTTGGGAATGTTTTCTCGAGTTTGAATAGACGTCTTGAATGCCTTGTATTGTGGCCCGAGACCACGTAGACAAACCTCCACCTTATCATCATCATCTACTGACACACCAATAGATGCAAGGGATTCCACAATATCCTTTATCTTCAATGCATAGTCATTCACAGACATGCTCTTTTTCTCCACAGTATGAAGTTCATTCTTCAACTGTATCTTACGTGCCTTGGTATTTGTTTCATAGAGTTTCACCAAGGTGTCCCACGCCTCCTTGGGGGACTTGGCATCCTGAATGTGCCCAATCATGGTGTCCTGTATACTAATGGAGAGCCAATACATAACTTTCCTGGCTCCTTGGTTCCAATCTTTAAACTCTTTCACATCTGCAGCCAGTCGGGGATTTATGTCTGGTATCTTTGGTGCCTCTTCATGCTCACCTTCTATGTAGTCCCAATAGCCATTTCCCATCAGGAAATTCGTCAACCTAAACCTCCAAGCATGGAAGTTATTCTTATCAAGCTTCTCAGCCACAATCTGGGTTATCCCATCATTTGACATCTTGCCAAACACACAATTTTACCAGAAACAGCACTTTGGTTTTTCCTACACACAAACTGCTGTATTTTCTACAGCGGTACTGTAGTACTCTCAAATGTCACAACCAGTGACTTCAATGTGCATACATACACCTAATGGCAACTGTTGACCTCTTTGCAGCACCCACAGTGTCTGCACAGTCAATCTGTCTTTTTGCAATTCTTAAAACAGAGTTCTGCAGAGAATCAATGACTTACCCGCAGTGCTCGAAATCGCCTGCTTTCTGAAAAACGGAGGTCCAGACGCGCCCGAAACGTGTTTTCGATCCAGAAAATTGGGTCTGATAGAACAATATAGTTGCCCTATAGCTTTACTCCCGCGAAGAACGCTCCTCAATCAGAGATCATTTGTCGGTGCCTCCCGTAGAGCTCCCGACAAGGGTGTAGTCACCAACACAAATAGGGAAGAGTAGTTGAAGCTCTTACCCTTGTACCGCTTCCTGTGGTTCTCTTGCTTGCAGTTCAGCCCTTAGCACGAACCAGACTCTGATACCATAAAAAGATGCAGGGGGGAAGAGAGCTTGAGCTCTTGCAAGCACACACACACTCACAAAGTCCTAATAGAGAACACACAAAGTGGAGGCTGAAAATCTTCTTCTTCTTCTTCACTCAACACTCAACACACCATATACAAAGATGAGAGTACACATAATATGAAAGGTACTCAACCAATACATACACGGGTTCTCTATAGTGTGAACCCAACTAAATGAGCTGGTATTATAACTATGCCAGTCTCTAAAATGGCTATCACACAGCCTATCATCCTACTGGCCGCATATCACCCATGATCTCACCAACCATGCCAGTGGTGTAAGTATGGGGCCTATCTCCCAGGCGGGTCATCAGTGTCCACCGCCTCACTAGACGAGCTCGATATCTCAACAACGTAGTCTCTAGGGTGTTTGTTGATGCGCCATTGCACAAGTTTAGAGTCCTTAGATGCATTATCAAGTGATGGATAAATTTGAGAATTGTTGTTATTATGATGGCTCAATGAGCAAGATTGTACTCACAATGGGTTTTCACACACTTTTCGAGAGTGCAAGTGAAAGGTGTGTGGACTTTGTTTATGCAAAGGATTTTGCAAAATGGTGCCAAGTAAACCAATGCCTAGAACTTTTTGGCATAAGTGTTTCTCATGGAGATACAAGACTTGAAGAATGCCTTGGGTTTGGCTATCTCTGTGACCCAAAACTAGTCAGGTGGTTAGCTAAATTGATTAAGTTCAAGATAGCTAAAGTGTTCGCGCCTTTTTTGCAATGCATAGACTCAATGCCTTGAAAATCTGATGATTGATGATAACCAGGATTGATGATTGAAAATCTGATGATTGATGATTGATGATAACCAGGATTGTGAGATACCAAAGACACTTTAAGGACTATTTAAGTGTTGTGAAATTTCAAAACGCCAAGTGTTTTCTGCCCCTTTAATTCCAAGGAATTTTCTTGTACTAGTTTTTAGGACAAAAGCTAGGCTTTTAGTTTATCTTTCCCGGTTGGATTCCTAATTAACCCAAATGAGATTCTTGAAGAAAAGTGGGTACTCAATTTTGAGCCCCACAATCGAGTGATTTGGATCTCTTCAAGCATGGATGGGACACTACTTTGAAGTTTGAAGTCCTTCACCAAAAATTCATTCAATGTAGACGTCAAGTTCTGGATGGTTTTAAGCCCATTGCAATTTGCCATGGAGAGAGAGGCTGAGAAGCACGCAGTCCGAGTCTCCTATAGAGAGAGAGAGAGAGAGTGTGTGTGTGTAGGGCCAACTTGGGCGCATACACAGCACCATCATAGTGCCATAGAATTCATTCAATGTAGACGTCAAGTTCTGGATGGTTTTAGACGTCAAGTTCTGGAGAGAGAGGCTGAGAGGCACGCAGTCCGACTCCCGAGTCTCCTAGAGAGAGAGAGAGAGAGAGTAGGGCCAACTTGGGCGCACTTATTGCATGCACAGCACCATCATAGTGCCATAGAATTGCAGTCCCACGCTGGCACAAAATTGCTTCCTAAAATTTCTCCTTTTTGTTCCTAATGAGCGCTATTATCGATGCTTAATACCTGCAATTTTGCAGGGCTTACAGGGATTTCGCTCTCTGAATCCCTACGCCTGCATGGAGTTGCCAGCTCCATGCAGGCAGGCAGGCAGGCAGGCATGACCGCGAGGTGTTGGAGACTGTAGTCGCCTAGCGATGCCAGTGCTAGGCGCCAAATCAGGGAGCCTAGAGCCCAACGCACATTTGGGGCCTGGGCTGCCGCTCTCCGTCGGTTAGGTCACAGGTGCACTCCAAGGTTCGGGAAAACAATTTTAGGGAAAAGGAACTAAATCCTTGTCACCACTAAATGAGAAGGAAATTGCTATTTTTGAGATGGTATTTTCTATGTGAACTTAGAAAATATAACTAAAACTTGTAAAATTTGAAAGGGTTTTATTTCCTTCTCATAAGAATTTGAGAAGGATTTTCCCGAAGTTGAACAAGTTCTAGGCTAAAGCGAACCCGTCTTTTCCCGAACCCTGGTGCACTCTACGAGAGAGAGAGAGAGAGAGAGATGAGAGTGTGAGGAAGCCCGAGAGTTAAAGAGAGATGAGAGAGATTGTTAACCCAATATCTATATACAGGATTAATCACAACCCCACCTCCCTCCACGTGGGCAAAACAAGGGATCCCATTTATTCCATAAACAAGGGATATGGTTACAAGGGTGTATATCTTTGGGGTAGCCACCTGTGTATAAGCAGTAACTTGCTAGGACATGACATTAACTTGCTAGGACATGACATCAAATTGCTTTAAAAACTGAGCTACCACTTGAAGAAAGTAAAAGGTACAAAGCCCAAGACAAAAGAACACTATTAAAACCCTCGTCAAAGGTCATGATATCTTAGAAATACAAATTTTCCCCGATGAATATTCCTTCCTTGTTGCACATACCAAAAAGAAAGGATCAAGAAGTACCACTTGATGAAAGTAAGAGGTGTAAAGCCCAAGACAAAAGGACACTATTAAAACCCTCTTCAAAGGTCATGATATCTTAGAAATACAAATTGCCCCCAATGAATACTCCTTCCTTGCACATACCAAAAAGAAAAGGGTCAAGAAGACATCATGAAGGTTAGTTATCATGAGAGATAAATCCAAATCTAGTGAGATATTTGATCTATCTCTTCAACCAATATCGAGGAAAATAAAACCTTTAAAATTAAAATAGTTAAGCAACTCCATGATGCATTTCACACTTTCCCAAAATTAAAATGAATAGTCACACCATAATTCACCTATTGAACAAGGTGTAATATTCATGGCCTAGAATATAGGGAGATTAAAGAGAAAGAGAGAGATAGGAGAGAGAGTGTGTGAGAAGCACAATCTTAGATGTGTGTGAGAGAGAGAGGAATAATGTTGAACACAAGAAGGAGATGCAAAGGAAAAAACTTTTGGATGCACAAGTATTGAAGAGAGAGAGAGAATGTATACCACTTTGATATAGAAAGATCAAGTTTATTTGGTTCAAACCATCTATATTCAAAATGAAAATGCTAAGACCTTAGGATAGAAGAATGTGTTGAAGGCCTTTTTTGATCACATAAAGCTTAGTCCAGGGTTAGTTTTTCCTTAGCAAGAATTAATCCTAACTTTCTTTACAATGGATTGAAAGAACACATTTACAAAATTAAAGGCAATTCAATTCAATATGCATAGTTTTTTTTAGTAATCTCACCACTTCACCTCTTATATTTAAAATTCAAGGCTAAACATGAAAGACATAAGGTGACATCTTTATATTTCTTCTCTCTCTTGAATATGATCATTAGCTTTATGGTAAAGAAAGATTTACTTTAATAATCATGCTTTGCATATGTGTATGTGTGTTGGTGTGTGTGTCTTTGGGGACATCTCATAAAATTGGAATGATCCAAGGAAGGTTAGCATGGCCACTACACAAGGATGACACACACAAATCAAGAAATGGACTTATATATATATATATGTATATATATATATATATATATAGAGAGAGAGAGAGACCCACACACACACACACACACTCTCTAAAAGCTCAAAACTACAAAAGCTCCAATTTCTTATAAAAAGCTCTAAATTAGAAGCTTACAAAAAAAACACACTCATCAATCAAGCCTCCACAAGAAACAATCTTTTGTCAAATTACCACAAAAACTTGCGACTAGAATAACAAAAAGGAACAAGGTTTGAGCAAGATAAGACAAACTAAGTAACCTCCGACAATCGAACATGTCATGGTCACTAAAAAATTTAACCCAAAAATACTATTAGTGTCCTGATCTAGTACGCATCTCTAAGATATTTCGAGGGTCCAAGCTAAGCTTTGCCTTTGATCCTTGAGGTCTCCCTCGCCTATGACCTACATCAAACAAGTATCTACTCATTCTTCTCTCTCTCTCTCTCTCATACACACACACACAAGCACACAATGAGAACAAATATATCTAGCATAATACATTTACTAGCAAGAATATAATTTTTGTGAAAAGTACTAATTTGAAAAATAACAAACTTAAACTCAACTCTTACCATGTTGCTCCTCATGTGCTTGCTCCTCCTCCTCATGTTGCTGCTCCTCCTCCTCCTCCTCTCCCTCCCCTAACAAGAATGTTATACTCTCTCTCTCTCTCTCTCTCTCTCTCTCCCTCCTCAGACTTACATATACATAGGTGCATGCATGGGTGTGTGTACGATATCACTCAAGTTTCTTTGAAAGTGCGGAGATACATGTGGCAGCTTGGAACTGCAATCATCTATATGGACACACCCACGGAGACTGTTGGAGGAGGTCATGGATGGACGAGATATCATTTCACTTACAGAGACACATGAGAGCCCCGAGAGTGGGGTGGCCTGCTAGTAGTACACGAGTACCGATGGGAATTCACACACAGAGGATAAACCAGGAGCCGCACCACCGGAGGCTCAAGAGATGAGTAGTGATTGTCTATCCCTTAGCACTATACAACAAGATACAAACAGTTGCACGAGACCTAGAAGCTCGCTACATGTGGATACGACTTGAGCTATCACAGGAGCACATTCTCTACATTGCTCTATGCTACTTTGCACCTAGTGACTCTAGATTTGCGAGGACAAAAGAGGGGGAGGTGGAGGATGCCCACCACTCACCAAGACCCAAGAGGAAAGAAGGAAGATGATACACAGTAACCATACACATCTCTCATAGAGGGGATCATGGAGTACTCCCAGTAAGGGGAGGTCTACCTCATGGGAAACTTCAATGCAGGGACACATAGCAAACAGTTGTGAAGTCTATGATTTTGACAATCTAGAGATACTTTGCACCATGGAGGACACACACGCTCTACAAAGCCACCCAAGAGGAGACTCTATCTACGAAAATGAAGCAACAAGCAAGAACAAAATTTAAAAACTTTACTTGTGACAAGAAGGAGAAAATAGCCATTGTGGAGCTTTACTAATGAAATCACATAAAGTTACTTGTTTTCAATATCACATGAAGACCATGTGGTGATGTTTACAAATGTAAAATTCAGCTTTTCACAAGGCTCTAGATGTCTATTTACTAGAACCACCACCTCATCATCATCTAACATCCTTCCTTGATACCAGCGGTTTGTATCATAATTTGTAAGTAGTGCTGCTTGCGCCACTCTTCTTCCATTGCTTAGAAGGTAAACATCAATTAAATCTACATAAAAAATAATTCTCTCTCTCTCTCTCTCTCTCTCTCTCTCTCTCTCTCTCATATTTATATAAAAAGAAATTGTTACCATCTAAGTGTTCTTCTTCAACCTTCCCTCTCCTCTCTCTCTCTCTTTTTTGGGAAACATAGTTGTATATCTGAGTATACTGTCTGGCGGGAAGCCTGGAGGTGGCTAGTATGCCAATAAAACACCCTCTAACAAGTGAACTAATTTTGTTAAAGCGCTTTGATGGGCTGAGACACACGGTAAGCGAGTCATGGATCTTCTCCTTTTGCCGAGGAGGAGAAGCTCCCACAAGCCTACAGAGATGAGACCCCGCTCCCGCAGTAGCAATCCCTTATGCACTTCTCGGTGTCACTTGAAAAGCACAATGGGGAGGCATGGGGGCCTGCATTGTCCTGCTCGGCCATCCGGTGGAAAGGGCAGGAGGATGGGATAGAGGATGAAAGGAAGGGGGTTCAGCCTGCGGCGCCGCGGGGGGGGGGGGGGGGGGGGGGGGTAAACGGGAAAGAGGCGAGGGCAGAGGGGGAAAGGACAAGCAAAGCGGCGGAGGAGCAGAGGAGGGTCAAAGCAAAGGGGCGGAGGAAAGAGGTAGGAGGAGGAGAGGAGGGTCAAACCAAAGGGGCGGAGGCGAGCATCAGAGAGAGCAAGGGCGAGGGAAGGGCAAGGGTGAGGTGTGGGCCAGGGGCGAGGGAAGAGGCAGGCAGCAAAAGGAGCAAGGGCAAGGGAAGGGAAAGGCGAGGGGAGGGCCAGGGGTGAGGGGAGGGCCAAGGGTGAGGTAAAGCTGGGGGCAAGGGAGAGGATGGAGGCAAGAGAAAGGCGAGCACAGGGTAGGGCCAAGCGGGCCAGGGCAAAACACGGGGGCAAGGCTAGGGTGGCAGAGACGAGGTCGACGAGGCCAACAACAACGAAAGGTAGGGGGAGAGGCAAAGATGCTGGGAAGGCAGGGCGAACAGGGCAGCAGAGCCGCCTAGTGGCAGAGGCAAAGGGAAGGCGAGGGGAAGCAGGGAAGGACAACAGAGTGTAGGGAAGAGCAACGTGCAGCGCCTGTGGACAGAGCAACGAACAAAGGCGAAAGGACGGGCGGGACCAGGAGGGGGCAGCGATCAGCCAACAGGCGTGCAATGGCAAGGCACAACCAGCAAGCAAAGGCGACCACGAGTAGATCCACGAGCAGATCCCTCTCTCGGCTCTCTCTCCTCTCCCTCTCTCTCTCTCTCTCTCTCTCTCTCTCTCTTTTTGCAAACAATGAACACAGGTCTGTATTACTAAGTACAGAAAACCTCCAAAGATGCTTGAATAAGCCTGTCTCTGGGGCAGTACAACTCGGCATAATTGCCAAAGCGGCCAAAGCCAAGAGCTATTACAAGGAAAGCACAAGGCCTGTCAAGCTGACAGTAACCAGGGCAAAGCTGGAGACTGTGGAAACTGAATTACAAGAACAATACAACCTGTAGGAAGAAGGCCTAACAAACTAAAAAAAAACCAGGGGAAAAAACCTCTCCTAAAGAGAGCAAAAAATGCCTTGGTATCTACGGAGAAGAGAGAGCTCCAAGCAGCAGCATCTGGAAAATAGGCACCCCACAGCGATAGTCGAGGAGCATCAATAGTAGATGAGAAGGTGGCCTCTGAAGAAGACCAAAGCTCGTAATCAACAAGCTGACTACACCTGAAGATACTGAACTGGACGACGTTGTGAAGCTAAGGGTGAAGACACAGTTGCAAGAAGACCGAAGAGAGGGGCGACGAAAAGAGCAGGTGCCAAGTGAGACCAACCACCAGATCAAGACCCACCTCGAGGCCCGCGCCGAAACCACCAGGAGACTGGAAGACAACAAAAACAGGAACCCAATCCCGACGGGGCACAGCAACTGAGGCAGACAAACCAAAAGCCGACGAGAGAATACCTGGAAAGGAGGCTCCCCAGTGTGAAGGAAGAAATGGAAGGCCCAAAGCAGAAGAGGCCAATCTCCAACCACCAAGAGCTGAACGCCAGCGGTAAAAGCACAAAAGTCTGCTACTGGAAGAGCGGCTTGGGGGTGGGCACCAACAGATGAACAGCTGTTACGCTTCAATTGGAAGGACAGGGTAGGAGAATTGAAGGAAGAACCCCAACTGGCAAGGAGGAAGAAACACTAGACACCCAACGCACCCGAAGCCCATGAACCCACAAACAACCCACTTCCGCACACAACACCATACCCACACAAAAACACTAACATGTTAAAGATGGCAGCGGAAATGAAATGATCATACACAGCAGCAGCGGCAAAGTGAGAGAGAGAGAGAGACAATGAAAATTCCAACATTGCTTGATGAAGATGATCCATACAAGAGAGAGACCTCGCGTGAATGCTTCTTCAGTAAGGCTCTGCTCCAATAATTGACTCAGCTCACTGAATGAAAATGAGACTAGAGGCCACTATTTATACTCACTTATTGCCTGGGTAGGGCAAAAAGTAAGATAAATAATAATAATAATAAACCTCCAAAAATAAGGTAACGACCTCTAAAAATAGCTACAGGCTGGGGAAAAATACCAGACGAAGACCAAAAATACTACAGGGTGGCCAACTCACGGTGGCCAGTCCACATACAAGGGCCTGGACCATCAAGATGACACATCTGGACATGACAATACTAGCTTTAACACCCCCTCTTAGATCCAAGATGTGGAATCAATCTGAGGGATCTTAAGTGTGTCTGCACCACCGCTGTGCTGAAGAGCCTTTGTGAAAAGATCCGCCACGTTGTCCTCTGTCTTGCAGTATTCAAGAGTGATAGTCCCGTCCAGAAGCTTCTCCCGTATGAAATGATACTGGATCTCTATGTGCTTGGTCCTGGCATGAAATACTGGGTTCCGAGCAATAGCTAAACAGCTCTGGTTATCACAAAACATAGATGAGCTTCTCCGCTGAGGAAAACCGAGCTCACCAAGCACAATTGTGACGAAGCCAGACAACCTCACAAGTGCCGGCACACACTGCTCTATATTCAACCTCTGTGGATGACAAAGCAACTATAGGCTACTTCTTACTGCTCCATGAAATAGCTCCCGATCCAAGTGTAAACCAATATCCTGTCGTAGATCTCCTGCAGTCTGAATCTGTCCAGCCGCTAAGGTACACCTCATTCTCATTCCTCCCGGGCATTTAGAATGCCATAGTCCTGGATAGCTCGAGTCATTAAGCCATAGTTCACCTGAAGAACCTCTCCAACATGACTACTCTCGAATCCGGTGAGATCATCGCGGGCCCTCTGTATCCTCCCACAAGAATGTTATACTCTCTCTCTCTCTCTCTCTCTCTCTCTCTCTCTCTCTCCCTCCTCAGACTTACATATACATAGGTGCATGCATGGGTGTGTGTACGATATCACTCAAGTTTCTTTGAAAGTGAGGAGATACATGTGGCAGCTTGGAACTGCAATCGTCTATATGGACACACCCACGGAGACTGCTGAAGGAGGTCATGGATGGACGAGATATCATTTCACTTACAGAGACACATGAGAGCCCCGAGAGAGTGGGGCGGCCTGCTAGTAGTACACGAGTACCGGTGGGAATTCGCACACAGAGGATAAACCAGGAGCCGCACCACCGGAGGCTCAGGATGAGTAGTGATTGTCTATCCCTTAGCACTATACAACAAGATACAAATAGTTGCACGAGACCTAGAAGCTCGCTACATGTGGATACGACTTGAGCTATCACAGGAGCACATTCTCTACATTGCTCTATGCTACTTTGCACCTAGTGACTCTAGATTTGTGAGGACAAAAGAGGGGGAGGTGGAGGATGCCCACCCACCACCCACCAAGACCCAAGAGGAAAGAAGGAAGATGATACATAGTAACCATACACATCTCTCATAGAGGGGATCATGGAGTACTCCCGGTAAGGGGAGGTCTACCTCATGGGAAACTTCAATGCAGGGACACATAGCAAACAGTGTGAAGTCTATGATTTTGACAATCTAGAGATACTTTGCACCATGGAGGACACACACGCTCTACAAAGCCACCCAAGAGGAGACTCTATCTACAAAAATGAAGCAACGAGCATTTATTGAGAACAAAATTTAAAAACTTTACTTGTGACAAGAAGGAGAAAATAGCCATTGTGGAGCTTTACTAATGAAATCACATAAAGTAACTTGTTTTCAATATCACATCATGACCATGTGGTGATGTTTACAGATGTAAAATTCAATTTTTCACAAGGCTCTAGATGTTTATTTACTAGAACCACCACCTCATCATCATCTAACATCCTTCCTTGATACCAGCGGTTTGTATCATAATTTGTAAGTAGTGCTGCTTCCGCCACTCTTCTTCCATTTCTTAGAAGGTAAACATCAATTAAATCTACATAAAAAATAATTCTCTCTCTCTCTCTCTCTCTCTCCCTCTCTCTCATATTTACATAAAAAGAAATTGTTACCATCTATTAAGTGTTCTTCTTCAACCTCCTCTCTCCTCTCTCTCTCTCTCTCTCTCTTTTTGGGGAAACATAGTTGTATATATGAGTATACTGTCTGGCGGGAAGCCTGGAGGTGGCTAGTATGCCAATAAAACACCCTCTGTCCAGTGAACTAATTTTGTTAAAGCGCTTTGACGGGCTGAGACGCGCGGTAAGCTAGTCATGGATCTTCTCCTTTTGCCGAGGAGTTCCCACAAGCCTGCAGAGATGAGACCCCACTCCCGCAGTAGCAATCCCTTATGCACTTCTCGGTGTCGCTTGAAAAGAACAGCGGGGAGGCATGGGGGCCTGCATCGTCCTGCTCGGCCATCCGGTGGAAAGGGCGGGAGGATGGGACAGTGGATGAAAGGAAGGGGGTTCAGCCTTCGGCGCGGGGGGCGGGAGGGGTAAAATGGAAAGAGGCGAGGATAGAGGGGGAAAGGACAGAGGTGTGAGATCCTAATTCCCACCGAGCAACGGATTCAGGATACTGGCAGCAGAAGTAGTACTTCTCGCGTGGGACAGGGGTCCACATTCGGGGCCTCACCCACGGATATCCGGATAAGAGACTAATCCGTCGGTTGTTCCAAAACCGAACCCAGAAAAACTTCCTTTACCGAAAAGCACGGGCGATTCCACCAAGATAACTTTTTACTCTAATGTAGTCAAGATCATTTCTGATCAAACTAATCCAATTGCATCTATAAGATACTTGGTCAGATCAAGAAAGAAACTTGCACTTGGATCATTGGGATCAACGTTTTTTTCCCCATTCAAGAGGCACAGCCGTTGATTCCTATCCATAGAATAATTATTGTCTAGGATTTACTTTATCTATCGTAATAACAAAAGTTGAGTCTCGATTTACGGATCCATCAGTCCAGCCTAACCCCATCCAGTCCCATGGGTTAGCCAACCGCCCAACCACTGTAGTGATGGGATCCAATTAAGAATTTGGTTAGGTTTTGTCCCGGGTACCAAGGAAAAGAGTTCCAAGGCCCCCTAGCCAAAAATTCATGCAAACATAAAACTAGCCACACCACTTACACACCCAATATGAAATTGCCTTTTTCTTAGCATCAGCTAACTTCAAAACAATCTTTTAATGAAACCATAGTATCACTGATCACAATCTTCCAATTTATCTGGTTGATTCAATTTTCCATCATTCCTTCATCAGAGTATCTATGGCATCATTGGCAACTAGAACGCTCACCACCTGTCCACATAGGGGCCTTTTCAATAGTTCCTAGCCCATAATACTCGGTAATATAATCACTTATCAAGATGGACTCTCGTTGAAGATCAGCAAGATCAACCAACAGATCTATATAAAGAGCCATGGACTCATCCGTTGAGGACCAGCAAGGTCAGTCAACCAGATCCATGCCCGGTTTCAGAAAACAACTCTTACTCCTTGTTCCAATATCTTCCTCGAAGCACGCGTGGGTATCCTGGGCGACCCAGAGCCCGAGCACCGTATGGTCAGCACCCTCTAGGATCCTTCGAAGGTGACCTAGCGCTTCACTCATAGGCCGCTTCCTTGGCCCCTCATCCACCGTATTGGAAGCTCACCATTTTAATCGCACCGAGGCTGGTCAAGACCTCGGCCGACCTTGCTGCGCGAGACGTCCTCCATTGACTCTCCGTCAGCAGTTGCAACTTTATCAGTTAGGTCTCCACGACCTTGATCACAAGACGGTCAAAATGCTTTCCTAGCATTCTTGACATAAAACAGTCAAAAAATATAGTTTCTATATCGAATTCCATCTTTCCACATTATCCCTCCTCAATCCACATCACTTATTCCATATTCCCTTCATATGTACTCGTTCTCATCCATTCATTCATGTCAACGACACATTATTTCCCATACACATTCACCTTCATTATTCTTCATGAAAAGATACAGGGGGGAAGAGAGCTTGAGCTCTTGCAAGCACACACACACACTCACAAAACCCTAATAGAGAACACACAAGGTGAGAGGCTGAAAATCTTCTTCTTCTCTACTCAACACTCAACACACCATATACAAGATAAGAGTACACACAATATGAAAGGTACTCAACCAATACATACACGGGTTCTCTATAATGTGAACCCGACTAAATGAGCTGGCGCTATAACTATGCCAGTCTCTAGAGTGGCTGTCACACAGCCTGTCATCCCACTGGCCCCATATCACCCAAGATCTCACCAACCATGCCAGTGGTGTAAGTGTGGGGCCTATCCCCCAGGCGGGTCATCAGTGTCCACCGCCTCACTAGAGCTCGATATCTCAACACTCCCCCTCGAGCTCAACTCCATCTCATGTACACCAAGCGAAGCTCTGAATCTGCGGAGCTTCTCTGTACCCAATGCTTTGGTGAAGATGTCAGCTACCTGATCCTCTGTGCTGACATAAACAAGGTCAAGGTCTCCTGCCAAGACCTTCTCTCTGACGAAGTGGAAGTGGACCTCTATGTGCTTCGTACGAGCATGAAAGACTGGGTTCCTGGCCAACTGTATACTGCTAATGTTGTCACAGAAAATGACAACTTGTCTATCCAGTGATAGACCCAAATCTGCAAGTAGCTTTCTCAACCAAGCTACCTCACATGCTGCCATAGCAGCTCCTCTGTACTCGGCCTCTGTACTCGATAGAGCAACCGTAGGCTGCTTCTTGCTGCTCCAAGTCACAGCAGCACTCCCCAAAGAAAACATGAATCCACTGGTAGATCTTCTGTCTGAGATACTACCAGCCCAATCAGCATCTGTGTACCCATGTACACATATCTCTGTCCCAGTCTCATAGAATAGTCCACAATGCAAAGTAGACCTCACATACCTCAGTATGCGTCTCACTGCATCCAAATGCGGTTTTCGTGGAACCTGCATAAACTGACTCACCAACCCAACATCATAGCTCAAATCTGGTCTGGTGATCGTCATGTAGATCAAACTTCCTACTATGCTCCTGTACATAGTAGGATCCTCCAAGATCTCTCCTGAATCTGCACTCAACTTGCCATTCTGATCCAATGGCACAGAAATAGGCTTACAGCCTGTCATACCATACTTGGACAACATGTCCAAGCCATACTGTCTCTGCAGTAATCCAATACCATGTGGTGACCTAATCACCTCAATGCCCAAGAAATATCTGAGCTCCCCCAGATCCTTCATCTCGAACTTCTGTCTAAGCAAGATCTTTACATCAAAGATCTCTGCATCATGGTCCCCCGTAATGATCAAGTCATCTACATAGATGACAACAAGCACAACTTTTGCCATATATGCATAGTGATGTGCCACATAACCATCATATGTAAATCTCTGCACAGGGTTCTTCACTCTCCCTGATCTTCGCAGCTTTTCATTCATGGCTTCCATAGCCTTCTTTACACCAGGTGTTCTCATAGCTGGGATCCCAAGCTCCTCATCAAGGCTCATATCCGAGCCACTAGACTCTCCATCAACATGAGAATGTCCTGCAGAAATGTCAGGCATACCAAGGGGCTCAACCACTTTCTCTTTTCCTTTACGTGATGTACTAACCACATTTGCAGGACTGGTATTATGACGCAGCCTGCATCTCCATGGTCTATCAACAGACCCACTAGATGAGGACTCTCCTGGTCCACTCAAAGACTGTGATTGCTGACCTGCATTCTGCGCAACCACACTTCCACTCACATCAGCCCCAACAGCTTCTTTTTCAGCAGCATACCAGCTGCTCATCTCATCAAACACAACATCCCTGCTTACCCTCAACTCACGTGTAGTAGGGTTATAACACCTGTATCCCTTTTGCTCAAGGGAGTATCCAATAAACACACATTTTTCAGCTTTCGGATCCAGCTTAGTTCTCAGCTCATCTGGCACATGCACATATGCAATGCATCCAAAAACTTTCAGATGAGACAAATCTGGTTTTCTGCCAGTAAACCTCTCCTCTGGAGTTACATCATGTATGGCTGCAGTTGGAGTCCTGTTCATGATGTATACTGCTGTAGAAACAGCCTCAGCCCAATAGCTATGCGGCATATTCTTCTCTTCCATCAATGCTCGCGCAATCTCAGCAATGTGCCTGTTTTTTCGCTCAGCAACTCCATTTTGCTGCGGAGTGTATCTGCATGTATACTGTCTCCGAATACCATTCTTCTTCAAGAATTCAGAGAACTCATTGGAGAAGTATTCTCCCCCTCCATCTGACCTTAGGCACTTGACATATTTCCCTGTTTGCTTTTCAACCAAAACTCTGAAATTCTGAAAGTGAGTGAACACCTTACCCTTCTCTTTCATGAAATATACCCACACTTTCCTTGTGTGGTCATCAATGAAAGTGACATAGTACCTGCAGCCTCCCATAGACACGGTCTTGGTAGGACCCCATACATCTGAATGCACAACATCTAGTGCATTTCTGCTCACATATCTGTTACGTGGAAACACATGCTTTGTTTGTTTCCCAAATTGGCATGCTTCACAGATTTTATGCATACCTTCCACTTTAAATTTTGGCAGCCCTGTCACAATTCCTTTTGTCTGCATAGACTTCAATCTCTGCACATTTACATGTCCTATTCTTTTATGCCATATGTCTGTGTCTGCAACAACTCCTGAACCATTTGCAAACATTGCAGCACTCATTTCAGGCATGTCTACATCCAACGTAAACATTCTGCCCACTCTGTTGCCTTTTGCAACCAACCTGCACTTGTCTTTAAAATCTTCAACATAACACCCATCAGGGTTAAACCGAACCTGCAAACCCTGCTCAATCATCTGGCCAACTGAAACCAGATTCTTTGTTATGTTCGGTACATGAAGTACATCTGCAAGGTACTTCACTTTGCCATCCTGCATAGACAATGGCACATCTCCAACGTGGGCAATTGGATGAGCAGTGTCATCCCCTGTTTCCACAAAACCTGGTCTTTCCGGGTTTTTCATCTCCTTGAACCACTCTCCATGACTCGTCATGTGGTTCGAAGCGCCTGAATCCACATACCATACATTATCTTTTTGTGCTGCATCAACATTTTCAGACATGGCATTCACAACATGCTGCATAACAAACAACCTTTCATTATCCTCATTATTTCTGCTTGAGGATGCATAGTTGTTTTGCTGCACTTTCCCATTTTGCATGTCAGCCTGCTTCTTATAACATTCTGACTGCACATGTCCTGGCTTACCACAATAGTAGCATTCACGTGCATCATTGTATTGCCTTTGCCAATTTCCACGGCCTCTTTGACTCCCCCTGCCTCTGAATTTGCCTCTTCCACCTGCGTGTTGTTGTTGTTGTTGTTGATTCTGGGACTGTTGTTGTTGCTGCTGCTGACCATAATTCTGATTACCTGTTCGGCCACCTCCTTGACCGCGTCCACGGCCTCCTCTACCTCGTCCTCTTCCTGAACTCGTGTAGAAGGCCTGTTGCTCTGAACTGTTTTTACTTTGTGAAGACTGTTGGTCTTCACCCAAGCTCTTCTCTTCGATAATCAGCATAGACACCAAATCTGTAAAGTTGGGAATGTTTTCCCGAGTCTGAATGGACGTCTTGAACGCCTTGTATTGTGGCCCGAGACCACGTAGACAGACTTCCACCTTGTCATCATCATCTACTGACACACCAATAGATGCAAGGGATTCCACAATACCCTTTATCTTCAGCGCATAGTCATTCACAGACATGCTCTTTTTCTCCACAGTATGAAGTTCATTCTTCAACTGTATCTTACGTGCCTTGGTATTTGTTTCATACAGCTTTACCAAGGTGTCCCACGCCTCCTTGGGGGACTTGGCATCCTGAATGTGCCCAATCATGGTGTCCTGTATACTAATGGAAAGCCAATACATAACCTTCCTGGCTCCTTGGTTCCAGTCTTTAAACTCTTTCACATCTGCAGCAGTCGGATTTATATCCGGTATCTCCGGTGCCTCTTCATGCTCACCTTCTATGTAGTCCCAATAGCCTTTTCCCATCAGGAAATTCGTTAACCTGAACCTCCAAGCATGGAAGTTATTCTTGTCCAGCTTCTCAGCCACAATCTGAGTTATCCCATCATTTGACATCTTGCCAAATACACAATTTCACCAGAAACTGCACTCTGGTTTTTTCTGCACAACCTGTAGTATTTTCTGCACAGCGGTACTGTAGTACTCAAATGTCACAACCAGTGACTTCAATGTGCATACATACACCCAATGGCAACTGTAGACCTCTTGCAGCACCCACAGTGTCTGCACAGTCAATCTGTTTTCCTGCAGTTCTTAAAACAGAGTTCTGCAGAGAATCGATGACTTACCCGCAGTGCTTGAAATCGCCTGCTTTCTGAAAAACGGAGGTCCAGACGCGCCCGAAACGCGTTTTCGGCCCGAAAATTTCAGTCCGTAGGACTACCCGAAAATATTAGTCCGTAGGACTGTATAGTTGCCCTATAGCTTCACTCTCGCGAAGAAAGCTCCTCAATCGGAGATCGTTTGCCGGTGCCTCCCGTAGAGCTCCCGACAAGGGTGTAGTCACCAACACAATAGGGAAGAGTAGTTGAAGCTCTTACCCTCGTACCGCTTCCTGTGGTTCTCTTGCTTGCAGCTCAGCCCTTAGCACGAACCAGGCTCTGATACCATGAAAAGATGCAGGGGGGAAGAGAGCTTGAGCTCTTGCAAGCACACACACACACTCACAAAACCCTAATAGAGAACACACAAGGTGAGAGGCTGAAAATCTTCTTCTTCTCTACTCAACACTCAACACACCATATACAAGATAAGAGTACACACAATATGAAAGGTACTCAACCAATACATACACGGGTTCTCTATAATGTGTATCCGACTAAATGTTCTGGCGCTATAACTATGCCAGTCTCTAGAGTGGCTGTCACACAGCCTGTCATCCCACTGGCCGCATATCACCCAAGATCTCACCAACCATGCCAGTGGTGTAAGTGTGGGGCCTATCCCCCAGGCGGGTCATCAGTGTCCACCGCCTCACTAGAGCTCGATATCTCAACACTTCATACACATCCATGCATACATCCATTTTCACATCCTTACTCATACATCCACATCCACATACATACATCCATACATACACATCCACATGCATACATCCATACATACACATCCACATGCATACATATACATCCACATCTATATGCATACATCCATACATACATATCCATATGCATACATCCACATCCTCATTCGTACATCTACATCTACATGCACATTCACATCCATACTCCACATACATACATTCACATCCATACTCCACATACATACATCTATTTTTTTTTCTTTCCATTCATATAGCCCCATACGCCTTCACATCTATTCATTTACATCACATCCATTTTCACCTTATGACAACCCATATACATCTTATCTCATCACATACACTTCTTATCTCATTCCATACACATCTTATCACATCTTAACTCATCTTATCACATCTTAACTCATCTCATATACATCTTATCTCATCTTATCACATCTCATACACCTCTTATCACATCCTAACTCCTCTTATCACATCCTAACTCATCTCATATGCATCTTATCTCATCTTATCACATCTCATACACCTCTTATCACATCTCATACACCTCTTATCACATCCTAACTCCTCTTATCACATCCTAACTCATTTTTTTATGCATACCTCTTTGTAAGAATTTCAATTGTGATAAAAGTAACACTTTTACAATAAAATAATCATTTTTTTTCTTTTATAATAAAATAATCATTTTTTTCTTTACAGTTTTATAATAAAATAATAATATATTCATCTTTTATGCATACCTCTATGCATGAAATTCAATTTTGTTAAAAGTAACACTTTTATAATAAAATATTTATCTTTTATGCATACCTCTATGCATGAAATTCAATTATGTTAAAAGTAACACTTTCATAATAAAATATTTATCTTTTATGCATACCTCTATGCATGAAATTCAATTATGTTAAAAGTAACACTTTCATAATAAAATATTTATCTTTTATGCATACCTCTATGCATGAAATTTAATTATGCTAAAAGTAACACTTTTATAATAAAATATTATCCATTACGCATACTTCTATGTATAAAATAAAAATGATAAAAGTAATACTTTTGATATAAAATTTATCCTTTATGCACAATGAAAAAATTCAATTTCCTCATGATTCTAATGAAATTCTTTCAATTAATCTAGGATGATAATTCCTAGAATATGGTAGGAAATCCTCTTTTCATGCTTTGAATGAAATTATTTTATGTGTAAATTTTTATAAAATTTTGCCACAGCTCCGCTACTATGTGACTAATAAATCTCAATTATTTAAAAAAAAATAAGGCTTATCTTTAAGGGAAGATCCAAATTGGATCATTAACCCTTAATGGATTGAATCAAAAATAATCATGGAATATATAAACTAAAAGCATAGATAAAAATAACCATTAATTTGTTCTCAAGTATAGATTAATCTTGGATTAAGGAAAAGCTTTATAAAAAGCTTCATTTGGATAGAGAAGGGTCATGAGTATGACCATCCCTTGAGTGAGAGAGAGAAATTACATAAAAACCATTAGAATTAAGCATAAATGGAAATTTATGTAATTCTTTACTATCATTCATTCATTACCTTCATTAGCATTTAAAAAAAATCATTTCAATTAAGCTTCTCAAGCTTGAGAGGGGTTGAGAAGAGAGAAGCATTGAGAAATTATAGAAAAATCAAAATTCACCATTTACCTTACAATTTGCTTGATTCTTTATTCACGGTAGAGGCTCCCAACCAATCAATTGGTTTAGTATGTTGATGGAGTCACCAATGGGAATTAAAGAAAGAGGGAAGTGTCAAAAACTAGTGAATTATTAAAGAATTCACAGTTCTTGGCTTAGGTGGAGTAGAGTAACAATGCATAAGACACTATATTTTTTTCAACAAAGGGAGGCTTCTATTTATAGGAAAAATTGAGCTCCTAACCAAACAAACTGATTCTAGAATTTTCCAAGTCAGTTTGGTCACTTTTTGACCATTTTTAGGTCAGTTAAGCTAACTTTTTGGAACTAGACTTGAATGAGGAGAGAGGAGAGATAAAATATCTCAATTTTTATGAGTTTAAAACTCATTTAAGCATGTGTTTTAGGCATCTCATTGAAGGCCCTCCTTTTCCTTACTGATGTGTCAAAAATGGAATCCTTACACTCAAAATATCTCATATTTTTATATTACTCATAGTTTTTTACTATTAAACCTTGTACATTCTCAACTCTTCATCTTATGTGAGCATTCAAGGGACTCACCTTCCTTACCTAGGTGTCAAAATGGAATCATTATACCCAAAATATCTCATATTTTTAATATTGCTCATAGTTTTTTTACTTATAAACCTTGTACATTTTCAACTCTTCATCTTATGTGAAATATGCACCTCCTTTAAAGAACTCCCCTTCCTTACATATGTGTCAAAATGGAATCATTATACCCAAAATATCTCATATTTTTAATATTGCTCATAGTTTTTTACTAATAAACCTTGTACATTTTTAACTCTTCATCTTATATGAGCATTTACTCATTTTTGGGTATCTTCTTTTTTACAAATTAGATTTATCTCCTCCCTACACATGGATTGAGTGCTATTGGCCCATAGGAACCTTAATTGGACCATAATCCAAAGATTTCTGAAAATCTAGACCCTTAGACTAAGGTTCTTTATACCTATTTCTAATTAATTCCAATTGCACATTGGAAAATTCTTTTTGAATTTCTGTTTGAGGGGAACTTATTTTAATAAGATGAGATAATTTTCTATCCAAAAATATTAAAAATCTGAATATTCTCTCTCTAGAATATTTTCTCTCTCTAGGTTAAAACAGTTAGAAACAAGGTCTTTATATTTCTGAAGAGGGATTGATTAAAGGAAAATATGCTGGACATTTTGAGAGGCTGGGGAGGAATCTTACATTCTACCCCACTTAAAAAATGCGAGATGTCCTTATCTCGCAACTTGGGATAATTTCGCAAGATGCACGAATAAAGATTAACCACCAAGAAAAGTCTCAAAGAGAGTAAGATTCAAGACAAAAACAAGATTTAAACTTTATTCATTCTTGGAACATATACAGTAAAGATAGAAGAACTCTTTACACTTCCATAAGCCCGTCCATCATATGATCACAAAAACAGCACTCACAAGCTGCGCATGTATAAGGTAACTCACCTATGGGAATAATTCTATTGGTTATTGCCGCACCTATCTCAGTGGTATGAGGTGATCTAACAAAAGGACCTCTGAGAGGTAAGCCAAAAACGGGGTAAAGGCATATCTTCTCATGAGGAAGAAAATACGCCAGTAAGAAGACCCGCTCAGAAAACCCAAGATGCCTTGATCTCATGACGCAGTAGTATCGAGGACCCAAACCCAAAGCTTCAATAACCATGGCCAAGCGGACATTATTACGAAAATGTTGCTGACCCCAGGGTGTTACCCTAGTTATGTCTTGATAGGTTTGCCATTTGGTCTGAGCTACAGAAGTTCCCAAGTGAGGGAAAAGTGAGTGCTCATACTGTTCTATAAAATCCTTCTTCACAGACTCACTTGCGTCTTGAAGGTGAGGAATCATTATGGATAAAACTAATTCTTGTTGCCAGGCCATGAAGGAGATTAAGAAAGAAAGGAGATCGATGGGAGTAAGATTACTGTGAGCGACAAGTAAAAGTTACGACTTATATAAAGGAAGGAGCTAGCATAACTTAGAAGCCAACGGTAACTTGCCACTGAAGTTTTACTGTCTTTCCATGATTTGGGTTTGGCACATTTTTCTATAGAAGACATTAAGAACTTTGAGATGAGGAGATAAAAGAAGTTCGTAGGCTAAGTTACCTACTTTCTTTGGTCCACAATATCTGGGGGATAACTTCTTATACTTCCCAAGAGATAAAGAACTTCTTTTGGGCCGTACTCGAATGAAGACCAAAACCTTGATATCTAAAACACCGATTTTCACTTCTGAACTCATTGTTCTGAATCCTTAAAACAGGTGGGACTCTTGAGAAGTATTCTAGGGAAAGGGTCTTCCTTTTTTAAACAGAATCTTTCTTTTATTTTAGAGAGGGAATAATTATAAGATCAGAAAGGGAGATTCTTACTCCTGCATACCTTGAAGGCTGGGGGAAGAATCTTACATTCTACCCCACTTAAAAAGTGCGAGATGTCCTCATCTCACCAAGTAGAGGACAACTCTTTTTCTTAAGATCCAATTTATTCTGGGGTTCCTTATATTCTGGTCAACCCAAGAGAATACGGGGATAATTATCCCTTAAATAGAACTCATCATTAAATAACAATTCATTCAAATCATATCATTCATATCTTTAACACGATAATGGTCCATTAGATCGAAAAATTCCCTTCTGAACATTCCTCCACGAGAATTTCAGTTAAGCAAGTTCTCAATTTGTCATCCCTTAACTTGATCTACCCAGTCAAGTGTTAACAGTAGCAATTTGACAACACAATCCACTAATCTCATAGTGATTTGCTGAATTTATTATCATCATTCCTGTTATGAATATCATCACAGGGACTCGTCCCATTCATCCTCATTGTGGTTTCGCTCAGCTTATTACATTTCAACTAAATTTCAAAAATCATCATTTTTCAATCAGAATCCAAATCAATTTATCAATTCTCAAACAGAATTAAAAATCATATCAACCACATTCGAATTCATCATCTGGATAGCATTAACGCTTATAATTTCAAGTCTTAGATCTACTCGTATATACTGTCAGTAAAGAGCTGCAGTTATACTCTCGGTATATATGGTAGTCACACGGCCCTTGGAATTATAAGGCATCATGTCTAGGACTCAAGCAAGTCAGGGATTCTATATAATTGTGGTATTTCCATCTAAAGACCCAATTACCAAATTACGAATTTCAGTTTGAATATCAAATTGTATGAATCATATCACACGATTATAACCTTTTTGTGCTTCATGATAAATTTTTGACATAATTGGCTTCTCAGTTGATCTTTATTAGCCAAATGCTCTGATACCAACTGTGAGATCCCAATTCCCACCGAGCAACGGATTCAGGATACTGGCAGCGGAAGTAGTACTTCTCACGCGGGACAGGGGTCCACATTCGGGGCCTCACCCACGGATATGCGGATAAGAGACTAATCCGTCGGTTGTTCCAAAACCGAACCCAGAAAAACTTCCTTTACCGGAAAGCACGGGCAATTCCACCAAGATAACTTTTTACTCTAACGTAGTCAAGATCATTTCTGATCAAACTAATCGAATTGCATCTATAAGATACTTGGTCAGATCAAGGAAGAAACTTGCACTTGGATCATTGGGATCAACGCTTTTTTCCCCATTCAAGAGGCACAGCCGTTGATTCCTATCCATAGAACAATTACTGTCCAGGATTTACTTTATCTATCGTAATAACAAAAGTCGAGTCTCGATTTACGGATCCATCAGTCCAGCCTAACCCCATCCAGTCCCATGGGTTAGCCAACCGCCCAACCACTGTAGTGATGGGATCCAATTAAGAATTTGGTTAGGTTTTGTCCCGGGTACCAAGGAAAAGAGTTCCAAGGCCCCCAGCTGAAAATTCATGAAAACATAAAACTAGCCATACCACTTACACACCCAATATGAAATTGCCTTTTTCTTAGTATCAGCTAACTTTAAAACAATCTTTTAATGAAACCATAGTATCACTGATCACAATCTTCCAATTTATCCGGTTGATTCAATTTCCCATCATTCCTTCATCAGAGTATCTATGGCATCATTGGCAACTAGAACGCTCCACACAGGGGCCTTTTCAATAGTTCCTAGCCCATAATACTCGGTAATATAATCACTTATCAAGATGGACTCTCGTTGAAGATCAACAAGATCAACCAACAGATCCATATAAAGAGCCATGGACTCATCCGTTGAGGACCAGCAAGGTCAGTCAACCAGATCCATGCCCGGTTTCAGAAAACAACTCTTACTCCTTGTTCCAATATCTTCCTCGAAGCACGCGTGGGTATCCTGGGCGACCCAGAGCCCGAGCACCGTATGGTCAGCACCCTCTAGGATCCTTCGAAGGTGACCTAGCGCTTCACTCATAGGCCGCTTCCTTGGCCCCTCATCCATCCACCGTATTGGAAGCTCACCATTTTAATCGCACCGAGGCTGGTCAAGACCTCGGCCGACCTTGCTGCGCGAGACGTCCTCCATTGACTCTCCGTCTCAGCAGTTGCAAGTTTATCAGTTAGGTCTCCACGACCTTGATCACAAGACGGTCAAAATGCTTTCCCAGCATTCTTGACATAAAACAGTCACAAAATACAGTTTCTATATCGAATTCCATCTTTCCACATTATCCCTCCTCAATCCACATCACTTATTCCACATTCCCTTCATATGTACTCGTTCTCATCCATTCATTCATGTCAACGACACATTATTTCCCATACACATTCACCTTCATTATTCTTCATACACATCCATGCATACATCCTTACTCATACATCCACATCCACATACATACATCCATACATACACATCCACATGCATACATCCATATCTATATGCATACATCCATACATACATATCCATATGCATACATCCACATCCTCATTCGTACATCTACATCTACATCCACATCCTCATTCGTACATCTACATCTACATGCACATTCACATCCATACTCCACATACATACATCTATTTTTTTTTTCTTCCCATTCATATAGCCCCATATGCCTTCACATCTATTCATTTACATCACATCCATTTTCACCTTATGACAACCCATATACATCTTATCTCATCATATACACTTCTTATCTCATTCCATACACATCTTATCACATCTTAACTCATCTTATCACATCTTAACTTATCTCATATACATCTTATCTCATCTTATCACATCTCATACACCTCTTATCACATCTCATACACCTCTTATCACATCCTAACTCCTCTTATCACATCCTAACTCATCTCATATGCATCTTATCTCATCTTATCACATCTCATACACCTCTTATCACATCTCATACACCTCTTATCACATCCTAACTCCTCTTATCACATCCTAACTCATTTTTTTAAATGCATACCTCTATGCAAGAATTTCAATTGTGATAAAAGTAACACTTTTACAATAAAATAATCATTTTTTTGTAATATTTTTATAATAAAATAATAATTTATTTATTTTTTTCATTTCTATGCACGAAATTCAATATGATAAAAATAACTTTTTATAATAAAATAATCATTTTTTTCTTTACAGTTTTATAATAAAATAATAAAATATTCATCTTTTATGCATACCTCTATGCATGAAATTCAATTATGTTAAAAGTAACACTTTTATAATAAAATATTTATCTTTTATGCATACCTCTATGCATGAAATTTAATTATGCTAAAAGTAACACTTTTATAATAAAATATTATCCATTATGCATACTTCTATGCAAAAAATAAAAATGATAAAAGTAATACTTTTGATATAAAATTTATCCTTTATGCATAATATAAAAATTCAATTTCCTCATGATTCTAATGAAATTCTTTCAATTAATCTAGGATGATAATTCCTAGAATATGTAGGAAATCCTCTTTTCATGCTTTGAATGAAATTATTGTATGTGTAAATTTTTATAAAATTTTGCCACAGCTCCGCTACTATGACTAATAAATCTCAATTATTTTTTTAAAAATAAGGCTTATCTTTAAGAGAATGATTAGAATGATCCTAATTGGATCATTAACCCTTAATGGATTGAATCAAAAATAATCATGGAATATATAAACTAAAAGCATAGATAAAAATAACCATTAATTTGTTCTCAAGTATAGATTAATCTTGGATTAAGGAAAAGCTTTATAAAAAGCTTCATTTGGATAGAGAAGGGTCATGAGTATGACCATCCCTTGAGTGAGAGAGAGAAATTACATAAAAACCATTAGAATTAAGCATAAATGGAAATTTATGTAATTCTTTACTATCATTCATTCATTACCTTCATTAGCATTTAAAAAAAATCATTTCAATTAAGCTTCTCAAGCTTGAGAGGGGTTGAGAAGAGAGAAGCATTGAGAAATTATAGAAAAATCAAAATTCACCATTTACCTTACAATTTGCTTGATTCTTTATTCACGGTAGAGGCTCCCAACCAATCAATTGGTTTAGTATGTTGATGGAGTCACCAATGGGAATTAAAGAAAGAGGGAAGTGTCAAAAACTAGTGAATTATTAAAGAATTCACAGTTCTTGGCTTAGGTGGAGTAGAGTAACAATGCATAAGACACTATATTTTTTTCAACAAAGGGAGGCTTCTATTTATAGGAAAAATTGAGCTCCTAACCAAACAAACTGATTCTAGAATTTTCCAAGTCAGTTTGGTCACTTTTTGACCATTTTTAGGTCAGTTAAGCTAACTTTTTGGAACTAGACTTGAATCAGGAGAGAGGAGAGATAAAATATCTCAATTTTTATGAGTTTAAAACTCATTTAAGCATGTGTTTTAGGCGCCTCATTGAAGGCCCTCCTTTTCCTTACTGATGTGTCAAAAATGGAATCCTTACACTCAAAATATCTCATATTTTTATATTACTCATAGTTTTTTACTATTAAACCTTGTACATTTTTAACTCTTCATCTTATGTGAGCATTCAAGGGACTCACCTTCCTTACCTAGGTGTCAAAATGGAATCATTATACCCAAAATATCTCATATTTTTAATATTGCTCATAGTTTTTTTACTTATAAACCTTGTACATTTTCAACTCTTCATCTTATGTGAAATATGCACCTCCTTTAAAGAACTCCCCTTCCTTACATATGTGTTAAAATGGAATCATTATACCCAAAATATCTCATATTTTTAATATTGCTCATAGTTTTTTACTAATAAATCTTGTACATTTTCAACTCTTCATCTTATATGAGCATTTACTTATTTTTGGGTATCTTCTTTTTTACAAATTGGATTTATCTCCTCCCTACACATGGATTGATGCTATTGGCCCCCATATAGGAACCTTAATTGGACCATAATCCAAAGATTTCTGAAAATCTAGACCCTTAGACTAAGGTTCTTTATACCTATTTCTAATTAATTCCAATTGCACATTGAAAAATTCTTTTTGAATTTCTGTTTCAGGGGAACTTATTTTAATAAGATGAGATAATTTTCTATCCAAAAATATTAAAAATCTGAATATTCTCTCTCTAGAATATTTTCTCTCTCTAGGTTAAAACAGTTAGAAACAAGGTCTAGTTATATTTCTGAAGAGGGATTGATTACAGGGGAATATGCTGGACATTTTGAGAGGCTGGGGAGGAATCTTACAAGAGGGGTAAAATGGAAAGAGGCGAGGACAGAGGGAGAAAGGACAAGCAAAGCGGCGGAGGAAAGAGGAGGGTCAAAGCAAAGGGGCGGAGGAAAGAGGTGGGAGGAGGAGAGGAGGGTCAAAGCAAAGGGGCGGAGGCGGGCATCAAAGAGAGCAAGGGCGAGGGAAGGGCAAGGGTGAGGTGTGGGCCAGGGGCGAGGGAAGGAGCCAGAGGCGAGGGAAGAGGCAGGCAGCAAGGGAGCAAGGGAGCAAGGGTGAGGGAAGGGAAAGGCGAGGGGAGGGCCAAGGGCGAGGGGAGGGCCAAGGGTGAGGTAAAGCTAGGGACAAGGAAGAGGCTAGAGGCGAGAGAAAGGCGAGCACACGGCAGGGCCAAGCGGTCCAGGGCAAAACACGGGGGGTGATGCAGCGCCTAGACGGACAGAGCAACGAACAAAGGCGAAAGGACGGGCGAGGCCAGGAGGGGGCAACGATCAGCAGGTAGGCATGCGATGGCGAGGCGCAACCAGCAAGCGAAGGCAACCACGAGCAGATCCACGAGCAGATCCCTCTCTCGGCTCTCTCTCCTCTCTCTCTCTCTCTCTCTCTCTCTCTTTTTGCAACGAACACAGGTCTGTATTACTGAGTACAGAGAACCCCCAAAGATGCTTGAATAAGCCTGTCTCTAGGGCAGTACAACTGGGCATAATTGCCAAAGCGGCCAAAGCTAAGAGCTATTACAAGGAAAGCACAAGGCCTGTCAAGCTGACAGTAACCAGGGCAAAGCTGGAGACCGTGGAAACTGAATTACAAGGCCAATACAACCTGTAGGAAGAAGGCCTAACAAACTGAAAAAAACCAGGGAAAAAACCTCTCCTAAAGAGAGCAAAAATGCCCTGGGATCTACGGAGAAGAGAGAGCTCCAAGCAGCAGCATCTAGAAAATAGGCACCCCACAGCGATAGTCGAGGAGCATCAGTAGTAGATGAGAAGGTGGCCTGTGAAGAAGACCAAAGCTTGTAATCAACAAGCTGACTACACCTGAAGATACTGAACAGGACCATGTTGTGAAGCTGAGGGTGAAGACACAGTTGCAAGAAGACTGAAGAGAGGGGCGACGAAAAGAGCAGGTGCCAAGTGAGACCAACCACTAGACCAAGACCCACCTCGAGGCCCGCCGAAACCACCAGGAGACTGGAAGACAACAAATACAGGAACCGAATCCCGACGGGGCAGCAAAACTGAGGCAGACAAACCAAAAGCCGATGGGAGAATACCTGGAAAGGAGGCTCCCCAGTGTGAAGGAAGAAATGGAAGGCCCGAAGTAGAAGAGGCCAATCTCCAACCACCAAGAGCTGAACGCCAGCAGGTAAAAGCACGAAAGTCTGCTACCGGATCTTGAGCGGCTTGGGGGTGGGCAGAGCACCAACAGACGAACAACTGTTACGCTTTAATTGGAAGGATAGGGTAGGAGAATTGAAGGAAGAACCCCAACTGGCAAGGAGGAAGAAACACTAGACACCCAATGCACCCGAAGCCCACGAACCCACAAACAACCCACTTCCACACATAGCATCATACCCACACAAAAACACTAACATGTCAAAGATGGCAGCAGAAATGAAATGATCATACACAGCAGCGACAAAGTGAGAGAGAGAGAGACAATGAAAACGCCAACATTGCTTGATGAAGATGTGATCCATACAAGAGACAGACCTCGCGTGGATGCTCCTTCAGTAAGGCTCTGCTCCAATAACTGACTCAGCTCACTGAATGAAAATGAGACTAGAGGCCACTATTTATACTAACTTATTGCATGGGTAGGGCAAAAAGTAGGATAAATAATAATAATAATACACCTCCAAAAATAAGGTAATGACCTCTAAAAATAGCTACAGGCTGGGGAAAATACCAGACGAAGACCAAAAATACTACAGGGTGGCCAGCCCACATACAAGGGCCTGGACCATCAAGATGACACATCTGGACATGACAATACTAGCTTTAACACCCCCTCTCAGATCCAAGATGTGAAATCAATCCGAGGGATCTTAAGTGTGTCCGCACCACCGCCTACTAAAGAGCCTTTGTGAAAAGATCCGCCACGTTGTCCTCTGTCTTGCAGTATTCAAGAGTGATAGTCCCGTCCAGAAGCTTCTCCCATATGAAATGATACTGGATCTCTATGTGCTTGGTCCTGGCATGAAATACTGGGTTCTGAGCAATAGCTAAACAGCTCTGGTTATCCCAAAACATAGATGAGCTTCTCCGCTGAGGAAAACCAAGCTCACCAAGCACAACTGTGACGAAGCCAGACAACCTCACAAGTGCCGGCACACACTGCTCTATATTCAACCTCTGTGGATGACAAAGCAACTATAGGCTGCTTCTTATTGCTCCATGAAATAGCTCCCGATCCAAGTGTAAAGCAATATCTTGTTGTAGATCTCCTATTGTCAACATCCCTTGCCTAGTCTGAATCTGTCCAACCGCTAAGGTACACCTCATTCTCATTCCTCCCGGCTGCATACAAAATGCCATAGTCCTCGATAACTCGAGTCATTAAGCCATAGTTCACCTGAAGAACCTCTCCAACATGACTGCTCTCGAATCCGGTGAGATCACCGCGGGCCCTCTGTATCCTCCCACTCTCGAGGAATGCCCTCAATGCCTGAGTTGCGCACTGTCTGATGAGCCCAAATAGGAGGCAGTCGGTAGAACTCCCCCTCCTCATCATGTGGCTGATCCACATCCTCCGGAATCTCCTCATCCACTTGATCCTCCAGATCCGGCATATCTCCTGGACTAGCTTCTGGAGTAGGACTTGTCGCACGAACCCTCCCGCGCTGACTCTGAGAAGTAGATGGCTGCCAAAAACAACATCCCGGCTGACCACAACCTTCTGTGCTATGGGATCATACAACCTATATCCCGTCGAAAGGGAGTTATATCCCACAAAGATTTGTCGCTCTGACTTGGAATCCATCTTCCCCCTCTCAACCTTTGGAATGTGTGCATAGGCATCGCAATCAAACACCCTGAAGTAGGAGACATTTGGCTTGCTACCGAAGTAGGCCTCGAAAGGAGTCTTCCCAAGAACTGCTAATGTCAGAGACCTATTCAGAGTATGCACCGCAGTAGACACCGCCTCCACCCAAAACGTCCGCGGCGGTAAAGTACTGTGGACTAGCATAGTCCTAGCCATCTCTACCACTGCCCTGTTCTTCCTTTCTACAACACCATTCTCAGATGGTGTGCCCGTGTTAGCAAACTCCCTCTCTTGATGCCTTTACTTGCACAAAACCGCTGGAGCTCCCCTGAGGTGAATTCCTCACCTTCATCAGCCCTTATTGTTTTGACAGAGTCACCTGATTCTTTCTCCACAAGCGCTATCCAATCTTTGAGACTGAGGAAGGCTTCACTTTTGTGTTTCAAGAAGAACACCCAAGTAAGCCTGCTAAAATCATCCACCACGAGCATAAAATACTCGCTACCGTGCCAAGAGAAGTGTGCTGCATAGGCCTGCACAAATCCATGTGTACTAGCTCCAACCGCTGGGTGGCCCTCCGAGATGCCTTTTTTCAAAAAGGCTCCCGATGCTGCTTCCCTTGCAAACAAGAGCTGCATGTACTATTTTGTGTGATTATATTCCTATGTACTATGGGCTAGGAACTATCAAAAAGGCCCCTGAGTGAGCACAAGGTGAGTGTTCTAGTTGCCAATGATTCCATAGGTACGTCGAGGAGGAAGGAATGATTTAACTTGGAACTAGAATGCTGAGGAATATGATGGAAACACTGTGGTTTTATTGCAATGCTATTTTGGAAATAGTTGAGTCTAAGAAAAGGCAATTTCATATTGGGTGCGTAAGTGGTGTGTCTATTTAAGTTTTGCATGAGAGTTGGCTAGGGAGGCTTGGAACTCTTTTCCCTTGTATCCGGGACAAAACATAACCAAATTTTCATAATGGATCCTATCAATACAGTGGTTGGGTAGTTGGCTAACCCATGAGATTGGATGGGGTTAGGCTGGACTGATGGATCCCTATAATTAAAATTCAATTCTGTTCAAGTTACGATAGTTGAAGTAACGGATAATCCTTGTTCTATGGAAAAAGAATCAACCCCTGTGCCTCTTTTGATGGGGAAAAAAGTGTTGGTCTCTATGAACCAAGTGCAAGTTCCTCCTTTGATTCGGCCATGTGACCCACGGGATCGGTCGGAATACAAAGGATAGTTAAGGCTATTGACTACGTTAGAAGAATTCTCCTGGAGGAATCGCCTGTGCTTTCTGGGTGAGGGAAGTTTTTTTCAGGTTCGGTTTTGGAAAGAACCGAGGGATTAGTCTCTTGGATTCCCTTGTGCTAGCTAGCTTACCCCATTCCTTTTTCTGAGCTTTGGAGAGAGTGCCAAAAGCTGCCCAAATGTAATTTGTGCCGTTGTCTCCCTAAGATCTGTTAAGAGGTCATAACTAAGAGATCCTTGTCCAAGAGGAAAGTCAGATTGTCCAATTTTTCTCCTAGACGACTTCTTATTCTTGTTGTTTTTCTCCTCTTCTTTAGATTTATCTTCTTGTTCTTCTTCTTCTTGGCTCCTAGTTTTACAACCCCCTTTTTGCCATTAATGGCATCAATGTTTCCTCTTCTTCTTCTGAGCATGTTTCCTCTAAAAGTGCTAAATTTTTATCCTCTCTTTTCCTCAATTTTGGACACTCAGTGCGATAGTGTCCCTTCTCTTGACATTCATAGCATGTGACACTACTTCTATCCCTAGGTTTATCCTCAACTCGTGGAACCCTAGGTGGCCTTGCGTTGACTAAGTATAACTTCAAATCAGCAAATTTTGCCATAAGTTGTGCAATGTTATGATCCAAGGATAGAGCTTGTACTACCTGAGATGTTGAGGCTATCTCTACTCGTGGTGGGGTCGGCACACTCGGAGAAGATTAGAATGTGGACTCAATATGAAGAGTGGCCTCCTTCTTCAAAGCAATACGAAGAGCCTCTTTAAAATTAGTGGGATCCTAAGAACTTTTCCATGCAAGCAGGGATCCAAAGCCATGATAAACTTGCTGATCTTAAGGTGCTCCATTGCTAAAGAACTCTTTGAATCTCCCAAAGAAGGTGAAAAATAAGAAGCAACAACATGTAAAGCAGCTTTTTGATATTTGATGAACAAGGCTTCATACCTCACTGAAAAGGCAGAAACTGGCTCTCCTTCCTTTTGGAAAATATGATCCAATTGCAATAGTAAAGCATTTGGTGACTCCACTGTCCCAAATCTCTCCTTTGTTACTTTGGTCAACCTTTCCCAATCATTCTTGGACTCCTTTGGCAAAAACCTCATTTAAGCTAAGAATACACCCTCCAAGAAATCTGGAAGTATTTCTGCCCTCTTCTTCATAGACCAAACTGTCAAGGAGCATGCTCGGTTAAACTCTCGGAGAGATAACTCCCCGGGTCTTCTCTTTTCGATCCTTGGAACATCAGAATGTTGAACATCTTGCACCAAAAGATGAGTAGCAAAACAAGGAAAATTTACGTATTTCAAAATAACTTTTCTTTACTCATGCGGGACCTTGAGGTTAAAATAAAATAATTCTAAGTAAAACCTGCCCGTCAGCTCCACCAAAAGATGTGACACAAATTTGGGGTTTTAACGTCGGTCACTTCTTAAAATCAAAACACACTTGTATGAAACCTCACAGCCTCCTTACCTCCCTTTCTCTCCCTAGGTTAAGATAAAGATAAACACATCAAAGGTGAGATCATAATTCATGGAAGAAAAGATAAAAGGCTCAGGAGAAGCAAGAATTTCTGCCAGTCTTGTAGCTCCAAACAAGAGGGCAAGAAGAAAATCTTCCGACTCAGGATTATGTGAATGGAAACATACGGGAAATGTTGGTAAGGTTCATCCGTTCAAATTGGGCGATTTGGACAGAATATCTTAAAGTAAAAGAATATAACAATCACTTACAAGAGGATAAGATACATGGGGTTTACTTTTTGATAAGAAATTAAGAGGAATTAATCATTATTAAGAAGAAATAATGGCCAAAAGTCTATAAAAATAGAGATACACAGAGAATTGCAGTTCTAAATCCATATAGACTGTACAAAAGAGAATAATATAGGTACGTAGAGCTTGAAGAGAGCTTCGCACCTATATAAAAACTTTCAAAAATGGGCAACCAAGCGAAAAGTTATGAGCATTTTACTACAAGACTATAAAACTGCCAAAATTCGCCTAAAAGTTAGCAACTTTGGGAGAAATTATGATCATCAATGAAGTAAAGGATTAAGAAATTAGTTACATAAGTGGAAAGAGAATATAAAGAGCTTCCTATCCATATGATCAATTTTAGAAACCAATACCTGAGTGATGAGTAATTACCAGTTGAAATTTGGATATTAGACCACAAAAGCTACACTTCTCTCTCTTTGCATGAAACGTCAATTTTCACATAGCCTCTTGCCTTTCATCTCCTTCATGATTCAAGCTAGAGGGTAAGGGGTAACCTTTCTCAGCAGACAATTGTAAAGATTTACCTATGGTCCCCAAAGTCTTTCCACATGCTCATTACCGCTAAAACCATTGGTACCTCCAAAGGAGGGCGACAATAAGGCAAGGGCTACCTTGAGAAGTCACATGCCCACCAAGATAATAACTCCTTATCCCACTTATCATGAATCATCAAAGAGGTCCAAAATTGGGTTAAGCATGAGGAGCTAATTCCACTTCAAGAGTAGAAACCTGTAGCGACCCTTACGGGGGTCGCTATAGAAGTCGTTTCAAAGGTCGCTCTTGACCATCATTTAAACGACCTCTTTAGTGACGTTTTTGAGATGCATAAACGATGCTTTTTGGGTGGCACAAACCACGTTTTGAGGGTGGCATATACATCACGTTTGGGTGGCATAAATGACGTTACGAGGGTGGCATAAACCATGTTGTTAGTAGGTGGCATAAACGACGCCGCAAAGGTGGCATAAACGACCCTATTTGAGTGGCATAAACACCCAAGTTTGGGTGGCATAAGCGACTCAATTTGTATTATTTTTTAAGCCGTTGGGGTCGCCTAAAAGACCTTTATTCTGAACGTTTTTTTTATAGCCAATTCGCATTCTCTCTCTCTCTCTCTCTCTCTCTCTCTCTTATACACATTATCTCCACTTGTGTCTCTTGCACACACATTCTCTCTCTCTTTCTCTCTCTCTCTCTCTCACACACACACTTCACATAAACATTACTCTCTCTCTCTCTCTCTCTCTCTCTCTCTCTCTTTCTCCCTCTCTCTCTCTCTCACACATACACACACACTTCACATAAACATTGGTCTCTCTCTCTCTCTCTCTCTCATACACACTTGCCTCTTTATCACACACACATCCGTACGTATACAAACATCATAAAAAATCTCTCTTTCTCTCTCTCTCTCTCTCTCTCTCTCTCTCTCTCTCTCTCACACACACACACACACACACACACACACACACACACACACACACATACGCACGTGCATTCGTGTACGACAAAAGACCCAAGAATCGACATACATCCACTTTTGAAGAAGCAATGGCCGACATCGATTACGGTAAGTATAAATTAAATTTTACAATCAATTAAATCTGTAGATTTGGGAGGTAGACACTTCAAGAAACTCTTGATAGATGTAACACATGTGCATCATGGCCAAAACACACATACATAAAGAAAATGTTAATAAAAGAGCGCCATCATTTTGAATGAGCGACTACATGTACCAAAAAATTATGTCTACAAAATTAGCACTAAATGGCTCTATCATTAATCGGAGTCATCGGAGGAAGAGTCCTCCTCTTGTACGTTCTTGGGTGGTTGCGATGATAACCTTGCTGTTACCTATTGAGCAACCTCGTCCATGTCGTTCTCACCATGTTGCTCCTGCAATTAAAAATGCATATTAGCTATTTGAGTAAAAAAAAAACCACATAACATATAACACATGCAGATCTTGATTGGCGTAAAATAATATTTGATAGAATTACTTACAAAAGCATCGGGTGTCGGCATCTCCTTCTGTAGCACTCTGCAGCCGTAAATTGTGGCTCTCCGTATCTCGTCTGCAGAGATGGTGCTCGACCATAATCCTTTCTCTGTCATTTAAACATTGCATATATATAAGTAAGAAGTGAATTGAATGCATATGAGATCATAGATACATGGATACATATATACATACATATACATATATATATATATATATATACATATATATACATATATATATATATACATATATATATATATATACATATATATATATATACATATATATATATATACATATATATATATATATATACAAATAGCTATAGATAGACGAACAAAAAATTTGTGCACTTACAAAGAGTGCTCGAAAGCCACTAGAGCCCATCCGGCCAAGCCGAGAGGTGTGCCCTGATTGGACACGAGCCTGTGCTGCCTCCTGCAAATTAAATGTGCTTTTATATGAATATATAATTAATGCTATTCGAGAAGTACCTATCATATGCATTGAGTGAATTAACTTTGTGTACCTTCTGTTGAGGCCATGTCACTCTCAAGCGAATCTCTTTCCTGAAGTGCCGCCAAGAATCTTTGCACATCGCAGGTGGGCGTGTATGCTCAGGGACGGCCGCAAATTTCCTAAGCATTTAACAACAGTGTGTTATTACAAGGTTTCACAATTTACGATCAATAAACATGATGGATATATAAACACATATACATAGGTAGGTGGATAGATAAATAGATAAATGTAGCCGTCTGTATGCGCTATGATGCTCAATTGGGTGCATTTGGAGAGCGTACTGGCTCTCCGAATGGACCAATTGCACATCCATAGTGCATACGGACTGGCCGACGGTCCGTATATGCTATGCTAATGCATTTGGGTGCATGTCAATTACACCTTGAAGAACTATTTTGTGCAAGATTTGATAACATTGTCGGGGATTAAGCAATTTGGGAGGGGAACCGGCTAAGCACCGAGTTTCTTGCTGTGAGAGATTAGCACCCTCGCAAGTATTTCTTTACTTTTATTATCGAATCAAAAGGTACAAACAGGGTTGTCAAACCCTCTTTGAGAAGCAATAACAACTCTCATGGACACCTCTTGCGAAGACCCTTCTTTTGGCTGGCCACACTTAATTGTACTCTCAAAAGATGATACCAAACTTGCGCTTCCAGATTTGGTGTTCCAACCAATAAAAGAAGCTTCCAACCAACAAGGATGCTCTCAGTCCGCATGTGGAGTTCTCTGCCTGCGTGGAATTCTTGGCCCATGATGGCACACACAACCCATGATGGTCTCACCTCTCTGTCCACCGTAATCCAACTCCACGTATACTCTCTAAGTGAGAGAGGGAACCTCTTATTGAGCAAATCTTCTCATGCATGAACTGATGAGGACATAATGTCACCAACCTGTATTAATTAAATCTAATACATACATTAATGACTATTACCAGAAGAGCTATAATGTACCAAAAGCTCCTAGACTGATTAGGGAGAGGTAGTCCTAAGGTTACTGTAAGCCTCTAATATGGACATAAGTACAGTAAGAAGGTATGATTACAAATTAACTAGTTTCTGCTGAGGGAAGAACATTATTCCTAACCTGGGGATAAGCAAATATGCATTATGCACTACCATAACATTTACAAACACTTCTAGGATGATTTTGTATGTGTATTATTTTTGTTCAAGTTTTCTTTGATTTTTAATGATATTAATATGACATTAATATTTTATGAATGCAGATTCCGAGTCATCCTCTGGGACACCGCCTCCTCCCACTCTTCCTGTGCGTCCATCTGTAGTTGCGAGAGGAGATGGTTCCTCTTCTTCCACATCATCTATGACATTAGGCGACTCACAAACATATTACGTTGAAAGAATCCCATGTTGGTGTGCAGCATGCCATGGCACTCATCGACGAATGCGACGCATATGTTTTGCCCATATGGAGCAGTATGGTCCATGTCCTGATATGCCACCGCAAGAGGAACGGGAGCATCCCATGGTAAGTGATGTCATTTTAGAACTATGTATAAATTCATATCCAAGTTTACTCCGCACTATTAATCGTGTTCATTACGGAAAATTTGGACTCAAAAAGGGGCCTTGTAAGAGATCCCTTGGGATGGTGATGTGGACAAAGCAAGCCAATAAATCCACATATAATATTGGAGGGCACGTGCGTCGTTTTTGAGTTCTTTATTCCATTAACTGACATGTAGGGTGTTTTTTAATTCAAAACAATGCATCTTGAGTATAGTTTTTTATTCCCACTATGGTGCCTTATTATATTGAAAAAAGACACCACTCTCTTTCTTCATTACACTTTTGAATGTAACGAATCCAACTCTGCTAACCGAACTTCGTCCCTGCAACCCATCATCTTGCATTGTCTCCCTCATTGTCTTTCCGATTGCACAACCACTACCACTCCAAATCCGAGTTTTTTTGAGCGGGAGGTTTTTGATTTTCTCTTCTTCTCAAGGCGGCAAGTTTTGAAAAAGGATGGAAAAGTATTTGTTCTTCATGCGCCATACCTGCTTGTGCATGAATAACAATCCCATTTCTTACCTTTTTCAAGTGAGGGTTGTGCTTACAAGTACTCTGTACATTTTGGTTCATCCAGGATACCAACAAGTTTGTTTGATGGACAAGGAGGTATTATTTAGTGATGTTGTCTTTTGGTTTTAATGAAGCAATCTTCTTCACGGGAGATAAGTGTAATATCTTTGGATTTTTTTTGGTTAAAGTGTGAGTTCATTATGCTTTTTGGTGTTGTTAAAGCACAGAACAATGCAATGGAACCTGTGCAGCAAAAGAGGAAAAAGGTGGACATCCACTTCCAAGTAGAACCCGATTATGCTCCCTGCTGTAAGAGAAACTGGTCTAGGCCAGCATGCGAAGCCCGCATTACTGAGCTTCGAAATGAAGGAAAGAAAAATATGGACCTTTGGTTGGATGGTAGTATTTACCCACCAGATCCAACCTCCTCTCAATCTCCATCATTCTTTGGGTTGACAAGTTTCTTCAAGTTTGTGTGTGAGGGTGAAAATGGATTGCTTGGGTATTGCAAAAGACTGTTTGGCCAATGTCAAAGTATCTTTGAAAGACATTTGAGTGATAGAGATGCCAGGATAAAAATGCTTGAAGGTGCGAATTTTTACTTGGCATCGATCACAACAGCTTTGCAAGCTTCAAACGAGGACAAGGCAAAAGTTTGTGCTGGGTTACAAAAAGAGTTTGATCATTTGCAGCAGACTATTTGTAAGATGCAGGACACTATAAAGGAGAAGAATAAAATTTTGGCAGTTCGAGAAATCAACAATTTCACATTGGAGAGTGAGAATGCACACCTTCGAAAACAACTTGAAAAGTTCAACAGAAAATTGCAATATTTGAAAGACACGCCATTAGGTGCTCGATTACGCAAGAGAAAGATCAAACCATTGGAAGAACTCAATGTTGGAGGTGGCCAATGGAAGCGTCGTGTAAAAGCTTGCAGGTATTGGGATCTATAATTTCTTTGAGCTTAAATTTCTTTGAGCACTCACTTTCATTTTCATCTTTAGTTCCTTTCTTGGAGATGGGGGATTGGGTGTGGGGGTGGTATAGTTAGATGAATGGTGGACTGAAATAGCTATCGTTGTTGCTTCAGGATGGTCACAGATGTTGTGGGTCCAAAAGAGCAAGGTTCTGATATATTTGGCAAAGTTCTGACAAAAGACATCGTGGAGTCAGCAATACAGCATCCTAACTTTGCAAGACTTCGATCAGACATAGCAAAGCAATCCTTGCAAGAGGTGAGTGAAGCATTCACGCCTGCAGATGCACAAGGTATATGTGACATGGCTGGTATAAGCACAAAGTCTTACAGGATGTTGTTTAATAAAGTAAAAGAGGGTTTCAATTGCAAGCTTGGAAAAAAGACAGTAATTCCCATTCCAAAACCATTTCACGTAAACAAAGCTCGAAATATTCTCAACTTGGGAATGGTCGAACTTGTTGGAGAGCCTTGTCACGTGTCTAGCACATTGACAGTGACTAAAAAGAGCGGGGAACAGAAAATTATAGAGCTTACAGAGTTCAACAATTTCATCATGGATGTTCGGAAATTACAAATGGCTATGGTGAAATTTTATGACATCAGTGTACATGAGTGCAATGGAAGGCTGAAATTTGTTTTGAAACTTGATGAGAGTGAGGTGATCAAAGGACAGAAGCTGGAAAGGGTTAGCATTACTTTAATGAATAGAGCTTTGGATGCAAGTATCAGTAATGCTGATGAGAAGCACTTTAGTGTACAATCCGAAAATGAGATTTGGTGGCTGGCTGCATTTGAGGTGACGTGCTATCCATTTTTAAATAAAGAATATTATGTTGCTATCCTCTTGTTATGATGTTGTAGACAATCTAACAGTTGTTGTTAACAGGTTCCAACAGAGACCCATGAAATTCTGAAGTGGTACTTCAACCAGACTGAGCTTCCTTCCACTATCCAGCACAGCAGTCGAATGGCGAAAAGCTTTATGTAGAAGGATATGGTGAATATGAGGTTGAATGGCACCTGGCTGCAGATCTTAAAACCTTGAAATGCATGTTTGGTATTTCCCAAGGAGCAATGGCCAAGTATCCTTGCCTGTATTGTATGACCGAACGAGGTGTCTCCAAAGGAGGAAAAGAGAGAGAATGGAAATGCCCAAATGCAATCAGTAATAGGCGTGAACCCCCAAATCGTGATGCTCCAGGAGTGGATCCTACTTGGGATCCAATTCTTCCTATCCCTTTGATCAGAGTTCATATTTGTGTTTTGCATGCGCTGGTTAGAATAATTGAGAAACTAGTCTACATGTACATCGAATTTTCATGGAATATGAAACCAGCAGTAGAGAGTGAAAGAACTATTAAAAAAATAGAGCAAGTGCTTTCAGATGCAGGTTTACATTGTGGTCAAGTGAAGATTGAGAAGGACTTGAGAAGATCAGGGAAGACCGGAAATGTTCCTAGCAAACCATGTTTTGGAGGTGCAAAAGCCAGAAAGTTCTTATCTAATCATACCCAAAGAGGTCATCTGGGTACAGATTTTGAGGTGTGGAGGAAGCTTCATGCAGCTGTACCTGACCGAGGCTCTTCAGGACAAGAAAGGGTGGCAAAGGCCAAAGCGTGGTTGGCACTTGATCGCCTAGCACCTTTGTTGCAAAAAGCAAGGTTTGAAGATGGGGATGTTGAGAAATTTGAGGCAGTTGTGACAGAGTTCTACACTAGCTATGAAAAGGCATGGGGTGCGACAAACTTGACACAATACATGGTTATTACTTGAAAACCTACAGCTTTGAGTATTTTTTGTTGTTCAAAAAATATTGTACGATACTAAATGTCTTGTTGTTGTTGAGCATTTGTAGCACATTTTGCATGCACATGGAACCTTTTTTGCGGAAGAGTTTGGAAGCCTTGGGATTTGGTCTACCCAAGGCATGGAAAGATCTCATTGGCAAGCACGTTGTGCCTATCAAAGGGCCACTCAACATGGAGGAGGAATAAAGAAAAGTAATCCCATGAAGCAACTATGTCAGTGGTGGTATAGGCGGATTCAAGTGAGGGCTCGTGTGAAGATCAAACATGCTGAATCAGCTGTGTCATGTGCAATAAGAAAGGTTCAGGCTGAACGGAGACGTTCAATATATGTCTCCTCACAGGGAAAGCAGAATCATGCTGAATGGCTAAGACAACGACAAAGACAGGGCAGAGTGTGGAAGAAAATTGATCATTGAAATATATATTGTAAAACAATGATGTAACTGTGAAAGATTTTAAAAGAACAAGAGCTTTCATCTATGTCCCATATAAATGTTTCCAATATATATACATTTCATAGTTTGCAATGGTAAACAAGAAGAGTATTGAGAAATATGACGAAACTTCTTAGCAACTGGAACAATCTAAATTTGTTAATCTGGAACAGAGACTTCCCCCAGCCGAGCCTTTTTTGTTGACGTTTCTGCATCATCTTCTTCATCCTCTATTAATGGCACAAGAGGGACCATTGGTCTTGCTGTTCTAAGAAGATGCTTCTTCCCGCAATCACTCAATAGATTGGGATCTGTGATTCCACATGCCAACCCGTAAGCAGCATATGTTAAATAATATTTACATCTTAACGAATATACTCCAGGTCCCTCTCCAAAAATTCGAACAGCTGCTTGCCACTCCAGAAGTATTGCCTTGTTTGCATTCAGCCTTACGTGGTAGCCACCTAAATACCTGGATAAAGTCTTTATCGCCATCAGAGGAAAACTGGCGTTGTCCTTGGAGTAGCTAGCGTGAAATATCACAATTTGAGGGAATTTTAGGCGGTGTATATATGTTCCTAGTGTCGAATCGTGGCCCAATCCCGCCATACGCTTGCCTGAAGCACGTTTGAGGAATGTGTCTTCATATATTTCCAACTGAAAAAATAAAGGAGCATTAGCCAGAAACAACATCACCAAACATTTCAGGACAAAGTTGATAAAGCCAAATCCACAACAAAAAAAAACTAACCTCTTGGTTCTCATCTGCTTCAAGCAAGGCGTCTTGCCATAAATTAGTGCTCGAACTAGGAACGTTTTTCGCTGACTTATTTGGCGCATCCCTACACCCTCCCATGTTGGTGATATTCAATCTGTCCCTTGCTTCTTGTAGCTCTTCCTCTGTGGCATCTTTTCCTTCATATCTAAGGGCATCAGCATAGATCATATTTAGTGTTGCTGCAGCAGAAAGAAACTCGGTGTCTTTCACATGGCTGTCCACTAGTAGGTACTTGTCTATCCCATCATCATCTACAAAATTGTCATCGACCTCCAGATTCTGGGCTATGAAAGCTATGCAATGATCCTCCCTTAAGTTAAATACACGTTGTATGTCTGTCAGCAGTATATACTCTGAATCTCCTACTTGGTAGGAGGGGAGTAATGGCGTTGGAATGGGGGAGGAGTCATCTGATTCAATCACAAGCTGACCTACATCACTGTTTTGTTCTCTAACTGCCTCAATATCAACCACCGAACTAAGCTTCCTCTCTTCTTCAACATTGAACTCCTCAATGACATGAGGAGTGTCCTCCTCTTCAGCAGCATCCTCAACGGTGGGACTTGCCTGACGAGAAATCGTGTCTTCACTTTCAATTTTTGCAAGCGGCTCTGTGCATTCTTCATCTGTTAATTGCACGTTCATGTGCAAGAAGCATAAGAAGGCGTAGGAGTATTCCATCAAGCGGCACTTTCTTTTGTGAAAAGGGCAAAGCAAGGCTCTCTTCTTGTCACATGGCACCTTGTGCCAATCCCTGTTTAACCTCTGCTTCTTCTCCGGCGAAACCTTGAGATTAAAATGAATGTGACTTTTCCCATCAATCATCATTGGTTCTTCATTTGTGAGCTCGTCAAACTCTTGCTTTGCCTCTTCGAAGTATCCATGATGGCTAGACAATGTATCCTCCAGAGAAAAATCGCTATTGAACATCAACGAAATTGCAGGGTGCAAATCATGATGTCGACATTTGTACAGGAAGTCATATAATAGAGTTGCAGGAGTTTCTTTGATCTCTTCGTCCACATCAAATTCGACTTGAACTTGCGCCATGGCTGAATTCAAGTCTGTAGAAAAGACATGGAAAATATTAGTTCAGGCAATGAATCAAGAGACAGTCGATCTTAAACAACAAATCTCTGTGTGGTGTAAATGGATTCAACATAACGCGAGAGGAGATGCCAGAGGAATCCAGGTATTCCTCCTCGCGTTGTAGTGAATCTATTTTCCCTAACGCAAATAAAATTGAAGCTAAGTCAAGGACCTCTTCTCGCATTATGGTGAATCGATTCACCATAATGCGAGGAGGAGTATTGTGCTTCCTATGGGACCTTCGCTCGCGTTGTGGTGAATTGATTCACCGCAATATGATGACTTTATCATCCTTTGGCAACGCCTCTAACGTTATGGTGAATTAAAAATAAAGATAGTTCTCCAGTACCCATATTGAGAGAGGAGGTGTCAAACGAATTAAAATACTCTTCTTCGCAGTCAATTCACCATAAGGCGAGAAGTCATAGGTTTTCAATTCACCTTAACGCGATGAAAAGACAAAGCAAGTAGTTCTCCTCGACTGAAACCAAAACAACGAAATAACAAAAGAAGTAAATGTAAATGAATTCAACATAACGCGAGAGGAGATGCCAGAGGAATCCAGGTATTCCTCCTCGCGTTGTAGTGAATCTATTTTCCCTAACGCAAATAAAATTGCAGCTAAGTCAAGGACCTCTTCTCGCGTTATGGTGAATCGATTCACCATAATGCGAGGAGGAGTATTTTGCTTCCTATGGGACCTTCGCTCGCGTTGTGGTGAATTGATTCACCGCAATATGACGACTTTATCATCCTTTGGCAACGCCTCTAACGTTATGTTGAATTAAAAATAAAGATAGTTCTCCAGTACCCATACTGAGAGAGGAGGTGTCAAACGAATTAAAATACTCTACTTCGCAGTCAATTCACCATAAGGCGAGGAGTCATAGGTTTTCAATTCACCTTAACGCGATGAAAAGACAAAGCAAGAAGTTCTCCACGACTGAAACCAAAACAACGAAATAACAAAAGAAGAAAAAAGCACAAAGGAGATAAAAATACCAGGAAAACGAATTGTATACAATCGTCGCAGGAGATGGAGATGAAGGAGGTTGGAGGTTTGTCTTTGACGTTGGATACAGGAGGATGATTGATGAAGGAGGGTTGGAGGAGATAGTCAATCGTTGATGGAGATAAAGGCCGTTGGTGGGGAGATAAATGAGAATACGAACTCCAAAAGAGGCAATAAATGAGATGGGTATCCTAGAAAATCCGTTTTTAATGCTACGCGACACGTCAGCGCCGCGTTTTCACCCGCCATTCCATGAATGCCACGTGGCATCCCGCCGTGTACCTAGCACGTGTACAAGCTATAAAGTTTAATCAAAGCCCTTTTTAATGCTATACGACACGTTAGCGCCGCCTAGTCGCCCTGGCAGCCCGCCAGCACGTGTGTTCGCTCTAAAGACTAATCAAAGCCGTTAATCACGCCACCTTTTCGTCCTCTTATCGATTTTGCCTTGTCCGTCCTCCTGCTTGCCTCCAGCTGACTTCCGACTACCGCCACAGTACTGAACCGACTTTCCAACACCTGCACGACAGTCTCCATCCATTCACACGCAAGAAATGTAAGTTTTTGTATAATACTTGATTGTTTTGTAAGTTTCTTGTATATTGCTTGTTTGTTTTGTTTTTTCTTCGACTGTTTGACCTGTGCCATTGTTTATTCTTCGACTGTTTGCCCTGTGCCATTGTTTATTCTTCGACTGTTTGCCCTGTGCCATTGTTTATTCTTCGACTGTTTGCCTTCACCTTAAAGCACACGACGGGCCATTAGAATCTCAATAAGCTCCATGTCTTATGGTGGATCGAATCACCATGGCAGAAGGCAAACGTAAGAGATTCGCGAAAATCGATTCACTATAACGCGAGGAGGATTGTTTTGCTTTGACTGGCCCTTAGACTCGCGTTATGGTGAATTCACCATAACGCATGACCAAAGGGCAAAGGATTCACGATAATCCACCTCTTATTGGTGTCAATTAAATCACCTCCTACACGACAGTCTCCATCCATTCCCACTCATAGAATGTGATGAAAGTGTATTACTTGATTGTTTTATGTTTCTATTATAATACTTGATTGTTTTGTTTTTCCTTCGACTGTTTGCCCCCTGCCATTGTTTTCTCTTCGACTGTTTGCCCTCCGCCATGGTGATTCGATTCACCGTAAAGCAGACGACAAGTCATTAGAATCTCAATACTGCTCTATGTGTTATGGTGAATCGACTCACCAAACTGCAAGACGGAAAGGTAAGAGATTCGGGAGAACCCTCCTCCCGTTGTAGTAGATCGATTCACTATAACGCGAGGAGGATTGTTTTGATTTGACTGGCTCTTAGTCTCGCGTTATAGTGAATCAAATCACTTTAACGCAAGATCGAAGCTCAAAGAATGCACGATAATCCGCCTCTTATTATTGTCAATGAATTCACCATAATGCGAGAAAAATTATTGTGTTTCTGTGGACCTTCATCTCTCGTTATGGTGAATGGATTCACCATAACGCGAGGAAGTGCATATTGTTTTCTTGGCCCCCCTCTCTCGCTTTATGGTGAATTGTTAATCGTGTACTACTGAATAGCAAAGTTTTCTGCTTTTTCTTGCGTTTTCAGATGGCTCGTGTAAGGCATACAGCTAGACCCATTGATAATGCAGCTCCCTCATCTACTGGGAAGAAGATGGGCGTTCTGAAAGCCTCAAAGTCAAGAAAATCAAGCAGTCCTTCCCGATTGTCCAAAACGCAGCCTAGACTCAGGCGTTTCGCAGAGCATTCGGCAGCCCTGCGAGAAATCAAAAAGTTTATGAAGCACCCGACAGCTGCTATTCCCAGATTGCCTTTCCAGAGGCTTGCCAGGAGAATTTGTGAGCAGAATGGAATTTTGTTTAGGTGGAAGGCATCGGCCTTGTTTTGCTTGCAAGAGGCCACAGAAGATTGGATGATCGAATTTTTTTTGGATAGTTACGTTCTTGCTGCCCACGCACAAAGGGTGACAGTAATGAACAAGGATTTTTTCAGCCTAATAGCCCTTCGTTTCAGATACGATAAGTCACTTAGACCAGTTACGTTTACTGATGAACGAATGTTACAAATTTTGGATGTCCGGCCTGTACAAAAAGTGAGAATTGAAGAGGTGACTGAGGGAAGTCCAGATCATGAGCATCAGACTCGGGCAAATTTAATGACAAGCGCTCAAAGGGAACATCAAGCTGCAATGCTTGCATTGCAAACAAAAAGGGAAAATGTTCGCGCACTCCACGCCATGAATCGGGAGGCGCTGCAATTTTTGTTGCCGGAGTTCTATGTACCCTTTAATATTAGAGGGCATAGATGTTATTTCCCGATTCATGCTGAAGAAATCAACATTTTGTTTGATCCCAAAACTGAAGTCAACGACAAAGTGCTCAGATGTGTTTTAAGGTATACTCTTTTCTCTGTCCTCCCACAATTTTTCATTCTTGGCTCTTAAAGTTGATGCCTCACTCTTGATATGTTTCCTTGTGAAGTTTTGTTATTTCGCTATTGCCCGAGGATGTACAGCAACGAGTGTTCCAGATTGATTCACTGGTCTCAACACTGTTGCTAGAAGAGTCAGTTCCGTACCTCGATGTGCTGAACTGGTTTCGGGAGGTCCAGCTGGACGATGCCCGAGTATTTTTTTTGGCATATCATGAAAAGTGAGTTTGTCTCTCTCTCTCTCTCTCTCTCTCTCTCTCTCTCTCTCTCTCTCTCTCTCGCATGATGTTTATAGGAATCACCGTACACGAGTTATATAGTGCTTCCTTTGGATTGAAACTAATAGAATTCTATTGTGCAGTTCCCATTGGAGTCTTCTACTAGTCGACGTGCAAGAAAAAGTCATTTACCTTGCAAATTCGACATCTGGTGTCCATGGAAATGTTTTGCTGTAAGTAAAAATCATTAAGATACATATTATTGTTTGAGTTAGAAGTCCGGATTGATCAGGATAATGATTGGTCTCTGTTTACAGTGGAGTCAGGAAACTAATGGCAGCTTACGAGAGCCTCAGCATGGACATCGACACCCTGGATCGATCGACCATCCGTAGGGTTAGTGTCCCCAAACAAGAAGATGGCTACAGCTGTGGGTGGAGGGTTGCACTTAATGCAATGTTGCTGCTACGAAGCATTTTTCAGCTCCCTTCAGAGGATGTAAGCATTTTCAGCTCCCATACGCATTTGTGCGCTTGTTTATCTTCTTATATATTGTCATGTTGATCTTATTTATGCCTTGATGAATTGTGATGGCAGTTTCCATCAATGTCTCGCTACGTGGACCTAGACGTCCAAACGTTTAGGGAGGAAACGATTGCGAAATTGATCGAGGTCGCTGAAGTTATGCCTCCAGACGGGCCAGTGGACTTCATCCCGCCCAATCCACGAGGGGGGATAGGCCCCCCTGAGCCTCTTACATGGGCTCCATACTTGGGAGAAGAGCCCTGGTGAAGCCGATACCTATGGGTTCCAGCCATAAATAGTTTTTTCCTTCTTCCAACAAATGTACGTTTGTAAATATGCAGCTATACATGTATTGGAGGGAGAACATCAAATGTAAATACACTTATCATTTGAAAATCAGAGGATCAAATTTGCTACTGTGTTCCTTCACTGCTTGCTTTCTTACTTTAAGCCTTTTTTTGTGTACATAAAAATTCAATTGGGGAATTATTGCCTTCATTACATTGTTTTAAACAATAAAGCATTACAAAAGCAATGTTCTGAATAGATAAGTTTATTGCATATGGAAAATACATTGACACCGTATACATGGTCACATCATATATCTTCTAGTGCCTCCAATTCATGTGGGGCTGCAACATCTTTACAAATGATCTGATGCTCTCTTCTTTTACTTAGCTTCCGACCATCGAGCTTGAAGCAAAATTGATCTGGAGGATTCTGAATAGCTACTTCTAATTCCTTCCTAACATATTCGAGAGTCCAATTCTCTTCCACTTCCAATGTCAAAGATGGGTGACCCTGTCGAATCATAACTATATCTATCAAGCAAGAGTGGCTGCCATCTCTTGTATCTTGGTCCATGCTTTCCCAGTTGTTGTTGATCCATCGCCACCTTCTATAAGTAAATGACATGCACAGATGTTGCCTGGCAATATAGTATCTGATTCCAAAATATCATTAGGATAATTTTCCGAGTATAATCAAATAAGCGTTGTAACTGTTTCACAAAAATACATTTTAATGTTTTAACACTCACCGAAATGCAATGTCGGAGGTGTTCAATCGACATTCGATCAAATCATCTCCCTTTGATGATTTCACTCTCCAACCTTTGTCAAACAAATGATCAAGCCAGACTTCATCTACATCTTTGCACACAAAAGTTGTTCTAGTTTTTCTCAATTGTTTACAATCAGAAAATAAATGAACAAAGCATGCAATTGGAACAAACAAACTTAAGTGCACATTTCTTGCACCAATGCTAGGCTTCATAGCACATTTAATATCATTAAACATTTTGGTCCTGTATGACTCTATCACTTCTGTGTCAAGCAATGGCCACTCCGGACTATCAAGTGCGGGCAACGGAATACGTTCCAACTTTCCATGTCGACTCGATTGAGTGGGCAAGGTATAAAATGAGTCATAGAAATATGTTCTACTTCTTGCGAGATCACTTGGTGCACGACCTTCATATTGAAGTTCCCCCACCTCACCATGTACGACATTCAAGAACCCCGTCAAGCATTGTGCAGGCTCCCACTCCTGAAGGTTGGATGGGTACAAATCTGTGCATGGCAGAAAAATGTATATCAATCACCTTATTTGCAACGTTGAAATACAAAACACAAGCACTTACAATGTGGTCTGTGTCTTGGAAGTCCTTCCAATGGTCCCACGTTGATCTCTTTTTGCATGAATACATGCTGGATCAACACTTCTTTGACAGTTTTCCCTCCTGGTGCCATCTTAAAGTCAAGGATCCTTCCTTTCCAATGTTTGGCCAAGTCTTCAGATGCCTTTCCCTTCACTCGGTAGTGGCCTTGTTTTCCTGGCTGCATAGTGACCCAAGAGTACTTCCTGTATACTTGGGGAATCCATTCTTCGTTCTCGTCTTTTATGTTATACAACACAACAGATGAGATACTGCTCCTTGCTCGTTTCAGTCCACTTTCGGGTGCCATGATAGAATAACAGACGTATGAGAAAGAAGAAGTAGCAGAAAGTGGATGACTGGGCTAACCGCTTTTGTGGATCAAGGAGGGAGGATGAAATGAGGGACGGTGTGTTCTTTTTGGGCGCCAAAGATGTTTCAAGATTCAAAAGTGGAACCAAGTTGAGGGAATAACCGGGAGAATGTGTATCTATCTATTCCAAGCATTCAAGCTTCATTAGTTCTAGGGGTGGTGGAAAGAATTTTTTAGTGCTCCACGTCTAACACAGGAATGTGGAAAACATTCTTTTATTGTGTTAGTTTCTGACAAAAAAACGGTTTTAAATATTTTAAGACAAGGTGATGGTTTTTTTTAATATTTCATGAAGATAAGAGTTTCTCCACGTTTTGGGTGGGTTTGTACAGAGGTCCCACCACCGGTGAATCTCGTTCGTAGATTACATGTCACTCAATCTATGTGTCTATTATTATATTATTGTTGAAACAGCCCTCTTTTGAGTCCAGAATTTTCCTAATGCCATGTGTGTCTCACCCTTCATATAATCAACAATGATGCATTATTTAGCACGCACCAATTCTACATCCTCGATTTCATGAGGATTGTGAAGACCATGGAATTGATCCTCCATTCCTTCCACGCACACGATATGGTCAAGCCGTTTTTCAGTTGCAAATGGAGGCATCATCAACTTCTTTTCCCCTCGGTGCCCAATCAGAGACATTGGGTGATCATCCATTGCCTGATTGTCTTCTATCTCTCATTCAAACGTACGATCGTAGATGCTATGGAGGATGGTTGGGAGCAGCCCTTCCAGCAGAGCAGACACAGAGGTTTTCAGCTTTTGGGGTGCTCGATATGTGATTGCACCATCTACCATTCCCAATGGTGGACGAGGTCTCTTTATTGCACAGGATTTACGCGTGCCCGCAAACTCAGAGGTGACTCTTATGTCATTTTGTGGGCCCATTTATGGTTGGGGCGCATGGCATGCACTTGTTTGCTTTATCAGAAGTACGACAACATATGGGTTTTGTGCTAATGCAGCCTCACTCACCGAAAGAAACATTAGATATAATTGTGGATCACGGCTTTATATTGATGGAAGACCCTATGCTCAAGGAAATATAGCAGAGCTAATCAATAGTAGTAGAGGGAGAAATGAGAGGACAAATTGTAACTTTATGGAGTGTGAGAATAGTCACGAGCCATGTTATATGATTTGAGATGTACCCACATATATAGTAGTGTGTGCTACAAGATCATTACAAGCTGGCGAGGAATTATTTGTAAATTATGGATGGCGTCGACCATCACCAGTCCCTCTTTGAGAATGAAATTTGAGATAAAGTGTCGGCCTCTTAAATTATGTATGTTTCAAATAATGTATCCAGCTTTGTAGCCCAATTAGCATTTAATTTTGACAAATATTTGATGATATATTTCATTGTCTTGTCAGTAATACAACTAAGGGTATTTTAGTGTCTTCTCTAAGGTTATCTTGAGTATAGATTTTTGCTGCTAATATGCTTGAATTGTGTTGTAAAAAGGGTTTTAATGTTATGATTATATCACTTAATAATTCGATTGTTGTTACTTTAAATCATTTCTTCATGTAGACTATGTTTATACATGTAGTGTCCAGATGTTGAGGGTGTATCTAGCTCTCACCGAAGTCACCATATCTTGCCAGAGGAGTACATGAGGCTTTTACGTACACAAGATCCAAGTACATATCAATGACTTAGAGATGAGTACAATGCAAAATGCAGAGAAAAAGTGACCAATGAGGGACATGTTGATGATGACATCAATGAGTTTATCGACGATTGGTTCCAAGCAAGTAGTGAAGAAGAAACTTGTCCACATGAAAAATTTCTACGAGAAGAAGCTTCAAGGCCCATCTACAATGGTGCATCCATATCAAGATTGAGTGTGACCTTACTCATCTTGAATCTCCAAACACGCTACCAATGGAGTAATGCATTGGTTTTTGCATTACTATCGTAAGTTATATTTGTATTTTGTTTGCATAAAAATAATGGCTCTCAATCACTTTTAAGCTCATTAAATATTTACAATTGAGTGGTAGGCTTCTTTCGAACAAGATTCTCCCATCAAACAATGTGATCCCAACGTCGAGGGACGAGGCAAAGAAAATTATCGCATCCCTTGGACTCGAATACAACACAATTCATGCATGTGTCAATGGTTGCATTTTGTATCGTGGAGAGTATGAAAATGCAACCACTTGTCCCAAATGCGGTGTTGCTTGTTTCAAGGCAGGAACCTTGAATGTCCCTATGAAAGTTTTGCGACACTTTCCCTTGGCACCACGAGTTGAACACATCTTCCGCAGCCCCGAAATAGCCAAGCTTATGGATTGGAGTTCGAGAAATGCAAGTATAGACGGAGTCATGAGGATTCCAAGAGATAGCAAAGCATTTAAGCATATCGATGTTACATGGCCAGAGTTTCATTGGGAGCCTCGCCATATAAAATTTGGAGTTGGCTTGGATGGAATCAATCCCTTTTCCATGCGATCGAGCAAGTGGTCCACTTGGCCCGTAGTTCTTATCAACTACAACATCCCACCATTCATGTCAATTAAGAAAGAGCATTTAATATTGTCTTTGTTGATTCCTGGTATGTCACAAATATTCTCATTTCTAAATAGCACACTCATTTCTTTTTGAAAAATGTCAAATTTAAACGATGCATCAATGTAGGGAAGCGGCAAGTTAAAGACATCAACGTATATCTTGCACCGCTCATTGATGACTTGCAACAAATATGGAAAGGAGTAAATGTTATTGATATGTCAAAACCTGTGGTGGGTAATAGGAGTTTCAAGGTTCGTGGCATTTTAGCATGGACAATACATGACTATCCTGCCTATGGCTTTGCATCAGGTAGTACAGCAGGGCTCTTTAGTTGTTTGTTTGCTTATAGAATCAAAAAATTTGGATGTTGAAAACATAAAAATAATTTTTGTTTCTCTCAGGCCTATTAACAAAGGGTTACAAAGCATGTCCACCATGCGGTGATTGGCTACGCTCCAAATATAGTCGAAGTTTGAGTAAAAATATATACCTTCGACATCGACGATTTCTGCCTCTAGATCATGTGCTACGTTCCAAAGCGAATGCGAGACATTTTAATGGAAAAATGGAGAATGGACGTTGTCCAACGTGAATGACTCCAAGAGATTGGTACGTCAAGTGGACAAACGGACCTCTAATAGATCTGGAGGTAGAACTTGCAAGCGATAACGATGACGAATATGATTTGCGGCAGTCATCGAGAGGCAAGAAATCAATGGCACAGAATTCCTCCTTATGGAATACGTTGGAGTATTGGAAAGATCTAAAAATAACTCATTTTCTTGATCCCATGCACATATTTAAAAATGTTACACACTCGCTTTGGAATCATCTTGTGGGCTTCAAGGATATAGAGGCTGCAAGGGCAGACCTAAAGATTTGCAACTGCAAACGATCACTATGGCCTATAATCAATGAGGAGACAGGAAATATTACTTATTCACAGGCACCATGGGTACTCACAAAGCAAGAGATAAGCGTCACGTACTCCTACAGGCTATGGTGCTTCATTTTGCAAAACATGTTTACCATGGATGATAACTCTCTTTCGGGTCTAAAGACACATGACTGGCATAACTTCATTAAGGTATGGTGCCTCTCTAACATGTATCGTCAATTTCTAATGAAGGTGCCATTACATTATCATTTGTTAACACTAGAGCTAATCTGTGTGCAGTACGTCTTGCCACTTGTTATCGACAGTTGTTTGACTGAGGGTATTAGGGATGTTATATATCGATTGGGATCATTGACAAGGTATTGACAGTGGAACATCATATTGTTCTTACTTCTTTGTCACAAAAATCTTATGCTAATCACATTGTTTCTCTTTATAGATGGATTACATCCAAAGAGATCGACTCACGTGATATCCCGCAACGAAAGCTAGAGTGTATTGAGCTCCTTTGTCTGATGGAGAAGGAGTTACCTGCCTCCTTTTTTGACATTCAAGTCCATGTTATGATCCATCTCGTTTGAAGAGATAGAGATTGCTGGGACCGTGAGTACACGATGGATGTTCTGGGTTGAAAGGTATATGGGGGTATTGAAAGGATTTGTGCGCCAGAGCAAGCAAGACCCGAGGGATCCATGGCAGAGGGATGGTTGCTTCACGAGTGCATGTATTATCTATCCGAGTACTTGCAACATGTGGATAACGAAGCTCCTCTTGGTTAGAGAGAAGAACAATCAGACAACGAAACCACAGAGATGTTATGTGGGCAAGGGATCCCACTAAAGATAAGTGCTGAGGAGAGGGAAGCGCTTAGTACTTTTGTGGTGTTGTATAACTCAGATTCTCCTCAGATTGCATGCAAAAATGGATTAACAAGCATGACAAAGAATGCAAAGAGAGAAACTGGAGAAGTAGGGCATCCAAAAAAAAGGGTCAGAGTGCACCTCCAACGATGAGCCTAGAATGGTTGAATACACATATCAGAGAGACGCGAGGGCAGGGATTTGAAATCTCACGAGAAGAGTTTGAGCTTAGCCTAGGATGCGACTCCATGGTAAGTTACTCCAATGTTATATTTTAATTTGAATAATACTACATGTTTTTCTGGATTCTAACCATACATGTTCATGTGGTTCCCATGTGGTTTTAGGTCCGAGCTCGCAGCAACATGTGGGTGTGTGGTTAGCATCTCTGCATCAAGAGGATTGATGATCTTCGTGTTACTCAGGACTCTTGCATCATTGCATCCTTTCATCAACTCTCTCGTGCAAGTGCTTGTGACACAAATTTGATTGAGGATGAGCTCGGCTACGTAGGGGATCTGGAGGGCATATACGAGGAGAGGGAAGCGCTTAGTACTTTTGTGGTGTTGTATAACTCAGATTGCATGCAAAAATGGATTAACAAGCATGACAAAGAATGCAAAGAGAGAAACTGGAGAAGTAGGGCATCCAAAAAAAAGGGTCAGAGTGCACCTCCAACGATGAGCCTAGAATGGTTGAATACACATATCAGAGAGACGCGAGGGCAGGGATTTGAAATCTCACGAGAAGAGTTTGAGCTTAGCCTAGGATGCGACTCCATGGTAAGTTACTCCAATGTTATATTTTAATTTGAATAATACTACATGTTTTTCTGGATTCTAACCATACATGTTCATGTGGTTCCCATGTGGTTTTAGGTCCGAGCTCGCAGCAACATGTGGGTGTGTGGTTAGCATCTCTGCATCAAGAGGATTGATGATCTTCGTGTTACTCAGGACTCTTGCATCATTGCATCCTTTCATCAACTCTCTCGTGCAAGTGCTTGTGACACAAATTTGATTGAGGATGAGCTCGGCTACGTAGGGGATCTGGAGGGCATATACGAAATTAACTATCGTGTTATGAAACAGGTACGCATGATTCGTTTCAAAATATTATGCAAACCAAATGATTGAAATATTCAACATCTTTGAGCAACAAGTTTATATACATTATAATATTGCAGGTAATTTTGAAGGTGCGTTGGTTTCGAGCGGAGTACAAAGGAAAAAGGGCCACCTTGAGGCACGAACAAAGCGGCTTCTGGTTTGTTGACTCATCGAAGCTCCTACGAGCAACCAAAGAGCCCTATCTATTCCCGATGCATGCGCAACAAGCTTTCTTTTACAAAAATCCAACTGGCAATCCATGGTGGCAAATTGTTCATGTGAACCCTAGAAGCCGAAGATTGTTTGATACCACCTTTTCTACTGAGTGTGAAAATACACCACACAACAATGACCTCTACAGAGCCCGACAATACACCAGACACAACAATGACCTCTATATCACATGGGCAAGGAGATACAATTCTTCGTATTAGAGAAGCAAATTTGATTTCACAAACAAATGTCACACCACCCTCAACGGATGATGAAGGGGATGATCTGGGTAAAGATTTATCGGATGATCTAGGAGAAGATCTACTAGAGGCTGACATTGAGCAAATCTCAAAATCCACCTCGAACAATGCTCCACTCCTTGATGGACTCGGCATATGCCTAACAGAGATGGAACTTCAAGAGGCTATGGCTGACAACGACGAGGTGTGTTGCATGCAAATGAAGATCAATACAAGGATGCAACAAAAAAGACACTTAGAGCTCTTGAAAAGAGTTCAAAGTTGTAGATGAATGTGGGAGGGGGCTTGACAATAATCCCACATGGGAACTTTTGAGAGTTCTAGAATTTTTGTATAAAAGGTAGCTCTTTTGAGAGCTAGAGAACACTCTTTGGTCATTTGGTTGAGAGGCTCATAGAGAGAGCTTGCTCCATAGCTCCTTCTCAAGTGCTCTCCCAAGGCTCTCCATCTCCATTCTTGTTTCAATCATGTACTTTCTATTCTTTACATTTTCAATGATATGAGGTTTTGGTCTACACTCTTGCTAATCTAGATTTCTTAATGATGTTTTGATTTGTGAGTTGTAGAGTGCTTGTAATGAAGCTTGTGCTTGAAATAATGTGTAGTTGAGGCTTGTGTGATAGCTCTTTGCATATTAGGTTCCTTGCATAAGTTGCATTTGTGTGCTTAAGTGTAGCCTAATCTTGATGCTTTGACTATGAAAGATTGATTATTTGAGTGTTGAGAAGGATTGAGTAGGACTAGAGGTCATTAGTGTGTGGTTATCTCTTCTTCTCCCATTCGGGATAGCCTCTATGCGCTAACCGGGTTGCATTCACGGATTGACAAGTGTGTGGGTTGGAGTGTAGCCTCCGCTATGCTATGATGTCCCAAACAATGGCGCCGCTGCTGCCGGGGAACGCACACCTAAGTTAGTGAAGGGTGTTAACCATTACTTCTTACTAAGTGCTCCATTGATTGCAAAATCGTGGATTAGGGTAGATTAGAGTAGAGTTTGCAAGGGCATTGAGTGTGTGATCTCAAGGGCGCCTTGTGTGCTTTCGTTTTTTTGATTAGAAGCAAAAAAAAAACAAACAAAATTAATTAAAACCTCTTTGCGGTAGAGAAATCCCGCCATTAATCGGATTTAAGCACTCTCTATTGTTGCATTGGTGACGGGGTTGGTGAGTGGGAGGTAGAGCATTGGAAGCGGTTTTTTTTTTCTTCTTTCTTTCTTTTATTGTTTTGATTTGTTGCTTGTATAGTTTGGATTTGTTGCTTGGTAGAGAGGCGTTCGCAGCAAAGAAATATATATATATATATATATATATATATATATATATATATATTTCTATATATTGTTATATCTACGCTGAAAGCCAAGGCTTTATATAGATTTATAAGGGCTGCATAACGTTAGCGCACAGGGCGCTGAAAAGCGGCGTGCAGCAGACGTTTTTTTTAAATAAAAAAAAAAGAAAATCATTTTTTTAAAACGTTGGTGTAGGCGGCCGGCGGCGAAGGCGTAGGCGGATGAGAACGAAGGCGTTGGCATAGCGCCTGCAGCCGGCGGCGATGGCGTAGGCGGGTTGAAGCTAACGAAGGCGCAGCAACTGAGTCGAAGCAACTGAAGCGTGCAGTGGGAAGCGAGGCAGCTGGCTGAGCATTCGAGGAGCCGACGCTAAGTTGGCTGGCTTGAGAGCAGCGAGCGAAGGCAAGAGGCGCCCAGTTGAGGGTGACCGAGCGGAAGGTGAAGGCGGCCAGTTCAGGGAGCTGAAGGCGGCCAGTTGAGGAGAGAGAAGGCGAAGCCGACAGCAGAGGCGCTGAGGGGACGTCTGCAGGTGACGTGGTAGCAGAACCGGCGGCACAAGCCGGGCAAGTCAAAAAAAAAAAAAACCAGCACAGCAGCCTGTAGAGTGTTGGCCGGCGTCAGGCTCAAGACTTGGAGAAGCAGTGGCCAACGGCTGTAGCTACAAACACGCAGGCGCAGAGACGACTGTAGCGAAGGTGAGGGCTGGTGTAGAAGACGGGCGCGAGCAAAAGGCAGTCGAAGCAGCTGACGTGGCCGTGGAAGGAGTGAAGTCGCCTGCAGCAGTTGAAGGCGGTGGATAGCTGCAGCTGGCAAACGTTGAAGAAAGCACGTGGGAGCGGCGAGCGGCGAGCGGCGAGGAGGATAAGGTAGGTGGTATTTTTCTTTTTTTTTTTTTTTTATTTTTTTATTTTTTTAAATTATTTTTTCAATGTTTTTTTACATTTTTAAATAAAACAAAAACAAAAAATAATAATATTTTTTTTATTAAAAAAAAAGAAAAAAGATTTAAAAAAAAACAAAAACAATTAAATTTAAAAAAAAAATAGAGAGAAGAAAGGAAAAAAAAAATTAAAAAAAATATTTATTTTTTTTAGGAGTCCATATTATTTGCATAATTTTTATTTTTTCATTTCTGTAATTTTTAGCATAATTAGAGTAATTTGCATTGTTTTAAATTTTTGTAATCTAAAAAAAAATAAAAAAATAAAAAAAAAACAAAACAAAAGGAAAAAAAGAAAAAGAAAAAGAAGAAAAAAAAATAATTTTTATTTTGAAATCATTTTTCATCATTTAAATTTTTGCATAATTAAAGAAGCTTGCATTTTTTATTTTTATTTTTTAGAAGTTTTGTAAATGATGCATAATTAGTAAATTCATATTTTTTATATTTGGTACGAAATTTATTAGTTTTATAAAAAAAAAACAAAAAAAACAAAAAAACAAACCAACAAAAAAAAAACCAAAAAAAGGAGGAAAAAACAAAAGAAGACAAAAGAAAATTTTTGATTTTTTAGGAGTCTATTATTTTTTGCATATTCTGTAATTCTTCATATTTTTAATTTTTTGCATAATTAGTGTAACCTGCACTTTTTTTAATTTTTGTAACTTTGTGCATAATTAGTATTTTTTAGTGTGATTCATAACTTTTGTGTAAATTTTAAAAAAAATAATAATAAAAACATAAAAAAACATAAAATCATAAATCATAAAAAAACAAATAATAAAAAAAATAGGGTAGATAGTACACTACACATATTCTTTTTAGTTGCCTTTAGTGGTTAGGTAGGGTAAAATATATATATATATATATACATATATATATATATTTTTATCAAAAAAAATAAAACCAAAACAAACAAAAATAAAACAAAATTAAAACACATAAAAAAACCATAACAGAATTTTGACCTTATGCACTTGCGGTCGGGACGTCGTGTAGATTCTGCCATAGGGCCTAGGGCACCTTCTAGAGTACCTACGCAAGAAAGTGGGACCCAATCGGTAGGAAACTTGGCAGATATTGCTGAAACCCTTTCTGAATCTCAATCCGATACCCTTTCCTCTAGAACAACTAGTTCATTGTCCATGGACAATCTAGGGCCGACAAATAGTCATCCCATAGCCCCAAATAGGACACCCTCAAGATCCTTTAATCCATTTGAAGCCGACACCATGGGGTTAACACTTAATGTGAGACTCCAATATGTCTACACAAATGCTCAAGGAGCTGAGATCTTTAGGGACCCACAACAACGGTATCTTGTTAAGATCGCCGACATTTTCTCAGAACTTGATAGAGCACCTCTCGTCAATGACCAGGGTAACATGTATATGGGTGGAGATGGTGTTCGCTACGAAGTCACCTACCATCCAGAAAAGGTAGACAAATTAGGGGAGCTCTCTAAAACCGAGTTCTTAGACTTATCAGAACCTTCCAGAGCAAGGGTGTCTAGAGATGACTGGCTCATCGAGCCGGACATGCCTGGACCATCCAATGCCCAGTCCTCAAAGCCATCCATAGATGATTTACTTCTTGTAGATCTAAATTTGGAAAGGAATAGGAAAGGCAAGAGCAAACTGGATCAGGGGGCTGAATGCCAATGGGAGTTTGTACGACAAATTCCTGTGACAAAGGTCTTACAGGATGACCCACTTCAAGAGGTCTATAAGGATTCGTTAGAGGGATATTATGCCACAACTAAATTGCCACAGCTAGATCTTCCTCTAGCTCATGTGGTGGTAGTTGAGAAGCGTGCAGGACACATGAACAGAATAATTGATAAATGGGCCAATGAATACCGAACCTTAGATTGGAAAGAGATTCGGAAACTCACGTGGAAAGGACAACCATTATTCATGGAAGTGTTCTCAACAAATACAGCCAAACCAGGAGAGACAGCCTTTCTTGGAGAAACTGTTGCTCCTCCCCTACGAGAGTTCACTAGAGAGGGACCTTCAACATCTAAGTGGACCACTGCTAGTAGCCCAACTCTAGCACCAAGATATCGTCCTACACCAAATGTGCGACCTCAGGTCACACCACACCAACATCTTTCTCACTATAACAATCGGAGGATAGGGGAGCCAACTCGGCCTCCCATAAATGCACCTCCTGAAATGAGGGTGACAAGATCTTTGGAAGGGTTTGGTGAGGCTGGTAATAGGGTACCCACACCAATTTTGGAAACATGTGGACCATCTTTCCAAAGAGAGGAACAATTTCCACTGAGAGTGAGAGGCCGTAGGCCCTATGATGAGTATTCACGACAAGTAAGGCCATCAACTCTTCAGAAATTGGTTAAGAAGTATGAAGGGTCGGGAGATCCATACGATCATGTAGCAGCTTTTAGGCAAGCAGTTCGAGCTGAGCAAGTTGCTGATAAGCATACTCAAATAGAAGGGTTTGGACTCACCCTTGAAGGAAAAGCCCTTGCTTGGTTTCAGGCATTAGAAGCTTCAGACAAAACTTCTTTACGAGTTTTGGAAGAGAGATTCATTGCTGCTTTTTCCTTGATGGGAATTCAACATGACACGGTAGCACACATCTACTCTTTCAAGCAAGGCGAGAATGAGAGTGTTAGAGACTGTGTAAATAGAATGAAGCAGTACATTAATCGTTGCCCAGAAGATGAGAAGCCCGCCCAAAGTCGATTAATTTCTCTCTTCTTAAAAGGCCTCAAAAATTCAACACTGCATACACATCTCTATGCAAAGAAGCATACAAGTTTCAATGAGTGTTGCCATGATGCTATGGATTTCACCGATAACTTCAAGTTCCAAGATAGTTCTGGCCCTGAGGTGAAACCTAGAAATCAGTGGGGTGATGACCAAAGTTCAGGGTCTAGCGCGCTAGTAAATCCAGACCAGATAGCTAACCTAGTACTAAGGAGATTGGGACAGACCTATCGTCCACCCATGCAGCCACAACAACAGCAGCAGAGAATGAGGAGTATACTTCCTACAGGTCCTCATCTTTGTGGAGCATGTGGCGGTGACCATAAAACAGAGGACTGTAATACCTTTTCTCCTCTAGTCACAAACCAACCCACAAAGAAGTGGTGCCAAGCCTGTGCTTGGAACTTTACTCACACCACACAGGATTGTACTCGCATTGCGAGAATGAGACAGGAACGTGAGCAGCCGAGGGGTGGAGTGGCTCCACAAATGTATCAACAGTATACTAGTTTTGAACGTAAGCCACCGATGACACAAGAACAAGCACGACCTGTTCTTGGTGCTCAACCTCCTGCTCCAGGGACTGCTCCTGTGAGGGTTGTCGACTATGACAATTCAAATATGTGTAGAGACTTGGTAAACCCAGGCTATGTGGAGGAGGAATATGTATCATATTCATCCAAAGAAAATATCTTTGAAAGTCCCGCATACCCAAGCCCAGCACTGGACGTTCAACCAGGGGAACAAAACTCTTTAATGTTGCTAGGCGGCTACCAACCTAGGACTCCAGGCCCCTCAGGTCAATGGCAGCCAAGGAAAGTAGAAGCCAAACCAATGGGCCCCTGTTATGAGTGCGGAGAACCCCATTGGGCTTGTGATTGTCCACATCGCTCAAGGCAAGAATCTCGGTCAAATACAACAGTACAACAGTTTCCACCAATTGAAAGATATTGTCTAGGGTGTTGTGTAGAACACTTCCCAAAAGACTGTCTGCTGAAACCACATGAGGAAGGCACCTCTCAACCAAAGGTTTCACTCAACCTTGTAGGCACAGTTCCATCGCCACCTTCATCTGAGAATGAGGATGTTGTGCCACTTAGAGTCATGACTAGATCACAAACACGAAATGCCGAAATACAGACTGATGAGACACCTCGAACTAGGGATGCAAAGACAAATCTAGTGGACAAGACCCTACAGTCCAATAGAAAAAACACCACTAGGAGGAAGAAGAACCGAAACAAGCAAACTAAAAGTACATCCACTAGTTCTCAGGAGACCTCTAAACAAAACATAAAGGATAAAACTTTTACATCCCAGGAAGTGCGTGAGGAACATCAACCTCAACCTGAGCCTAGTGTTAAACAAGATGAGGCTAGTACGACTGAGGTTAGTTCTGGGGGTTCTGTTTTTGTGGATAAAGTGAATGAGACTCTAGAGGCCATCATTGATGCTCATAGAAGTCGCATTGCAGCTTTATCTGAGCTACCCAAAAAGCTTCAAGAATACCCAAACCCTCGTGAGGAGAAGATCAATCTAGCTGTACATCAGCAACTCATTAGGGAAGCTCAGTCAATACTTGAGGGACCACCACCACCTATTCCTCGGGGCCCAACCTCTCTTAAGCCAACATTAGAAACTATACCGGAAGTGTCATCAAGTAGAGAAATGAAAAGTGAGCTCATTTCACAAGCTCAGAGCGAAAGGTCTGCACCAATTGACACTCCATTGAAAGATGACATTCTGCCATCACCTAGCCTTGTCTTCCCATGCAATGATGAAGTTATTGATGCTAATGAGGACATGGCAAATGACATGTGGGCCGCAGTTCATGAGAAAGTTCATGAGAACATATCTTCTATTAGTTCACCTCCATTCTCTGAGGTGGATTTTACCAGGGGCACGAAAAACAAATTTAGACACCTGAGCATCCAGGAGGAAGTTCAAACAATTGTTTCTCCTAGAAGTAAGCATACAATGAAAACCTTACCATCATATCTGGGAGAATATGAGAACTGTTCTCAAACCTTGAGGATACCCTCCATGCATAAAAGGTTGACAAAGGAGAAAGATATGAGTATGGTGCAGGCTATTTTGTCAGCACCAGTGGCTTGTACTTTACCTTTGCTTGATTTGATAAAAATTCGACCTGAGTTGTGGAATGATATTGCCACATGTTTGTCAGAGCAGGTATTGCTACAAAAGGGTCACCACCCCCATGAGTGTACTATACACCCTGAGACAAAGCATGTAATGCCAGTTCCTATCAACAAAGTGGGAAAATTTTGTGAGGACGATCAGGGAAATGCTACCCTCCCATTAGAAGTGCGAAAAGTATCTTCAACTGCAATACTTGATAGTGGCGCAGGAGTGGGCATTGTAACACGGTCCATTTGGGAAAAGTGGGGCAAACCAGCTATTAGGAGTACAAGGATGCGCTTGCAGCTAGCAGATGGAAGCTTAGAACATCCCCTTGGGCTGCTCGAGAACGTATTGGTCACCACATGTGGGATTGAATATGAGCACACCTTTGCAGTAGTGGATTTTGGAAAACATCCAAACTACGAAGTGATATTGGGTAGACCATTCATGCGACAATTTCAAATGATTCAAGATTGGGGATACAATTATTTGTACCTCCGACATGATTCTGTCATCACCAGGGTCAACCTAAGGAATCACTCATATCGTGATGTAACAAGGTCTCCAATAGATGAGTTTGATTCTGCTTCATCTGAGGACTCAAGAGTTACATTGTCCGACGGGCGAGAAGATCTATGGATGTGCGGAGCCTCATGTAGGGATTTCAACACTGAGAGACTTAAGGGTAATCGAAGTGTATCAGACGAGGCATACATTCCACAACCCTTCCCTGAGCATTTAATTGATCCATTAGAATGGAGTCATGTCCTTGCAACATTATCGACATGTGCTTTACCGAAGCCAATTCAATTTTGTGACTCAGATGGATATGATATTATTCCTATACGAATGGTACAACCACGTGCCCTTCTAGATGATTTGTACTATAGGGATACATCCACAACATCTCTGCATGTCGAGGAAGTCTCAGTAGAGGATTTGACACTCGAATCTGCTAATGATGCTGATAAGGAAGATGGATGGGACTCTGATTTTAATAATGATGTGACAATCCCTGAGGAAGAGTTAGGAAAGGCACGCCTACTCTTGAGAGGAAGGGAGGTTCAAGTAGAGATCCCTAGAGGCCGACCTAAACGAAAATGCTGTAAGAGCTATAAAAAAATCCGTAGACAAGATGAGCGTGAACAACGTGAGAGACTGCAGAAAGAAAAGGAGGAGTCTAAGAGTGAAAACTCTCGACCACCACCTCACTTCTCAGGAAAGAATGAATATCTATACTATGTCCAAGCACAAGATATTATCAAAGACCAAGTCAAACGATCAGATGGATTCCAAGCAGGGGAAAAGCTAACAACTGTTAGCAAAAATCGTAAAAAGACGAAGAAACAAAAACCAAAACTCAAGTCTAAAACCGATTCAAAAAAGAGTGTGGGAAGTGCAAAGACAACGATTGAACAAAAAAATCCGATGCAAGATAGCAAAGGAGAGCTCAAAACCGCATGGTCTTCAATGAGTGAAGACTCAAGTGGACAAGAGCAAGGTCTAAATGTTCCTCCCAATTTCACACAGTACACTCTTCAAGATCGAAAGATTGTTCTTCAACAGCCCATGCGACAAAAACCAAGCGTGCCAGGGGTTTCATACGATGGTCCAGAGGATGCAAAAAAGATTGATATTGCTAAGCCAGGAGAAGAGCCTCGCTATGTGTGGATTGCCACAGACTTGTCCTTAGATGAGGAGAAGTTATTAATACAAACAATAAAGGAGTATCGTGATGTTTTTGCTTGGAGTTATAAAGACCTCAAAGGAGTTGATCCAAGCATATGTCAGCATACAATTCCATTGCGGGAGGATGCAAAACCCTCCAAGCAACGTCCTTATACCTACAATGAAAATTTTGCACGGAAGATAAAGGAAGAAATAGACAAGCTCTTAGAGGCAGAATTTATCTATGAAATTGAACACACTGAATGGGTCTCCCCTATTGTAGTGGTGCCCAAGAAAAATGGAAAACTTCGAGTATGTGTAAACCTCAAGAAGGTAAATGCAGCTACTGTGCGTGATCATTACCCACTTCCAATCACGGATCATGTTCTGGAACGAGTTGCAGGGAAAAAGGCATATAGTTTCTTGGATGGATTCTCCGGGTACAACCAAGTGTCAATTGATCCAAAGGATCAACACAAGACAGCCTTTGCTACTGAAGATGGCATCTTTGCCTATCGTGTTATGCCATTTGGTCTAACAAATGCGCCAGCAACCTTTCAGCGGTTAATGAGTCATGTATTCAAGGAGTACCTTAGGCAATTTCTTGAGATTTTCATGGATGATTTATGTGTTCACTCACAAGAGCGTGATGATCATATAGAACACCTGAGACTTGTGTTTCAAAAGTGTCAACTTTATCGTATATGCTTGAATCCTGACAAGTGCAAATTCATGGTAAGACAAGGAAAAATTTTGGGCCATATTGTTTCTCGCAATGGGATTTCAACAGATATGGATAAAATTGATGTCATTGTCTCATTACCTCGGCCTATCAACCCTAAAGGGGTACAAACTTTCATGGGACATTGTGGCTATTACCGTAGATTCATCTACATGTATGCTGTCCTAGCCAGACCGTTATATGCTCTTCTTGTAAAGTTTAATTGGACTGATGAGTGTGAGGAATCCTTCGAAAAGTTGAAGCAAGCATTAGTGACTGCACCCATTTTACGGGCACCAGATTGGAACCAAATCTTTCATGTCCATATTGATGCTTCAAACTTTGCAATTGTATTTTGGCTCAATCGGGAGAACACAATAAGGATTTCCCAATCTCATATGCTAGTCGACAGTTGAACAATGCTGAGAGGAATTACACCACAACAGAAAGAGAAGGATTGTCCATGATATATGCAGTGAAAAAGTTTCGCCATTACCTTTTGGCAAACAAATTCATATTTTTTGTGGACCATCAAGCATTGCTATATTTGGTGAATAAGCCTTGTGCAACTGGAAGGATAGTAAGGTGGTTTATCATCCTTCTTGAGTTTGATTTTGAAGTTGCAGTTCGAAAAGGAACAACTCATCTAAGGGCAGATCATTTGTCTCGAATCACCTCTGGCGAAGCTCGTGTGGGTGTGGATGATGATATGTTAGATTCAACACTTTTCCTTGTAGAGACAGCTCCTAGATGGTCTGAATCCATTTTAGAAATTTTGACAAGTGGGCAAATACAACTAGCGGGTCCTAATGTGGACCTATGGCGACCATTCAAGCTAATCTCAGGGAGATTATATCGTCAGGGTAATGATGGAGTGTTGAGGCTTATACCTAACCCCGACCAATATGAGGAGATCTTGGAATGGGCACATGCGGGTATCGATGGAATCCATGCATCAGCTACCACTTGTGTGCGACGTATATCTCAAGATGGGCAATGGTGGCCTACCATGCATGCAGATGCTGAAACATTTGTTCGTAACTGTGCTTCATGTAAAATACAGAAGCCAATTCATAATGTCACATTGTTCCAAATTTCAACTACACCAAGTTGGAGTAAGTATATTGTGGACTATCTTCAGCATGGTCATTTGGATCAAACAATTCCTAAACATCGAAAGCAGGCTATTAAAATTGAGGCGGCAAACTATATGCTAATAGAGGGCCAACTCTACAAGAGGGGCAAGGATGGCAACTTACGCATGTGTGTATGTGAAGCTGACTATCTGAAAATCTTAACTCATGCACATGCAGGTGTTGGAGGTGGACACTTTTCTGGCAATACCACAGCAAAGTTGATTAGGTGGTCTGGGCTTTGGTGGCCAACCTTACAAATGGATACCGAAGAATATGTGAAACGTTGTGACGATTGTCAAAGGACCAAACCTCCCATCACAAAGGACAATATGCCATTGCGGCCTATGTTAAGCACACGTGCTTTTGCAAAATGGGGTATTGATTTTGTCGGTCCCATTAAACCTCCAGCTCGTAACACGCATGTAGAATATATTATAGTCGCAACCGACTATTTGACCAAATGGGTAGAGGCAAAGGCAACAGTCAAAAATGATGCCAGAACCACAGCCAAGTTGTTGTATGAGTACGTGTTTACACGCTATGGCTTACCTATTGAGATCGTTAGTGATCAAGGTGTACACTTTGTAAATGAAGTCATAGAATTTTTGCTTCAAGAATTTATGGTAATTCACAAGCGTTCTGCACCCTATCATCCCCAGACCAATGGACAGGCAGAGAGTACTAACAAGATTCTCTGCACAGCACTCACAAAGATTGTTGAGGGACATAGGACTGATTGGGAGCAAAAGTTGCACTCAGTTCTCTGGGCATATAGGACAGCCTATAAAACATCTGTGGGCACAACCCCATTTGAACTTGCTTTTGGGCTAGACGCAATTCTTCCCATTGAATTTCTTGTACCTACTCTACGAGTAGCTAAACAACTGGATTGGACTGGTCGTGAGCTTTCACAACGCGTTGACGAATTGGAAAAGCTTGATGAGACCCGCTTATTGGCGGTAATGGGGATGTATGCTGAGAAGAGGAGACAAAAGCAATGGTATGATAGAAATGTAACAACTGGCCGATTCAAAAAAGGAGACCTGGTGCTCTTATACACACTTAAGAAGCATAAGAGAAAGCTCAAAAAACGTGGCTTAGGACCGTTTGTGATTAATGAGCTTACCCCAAGTGGTGCAGTGCGTTTAGAGACACTAGAAGGTGAGCAAATGCCTAACTTCATTAATGGAAGTCGTCTCAAGAAATACAATGAACCATTAACTGAAGCCATGCTTCAACAGATGCATGCTGCACAAACACGAAAAAAAGCACTTGACCTACTTAAACGACAGGCTCAAGAGGAGGCTAAAGCTAGAGTTGCAAAAGCCAAGGAGCGTCGCAAAGCTTCTATGTTAGCCATACAGTTGGCTACTGATGAGCCATATGTCGAACCATTCAATATTCAAGTGGGACTTCATCTTCATGAGACTACCTACTTTGTCTCTGCCTTAATTGACTCTGGTGCAGATTATAATGTTCTCTCGTTTGACACCTGGATAGTCTTGGGTCAACCACCACTTGTGCAAATTCCTGTGGACCTACGAAGCTTCTCTGGAGAAGATAACCCTATAGAGAGAAAATGTGTCATTATGATGACCATTCAGGATCACCAGATGTCAGTGTCCTTTTATGTGGCACGTAAGTCCAAGGCAGTAGTAGAGGTTGTTCTCGGTAGATCGTGGTTAAGTGCTACCAATTGCTCATTAGATTGGAAGAATAGACAATACAAGTTGCAAATTGATTCTGATTGCATCTTGGGATCTGCTACACCACGAGCTTTATCGTGTCAAAGGGGTAATGTTTCTACCTTACCCAATCCACAATCAAAATCTGCTGTTGGAATTCCAACACAAATGATGTGGATAATTGATGAGTACTCAAGTGAGGGCCATGGCTGGCATGTTCCAACTACTCTAGTTGCTGCTCAAAGAAGGCCAGGTAAGAAGGAATTATCAATGTGGCTACCCAAAGATGCGTACAAACTTGTACCATCTAGTCCAGTTGCTAAGACTCTTAAGAAGCACATCATTTCCAAGCCCAAACCTCGGATTGTTAATCGATGGGTCCCAAAACATGTGCTCAAAGCACAAGGCTATTATGAGGGTGCAACAGCAATTTGGCTTCCAAAATGCCAAGCTTTGACAAAGGTAAAAGAGTGTTTCAGAAAGATTCCAAAAGCCACCCTTGATTGTCCATATCAGTGGGTGCAAAAGAAATCAACGCAAACTCTTCAAGAAAGAAAAGGTGGCTGTGATAGCACCTACAAATCTACTTGTGTTGATCTTCCTAAAACATGTATTGAAACACCGGTTGTTCCGATTTCTCCTTGTAACACAATTCAACTATCAACTTGTGTACCTACGACGAGTCCAAATGTGTCTCATTTGAGCATAGATTCTAGCATTTCAATGCCTAAAACCTCTTATCTTGCTCAAATTCCAAGACAATTGCTAAAGTGTCCACCTCTTAAAAAGGATATACCAAAAACTAAAGATAAGGCATTAACACTACAATTAAAGCTTTTTGGTAAATCAATGTTTGAATAATGTAGTTCCTTATGCCTTTAGAAGATGTGTTTTCTTTGAGATAATCTTGTTTTTGATTGGAATTGTCATGATGGATATGAGTGTTCTAAATTTCATTGTTCTACGTCCAGATAACTCCTAATGGATATTTGGCGTGATACATGTCCACCATGCATTGACCCCGATAGTACTCGACCAGATCATCGCGGGGGTTATAGTGCTCCTCCATTTCAAACACATTCTAGGTACTTCTATGCTCCCTTAGGTGAAAGTTGCTGTGGGCATCACTTTGTCACATTATTCTATCAACAGCATCACCCATTTCCACATTGTCAAGAGTGTGCACGGCTTGTATTAGAAGAAGCTTCACATATTTGTTGGATATGCCGCTCTTACTTTAGACGATATGGCACGGGCTTAATGAAGCAAATTGTGGGAGTTACACCCCAACGCCATAATCTTCTTAATGTGAGAATACCAGAGAGAGGACCAAATCAGCGTAGATTACCTGAGGAGGTTCAAGCACAACAATGGAGGGATACAAGCCTAAATGACTTGCAACCACCGATCTTGCAAGCCCTCCTTCCCCAAGCCTCCACATGTCAATATTGGATCAATATGAGTACCTACATTGCGCAGTTCCAAAATCGAAACTGTCTGATTAACCTTCCCATAGAACCAATGCCATACTTTAGTGAGGAAGCACTCCTTCCTCTACCACCTTCTCCAGCGGCAGGTTTTTGTGAGGGGTTGTCTCTGCATCCTGAGGAAATTGATACCATCTTTCCAGCAGACGAGGACACGGATCCACCACCAGCGCAAGGGTAAGTTCAACGACTCCGCAATAAGATCGACAAGCCAGGGCACTTTTCTCCCACTGGGTTTTTTCCCTCGGCTATATTCGGTGTTTGGCACCAATGGCAAATTTTATTTTTTTCTTTTCTTTTCGTGTTTGTTAATAAAAATTTTGCAGAGATCTCCGTAAAAAACAAAAGCATCAAACACGCCCCAATAGTCCACCTATCGTGCAAACAAATTAGGAAAGGGGGAGACATGCTATGCCTACAAAGATCAAGGAGGAGCAATCTGCACCAAAATCAGCAATTCATCAATGCAAATGAACAACATCAAAAGGGCACTACAACAGGTGTATTCAGATCTTAATCTTTATTTCTTTATGTGCTCTTATCTTTCGAATATATGGTTTGCATGTTCACACAATGTTGGCTGGTTTCAGTTTTTGATTAGTTGTTAAAATATGGTGAGTGAATTCTAGAGTCTTAGAAGACTTAGTAAAAGATATTTCTATCTAAAGACAGTGTAGGATATATACCAATGGAGTATGCCAAGTACTTATGTTTTCAAGGTATATTAGTTATCCCTAGTGGTAGTTACCTCTTAGATATGAGCTAGGTGCTAGGAGTCATAAAAATTTATGAAAATATACCCTAAAAAAATATATATATACAAACTGAATTGAGACATGAAGTGTCTACCGCCATGTGAAATGCTTGGTAGGACCTGAGGTTGTCTTAGCACCTTGGGGCCGATGCCTTGGTTTCCATGGGGTGAACACTGATGTCTAAGAACTTCAGAAGAAGAACTTTGAGGAATCTATCACCTTGATAGATGTTGGTAGGACTCTGGGGTACACTATGGGCCCTTGAGACCGATGCCCTCATCTTCATGGGGTACTCCTTAGGTCATAAAAGAAAGAAAAAGGGTCTGTCGCCCTTGAGATACTTAGCGGTCTTTAGATTCTCTTGGCGGAGGTCTCTTGGCCATTGCTTGGGTCTCTTTGGGATAGAACCTTAATCTTCATCAACTTCTACACACATATCAAAAAAAAAAAAAAAAAAACGAGAGTTCCAATCACCTTTGCTCATATTTAGGAGTAGGTATGCCATTTAGGAGTAACTTACATACTGGTAGGACATTGAGACTACGGTCATAACCGGCGGTGTACAAAGCACACTTGCCTTTGCATAGCATTATCTACTACTTAAGTCTCACTTTGACTAGTCTTTACTCACCTATTTTAGTACTCATTAAAACTTTAATCAGCCCTGCACTTGTATGCTCACGTGTGAAGTCATCATTGCTGATTTTTCTTTTCTTTTCTTTTCTTTTCAATAAAGGACTTTACTCGTATCAATTGTTTTTTTTGTTGCAGCTCTTGCTACTACCGCGCTCGAGGACGTGCGCAAAATAGGAAGGGGGGAGTGTTGCATGCAAATGAAGATCAATACAAGGATGCAACAAAAAAGACACTTAGGGCTCTTGAAAAGAGTTCAAAGTTGTAGATGAATGTGGGAGGGGGCTTGACAATAATCCCACATGGGAACTTTTGAGAGTTCTAGAATTTTTGTATAAAAGGTTGTAAGATCCCTATTCCCTCCGAGCAACGGATTCGGGGTACTAGCAGCGGAAGTAGCACTTCTCGCGCGGGACAGGGGTCCCACACTCGGGGCCTCGCCCACGGATATCCGGACAAGAGACTAATCCGTCGGTTTGTCCAAAACCGAAACCGGAAAAACTTCCTTTACCCGGAAAGCACGGGCGATTCCACCAGGATAACTCTTTACTCTAACGTAGTCAAGATCATTACTGATCAAACTGATCTGACTGCACCTTTAACGGTACTTGGTCAAATCAAGGAAGAACTTGCACTTGGATCATTGGGATCAACGCTTTTTTCCCCATCAAGAGGCACAGCCGTTGATTCCTATCCATAGAACAATTTCTATCCGGGATTTACTTCATCTATCGTAATAATAGAAATTAAATCTCGATTTACGGATCCATCAGTCCAGCCTAACCCCATCCGATCCCATGGGTTAGCCAACCGCCCAACCACTGTAGTGATGGGATCCAATTTGGAGTTTGGTTAGGTTTTGTCCCGGGTACCAAGGAAAAGAGTTCCAAGGCCCCCTAGCCGGAAGTTCATGCAAACATAAAACTAGCCACACCACTTACACACCCAATATGAAATTGCCTTTTTCTTAGCTTCAAAACAATCCTTTAATGAAACCATAGTACCACTGATCACAATCTTCCAATTTATCTGGTTGATTCATAATTTCCCATCATTCCTTCATCAGAGTATCTATGGCATCATTGGCAACTAGAACGCTCACCACCTGTCCACACAGGGGCCTTTTCAATAGTTCCTAGCCCATAATACTCGGTAATATAATCACTTATAAAAATCAAGATGGACTCTCGTTGAAGATCAGCAAGATCAACCAACAGATCCATATAAAGAGCCATGGACTCATCCATTGAAGACCAGCAAGGTCAATCAACTAGATCCATGCCCGGTTTCACAAAACAACTCTTACTCCTTGTTCCAATATCTTCCACGACGCACGTGTGGGTATCTTCGGCGACCCAGAGCCCGAGCACCGTATGGTCAGCACCCTCTAGGATCCTTCGCAGGTGACCTAGCGCTTCACTCATAGGCCGCTTCCTTGGTCCCTCATCCACCGTACCGGAAGCTCACCATTTAAATCGAACCGAGGCTGGTCAAGACCTCGGTCGACCTTGCTACGCGAGACGTCCTCCATTGACTCTCCGTTCAGCAGTTGCAACTTTAACAGTTAGGTCTTCATGACCTTAATCCATAAGACGGTCAAAATGCTTCCCCAGCATTCTTGACATAAAACAGTCATTTACAAACAGTCACAAAATACAGTTTCTAAATTGAACTCTCGTCTTTCCACATTATCCCTCCTTAGTCCACATTACTTATTCCACATTCCATTCAATGTGTACTCATTCTCATCCATTTTCTCATATCGAAGACACATTAATTCACATACACATTCACATTCACATCCATACATCCACATTTACATGCATACATCCATTTTCACATCCTCATTTATACATCCACATCCCATATCCACATTCATACATACACATCCATATCCACATCCATACATCCACATCCACATCCACATTCACATCCATACATCCACATCTACATGCATACCTCCATTTTCACATCCTCATTTATACATCCACATCCCATATCCACATTCATACATACACATCCATATCCACATCCATACATCCACATCCACATCCACATTCACATGCATACATCCACATCTACATTCACTTTCCATGCGCATCTTATCAATTCTTAACACATCTCATACACCTCTTATCACATCTTATCACATTTCATATCTTTTTAAAAAAAAAAGAGAATTCTTATATTTGATATAAGATTTCTCTACACATTTATTTATACATAAATTCCATTTAAGGAGACTAACACTTTCGAAATTAAAATCAATCTTTTATGCATCTTCTTATGCATAAATTCAGTTTGGTAGGAAATTACACTTTTAGAATAAAAGAATTTCTCTTATGCATCTAAGTTAAGCATAAAATCCATTTATGAGGAAAATCACACTTTTAGTATAAAAAGAATATCTTTTATGCATACCTATATGCATGAAATCTAATATGATAAAAGTAACACTCTTACAATAAAATAATCAACTTTTATGCATACCTCTATGCATGAAATTCAATTATGATAAAAGTCACACTTTTATAATAAAATAATCAACTTTTATGCATACTTCTATGCATGAAAATTAAAAATGATAAAAGTAACACTTTTGATATAAAAATTTTCCTTTATGCATACTTCTATGCATGAAAATTAAAAATGATAAAAATAACACTTTTGATATAAAAATTTATCCATTATGCATACTTCTATGCATGAAATAAAAATGGTAAAAATAACACTTTTGATATAAAAATTTATCCATTATGCATACTTCTATGTATGAAATAAAAATGGTAAAAATAACACTTTTGATATAAAAATTTATCATTTATGCATACTTCTATGCATGAAATAAAAATGGTAAAAATAACACTTTTGATATAAAAATTTATCCATTATGCATACTTCTATGCATGAAATAAAAATGGTAAAAATAACACTTTTGATATAAAAATTTATCCATTATGCATACTTCTATGCATGAAATAAAAATGGTAAAAATAACACTTTTGATATAAAAATTTATCCATTATGCATACTTCTATGCATGAAATAAAAATGGTAAAAATAACACTTTTGATATAAAAATTTATCCATTATGCATACTTCTATGCATGAAATAAAAATGGTAAAAATAACACTTTTGATATAAAAATTTATCCATTATGCATAATATTAAAATTCGATTTCTCCATGATTGTAATGAAATTCTTTCAATTAATCTAGGATGATAATTCCTAGAATATGGTAGGAAGTCCTCTTTTTATGCTTTGAATGAAATTATTTTATGCATAATTTTTATAAAAATTTTGCCATAGCTCCGCTGCTATGACTGATAAATCTCAATTTTTCTAAGGGATAAGGCTTATCATTAAGGAAATAATTAAAATAATCTCTAATTGGATTATTAATCCATAATGGATTGAATCATTAATATACATAAACTAAAAGCATAGAAAAAAGCCATTAATTTGGCCTCAAGCATAGCTTAATCTTGGTTTAGGAAAAGCTTTATGAAAAGCTTGATTTGGATTGAGAATGGGTCATGAGTATGACCATTTCTTGAGTGAGAGAGAGAATTTACATAAAAATCATTAGAATTTAAACATAAATGAAAATTAACTTCAATAGCATTATGTAACTCTTCACTACTATTCAAACTTCAATAGCATTTTAAAAAAAAACCATACCAATTAAGCTTCTCAAGCTTGAGAGGGGTTGAGAAGAGAGAAACATTGAGAAATTATAGAAAGATCAATATTCACTAATTACCTTACAACTTGCTTGATTCTTTGTTCACGGTAGAGGCCCCCAACCAATCAATTGGTTAAGTATGTTGATGGAGCCACTAATGGGGATTGAAGAAAGAGGGAAGCTCCAAAAACTAGTGAATTATTAAATGAATTCACAGTTCTTGGCTTAGGTGAAGTAGAGTAACGATGCATAAACACTATATATTTTTCAACAAGGGGGAGGCTTCTATTTATAGGAAAAATTGAGCTCCTAACCAAACAAACTGATTCTAGAATTTTCTAAATCAGTTTGGTCAATATTTGACCATTTTTAGGTCAGTTAAGCTAACTTTTTGGAACTAGACTTAAATGAGGAGAGAGGAGAGATGAAATATCTCAATTTTTATGAGTTTAAAACTCATTCAAGCATGTGAAATATGCACCTCCTTTAAAGAATTCCCCTTCCTTACATATGTGTCAAAATGGAATCATTATACCCAAAATATCTCATATTTTTAATATTGCTCATAGTTTTTTTACTAATAAACCTTGTACATTTTCAACTCTTCATCTTATGTGAAATATGCACCTCCTTTAAAGAACTCCCCTTCCTTACATATGTCATACTTTTAATATTGCTCATAATTTTTTACTAATAAACCTTGTACATTTTCAACTCTTCATCTTATGTGAAATATGCACCTCCTTTAAAGAACTCCCCTTCCTTACATATGTCATACTTTTAATATTGCTCATAATTTTTTACTAATAAACCTTGTACATTTTCAACTCTTCATCTTATGTGAGCATTTACTCATTTTTGGGTATCTTCTTTTACAAAATTGGATTTATCTCCTCTCTACACATGGATTGATGCTATTGGCCCATAGGAACCTTAATTGGACCATAATCCAAAAATTTCTGAAAATCTAGACCCTTAGGCTAAGGTCCTTTATACACATTTCCGATTAATTCCAATTGCACATTGGAAAATTCTTTTTGAATTTCTGTTTCAGGGGAACTTATTTTAATAGGATGAGATATTTTTCTATCCAAAAATATTCAAAATCGGAATATTCTCTTTCTAGAATATTTTCTCTCTCTAGGTTAAAACAGTTAGAAACAAGTCTTTTATATTTCTGAAGAGGGATTGATTACAGGGGAAGATGCTGGACATTTTGAGAGGCTGGGGAGGAATCTTACATTCTCTCCCACTTAAAAAACGTGAGATGCCCTCATCTCGCAAACTGGGGGTAATTTCGCAAGATGCATAAGTATGAGACTGAGAGAAATTTTTTTAATTTAGATTAACCACCAATTAAAAAAATCTCAAGAGAGCAAGATTCAAGATAAGAACAAGATTTAAACTTTATTCATTCTCGGAACTTATACAGTAAAGATAGAAGAACTCTTTACACTTCCATAAGCCCGTCCATCATATGATCACAAAAGCAGTCCTCACAAGCTGCACAAGTATAAGGTAACTCATCTATGGGAATGATTCTGTGGGTTATTGCTGCGCCTATCTCAGTGGTATGAGGTGTTCTAACAAAAGGACCTCTGAGAGGCAAGCCAAAAACGGGGTAAAGGCATATCTTCTCATGAGGAAGAAAACACGCCAGTAAGAAGACCCGCTCAGAAAACCCAGGATGCCTTGATCTCATGACGCAGTAGTATCGGGGACCCAAACCCAAAGCTTCAACAACCATGGCCAAGCGGACATTGTTACGGAAGTGCTGCTGACCCCAGGGTGTTACCCTAGTTATGTCTTGACAGGTCCGCCATTTTGTCTGCGCTACAGAAGTTCCCAAGTGAGGGAAAAGTGAGCGCTCATACTGCTCTATAAAATCTTTCTTCACAGACTCCCTTGCGTCTTGAAGGTGAGAAATCATCATGGATAAAACTAATTCTTGTTGCCAAGCCATGAAGGAGATTAAGAAAGAAAGAAGATCGATGGAAGTAAGATTACTGTGAACGACAAGTAAAAGTTGCGACTTATATAAAGGAAGGAGCTAGCGTAACTTAGAAGCCAACGGTAACTTGCCACTGAAGTTTTACCGTCTTTCCATAATTTGGGTTTGGCATATTTTTCTATAGAAGGCATTCAGAACTTTGAGATGAGGAGATAAAAGAAGTTCGTAAGCTAAATCACCTACTTTCTTTGGTCCACAATATCTGGGAGATAACTTCTTATACTTCCCAAGAGATAAAGAACTTCTTTTGGGCCGTACTCGAGACCAAAACCTTGATATCCAAAACATCGATTCTCACTTCTGAACTCGTTGTTCTGAATCCTTAAAACAGGTGGGACTCTTGAGAAGTATTCCGGAAAAAGGTTCTTCCTTTTTTAAACAGAATCTTTCTTTTATTTTAGAGAGAGAATAATTATAAGATCAGAAAGGGAGATTCTTACTCCTGTATACCTCTAAGGCTGGGGGAGGAATCTTACATTCTACCCCACTTAAAAGGTGCAAGATGTCCTCATCTCGCAAGTAGAGGACAACTTTTTTGCTTAAGATCCAATTTATTCTGGGGTTCCTTATATTCCGGTCAACCCAACAGAATATGGGGATAAATATCCCTTATATAGAATTCATCATTAAATAACAATTCATTCAAATCATATCATTCATATCTTTAACACGATAATGGTCCATTAGACCGAAAAATTTTCTTTTGAACATTCCTCCACAGGAATTTTAGTCAAGCAAGTTCTCAATTTGTCATCCCTTAACTTGATCCGCCAAGTCAAGTATTAATAGTAGCAATCTGATAGCACAATCCACTAATCTCATAGTGATTTGCTGAAATCATTATCATCATTCCAGTTATGAATATCATCACAGGGACTCATCCCATTCATCCTCATTGAAGCTTATTACATTTCAACCAAATTTCAGGGATCATCATTTTTCAATCAGAATCCAAATCAATTCATCAATTCTCAAACAGAATTAAAAATCATATCAACCACATTCGAAATCATCCTCTGGATAGCATTAACGCTTATAATTTCAAGTCTTAGATTTACTCGTATATACTGTCGGTAAAGAGCTGCAGTTATACCCTCGGTATATACGGATAGTCATGATACTCGAAACTATGAGGTAAATACCATCATGTCTAGGTCTCAAGCAAGTCAGGGTTCCATACAATTGCGGTACTTCCAATTGAAGACCCAATTACTAATTTACGAATTTCAATTTGAATTAACAATTTGTATGAATTATATCAAACAATTACAACCTTTTTGTGCGTCTTGATAAACTTTTGACATAATTTGCTCCTCAGTTGATCTTATTGGAGATCTATGACTTAAGTCTGATAAATAGATTTTTCCTTATCCGATCGTCCGTAAAAAAAACATTTTTATATTTATATACAAGTTGCAATAATTACATAGAGTGGCTCGGCTCCAAAATTCAAAATCTCTTCGAGAGACGCATAAGACGACAGTACTGGGCCATAGTCATGCCCTGTTACATAAGTTCTCTAACTGCGAAGGGAGTTATTATTTTCTCCTTAGGGATAATTCGACTAAGGAGTCTATAAATTCGACATGAAAGTCTAAAATTTCGAGGTGTCGAATGATATAGAATGACACCACGCACCATTTTCAGCTTTAACAGGATCATAGTCAATGAGAGATTCTGCCACAGCATTGTACGGCGGTTGCAATGGGCGTGGACATATTGCCCTACAAACCACTTATGTTGTATTCTCTCCGCTGGGGTAGGAAAATATAAATCCGCGAAATGGCGTGCGAGTCTTGCTCGGCTTGTTTGAGTTGAAGCGGAAGAGATGAGATGCTCGAAGGCAAATGCAATCATATCTTGAGACTGGGTGAGGTCGGAAATACCAGATAAATGTGGAACTTCCATCTATAAAAACAATTTCTTTGATTAAAATTTCTCCATTAAAGAAGCTTACGGAATGAAAATACATTATGAAAATGCTGTTTCTGAATTCTTATTACCAATTTCAGATAAGAATTTAATTATCCTTATTAGCTTTCAATTTCGCTCTGATACCAACTGTAAGATCCCTATTCCCTCCGAGCAACGGATTCGGGGTACTAGCAGCGGAAGTAGCACTTCTCGCACGGGACAGGGGTCCCACACTCGGGGCCTCGCCCACGGATATCCGGACAAGAGACTAATCCGTCGGTTTGTCCAAAACCGAAACCGGAAAAACTTCCTTTACCCGGAAAGCACGGGCGATTCCACCAGGATAACTCTTTACTCTAACGTAGTCAAGATCATTACTGATCAAACTGATCTGACTGCACCTTTAACGGTACTTGGTCAAATCAAGGAAGAACTTGCACTTGGATCATTGGGATCAACGCTTTTTTCCCCATCAAGAGGCACAGCCGTTGATTCCTATCCATAGAACAATTTCTATCCGGGATTTACTTCATCTATCGTAATAATAGAAATTAAATCTCGATTTACGGATCCATCAGTCCAGCCTAACCCCATCCGATCCCATGGGTTAGCCAACCGCCCAACCACTGTAGTGATGGGATCCAATTTGGAGTTTGGTTAGGTTTTGTCCCGGGTACCAAGGAAAAGAGTTCCAAGGCCCCCTAGCCGGAAGTTCATGCAAACATAAAACTAGCCACACCACTTACACACCCAATATGAAATTGCCTTTTTCTTAGCTTCAAAACAATCCTTTAATGAAACCATAGTACCACTGATCACAATCTTCCAATTTATCTGGTTGATTCATAATTTTCCATCATTCCTTCATCAGAGTATCTATGGCATCATTGGCAACTAGAACGCTCACCACCTGTCCACACAGGGGCCTTTTCAATAGTTCCTAGCCCATAATACTCGGTAATATAATCACTTATAAAAATCAAGATGGACTCTCGTTGAAGATCAGCAAGATCAACCAACAGATCCATATAAAGAGCCATGGACTCATCCATTGAAGACCAGCAAGGTCAATCAACTAGATCCATGCCCGGTTTCACAAAACAACTCTTACTCCTTGTTCCAATATCTTCCACGACGCACGTGTGGGTATCTTCGGCGACCCAGAGCCCGAGCACCGTATGGTCAGCACCCTCTAGGATCCTTCGCAGGTGACCTAGCGCTTCACTCATAGGCCGCTTCCTTGGTCCCTCATCCACCGTACCGGAAGCTCACCATTTAAATCGAACCGAGGCTGGTCAAGACCTCGGTCGACCTTGCTACGCGAGACGTCCTCCATTGACTCTCCGTTCAGCAGTTGCAACTTTAACAGTTAGGTCTTCATGACCTTAATCCATAAGACGGTCAAAATGCTTCCCCAGCATTCTTGACATAAAACAGTCATTTACAAACAGTCACAAAATACAGTTTCTAAATTGAACTCTCGTCTTTCCACATTATCCCTCCTTAGTCCACATTACTTATTTCACATTCCATTCAATGTGTACTCATTCTCATCCATTTTCTCATATCGAAGACACATTAATTCACATACACATTCACATTCACATCCATACATCCACATTTACATGCATACATCCATTTTCACATCCTCATTTATACATCCACATCCCATATCCACATTCATACATACACATCCATATCCACATCCATACATCCACATCCACATCCACATTCACATCCATACATCCACATCTACATGCATACCTCCATTTTCACATCCTCATTTATACATCCACATCCCATATCCACATTCATACATACACATCCATATCCACATCCATACATCCACATCCACATCCACATTCACATGCATACATCCACATCTACATTCACTTTCCATGCGCATCTTATCAATTCTTAACACATCTCATACACCTCTTATCACATCTTATCACATTTCATATCTTTTTTTTAAAAAAAGAGAATTCTTATATTTGATATAAGATTTCTCTACACATTTATTTATACATAAATTCCATTTAAGGAGACTAACACTTTCGAAATTAAAATCAATCTTTTATGCATCTTCTTATGCATAAATTCAGTTTGGTAGGAAATTACACTTTTAGAATAAAAGAATTTCTCTTATGCATCTAAGTTAAGCATAAAATCCATTTATGAGGAAAATCACACTTTTAGTATAAAAAGAATATCTTTTATGCATACCTATATGCATGAAATCTAATATGATAAAAGTAACACTCTTACAATAAAATAATCAACTTTTATGCATACCTCTATGCATGAAATTCAATTATGATAAAAGTCACACTTTTATAATAAAATAATCAACTTTTATGCATACTTCTATGCATGAAAATTAAAAATGATAAAAGTAACACTTTTGATATAAAAATTTTCCTTTATGCATACTTCTATGCATGAAAATTAAAAATGATAAAAATAACACTTTTGATATAAAAATTTATCCATTATGCATACTTCTATGCATGAAATAAAAATGGTAAAAATAACACTTTTGATATAAAAATTTATCCATTATGCATACTTCTATGTATGAAATAAAAATGGTAAAAATAACACTTTTGATATAAAAATTTATCATTTATGCATACTTCTATGCATGAAATAAAAATGGTAAAAATAACACTTTTGATATAAAAATTTATCCATTATGCATACTTCTATGCATGAAATAAAAATGGTAAAAATAACACTTTTGATATAAAAATTTATCCATTATGCATACTTCTATGCATGAAATAAAAATGGTAAAAATAACACTTTTGATATAAAAATTTATCCATTATGCATACTTCTATGCATGAAATAAAAATGGTAAAAATAACACTTTTGATATAAAAATTTATCCATTATGCATACTTCTATGCATGAAATAAAAATGGTAAAAATAACACTTTTGATATAAAAATTTATCCATTATGCATAATATTAAAATTCGATTTCTCCATGATTGTAATGAAATTCTTTCAATTAATCTAGGATGATAATTCCTAGAATATGGTAGGAAGTCCTCTTTTTATGCTTTGAATGAAATTATTTTATGCATAATTTTTATAAAAATTTTGCCATAGCTCCGCTGCTATGACTGATAAATCTCAATTTTTCTAAGGGATAAGGCTTATCATTAAGGAAATAATTAAAATAATCTCTAATTGGATTATTAATCCATAATGGATTGAATCATTAATATACATAAACTAAAAGCATAGAAAAAAGCCATTAATTTGGCCTCAAGCATAGCTTAATCTTGGTTTAGGAAAAGCTTTATGAAAAGCTTGATTTGGATTGAGAATGGGTCATGAGTATGACCATTTCTTGAGTGAGAGAGAGAATTTACATAAAAATCATTAGAATTTAAACATAAATGAAAATTAACTTCAATAGCATTATGTAACTCTTCACTACTATTCAAACTTCAATAGCATTTTAAAAAAAAACCATACCAATTAAGCTTCTCAAGCTTGAGAGGGGTTGAGAAGAGAGAAACATTGAGAAATTATAGAAAGATCAATATTCACTAATTACCTTACAACTTGCTTGATTCTTTGTTCACGGTAGAGGCCCCCAACCAATCAATTGGTTAAGTATGTTGATGGAGCCACTAATGGGGATTGAAGAAAGAGGGAAGCTCCAAAAACTAGTGAATTATTAAATGAATTCACAGTTCTTGGCTTAGGTGGAGTAGAGTAACGATGCATAAACACTATATATTTTTCAACAAGGGGGAGGCTTCTATTTATAGGAAAAATTGAGCTCCTAACCAAACAAACTGATTCTAGAATTTTCTAAATCAGTTTGGTCAATATTTGACCATTTTTAGGTCAGTTAAGCTAACTTTTTGGAACTAGACTTAAATGAGGAGAGAGGAGAGATGAAATATCTCAATTTTTATGAGTTTAAAACTCATTCAAGCATGTGAAATATGCACCTCCTTTAAAGAATTCCCCTTCCTTACATATGTGTCAAAATGGAATCATTATACCCAAAATATCTCATATTTTTAATATTGCTCATAGTTTTTTTACTAATAAACCTTGTACATTTTCAACTCTTCATCTTATGTGAAATATGCACCTCCTTTAAAGAACTCCCCTTCCTTACATATGTCATACTTTTAATATTGCTCATAATTTTTTACTAATAAACCTTGTACATTTTCAACTCTTCATCTTATGTGAAATATGCACCTCCTTTAAAGAACTCCCCTTCCTTACATATGTCATACTTTTAATATTGCTCATAATTTTTTACTAATAAACCTTGTACATTTTCAACTCTTCATCTTATGTGAGCATTTACTCATTTTTGGGTATCTTCTTTTACAAAATTGGATTTATCTCCTCTCTACACATGGATTGATGCTATTGGCCCATAGGAACCTTAATTGGACCATAATCCAAAAATTTCTGAAAATCTAGACCCTTAGGCTAAGGTCCTTTATACACATTTCCGATTAATTCCAATTGCACATTGGAAAATTCTTTTTGAATTTCTGTTTCAGGGGAACTTATTTTAATAGGATGAGATATTTTTCTATCCAAAAATATTCAAAATCGGAATATTCTCTTTCTAGAATATTTTCTCTCTCTAGGTTAAAACAGTTAGAAACAAGTCTTTTATATTTCTGAAGAGGGATTGATTACAGGGGAAGATGCTGGACATTTTGAGAGGCTGGGGAGGAATCTTACAAAGGTAGCTCTTTTGAGAGCTAGAGAACACTCTTTGGTCATTTGGTTGAGAGGCTCATAGAGAGAGCTTGCTCCATAGCTCCTTCTCAAGTGCTCTCCCAAGGCTCTCCATCTCCATTCTTGTTTCAATCATGTACTTTCTATTCTTTACATTTTCAATGATATGAGGTTTTGGTCTACACTCTTGCTAATCTAGATTTCTTAATGATGTTTTGATTTGTGAGTTGTAGAGTGCTTGTAATGAAGCTTGTGCTTGAAATAATGTGTAGTTGAGGCTTGTGTGATAGCTCTTTGCATATTAGGTTCCTTGCATAAGTTGCATTTGTGTGCTTAAGTGTAGCCTAATCTTGATGCTTTGACTATGAAAGATTGATTATTTGAGTGTTGAGAAGGATTGAGTAGGACTAGAGGTCATTAGTGTGTGGTTATCTCTTCTTCTCCCATTCGGGATAGCCTCTATGCGCTAACCGGGTTGCATTCACGGATTGACAAGTGTGTGGGTTGGAGTGTAGCCTCCGCTATGCTATGATGTCCCAAACAAGGTGTTCTTAGAGATTGATATCTTTGGCGAGGCATAGTTTCCAATTGTTGATAAACAGCTTGGCTCATCAATTTAAAAGAAAATGGTAATGTGTTTCTACCTTGATATCCTTTTTTTTCGTCACTTGTTTTGATTGTACATGATACTAACTATAGGGTGGGGTGGTAGGGTGAGCCTCTTGGTCTTAGAGTGCCTTATGCTGCTACTTAGGGGTTCGATTCCCCTTAGGCTCGTGTTCTATAGTCATGAGTCCATGTACTATGCGTGTGTGTGTTTTGTCTTACAGGCAAAAGTGTTGTGAAAAGAGCTGATCGTGAAGCTAATGAGCAATGAGCAGCTGACGTGGTTGATGATGTAACTAACGATGCTGATGTGGCATCAAGAGCTGAGGTGGCAAATTAGCAACGACTTCTTTTAAAGCTGAGCATGCACGCTTTTTCTGGGCCAGCACTTTCTGTGTTTAGTCGTTATTTTGGGCTAGTGCTTTTTGTGCTAAGCTGGCCAGCTTTTATAAAGAAGTTAATAATAGCTTTAAAGTGTGGCTCTGGGGCTGTATAAAAGGGTACACAAGCTGCACACAAAGAGGACCAGAGGTTGGTTAAGCTGCGCACATACAGAGGTTTAGTCTGGTTGTCACCAACCTGTATTAATTAACTTTAATACATTCATTAATGACAATTACCAAAAGCATTAAAGTTGGACACCACAAGCTCCTAAACTTAGAGAGAGGTTGTCCTGAAGTTATTATAAGCTCTGTATGAGCACAAAAAGTGCAGTACAGTGGTATGATTAGGAGTAGTCAGCTTAAGCAAGGACAGCTCCTGGGCTACGGCTCATTCTCTTTCCTACTCAAGCATGGATAAGAGAATACTAATCCTTAACCAGCAAATCTGGGTGTGCAAGCATCTAGTTAGCAAGGGTGGAGTAGCTAGTGAAGGATAGATAAGTTCAATACCAACCACCAGCTGTGGATTGCTATGGATTAACTCCTCAGCTTGCTGTGGATTAACTCTTCTACAATTTCCTGTGGATTGCTATGGATTAACTCCTCAGCTTGCTGTGGATTAACTCTTCTACAATTTCCTAAGTATGGAAACCTAAAGGCCACTAGGGCAGCCCATGCCCCTAAGGCATATGATAGAGAGAGAGAGAGAGAGAGAGAGAGAGAGAGAGAGAGAGAGAGAGAGAGAGAGAGAGAGAGAGAGAGCATAAGGGCTGGGGGTGCGTGTTAGAGCTAGATCTAGCCTACAAAGGAAATCGTGCACCAAAATTGGCTGTCATTTATATCAGCAGAAAGGCATATGCCAAAAGTGAATCGCAGTTCTAAAAGTGAGGAGAAAGGCTCCTTTTGCTCAGTGCAAAAGGAAGGAGGCCAGCCAAGCTGAGAATTGCCTTTAGACAAAGGCACTTTACTAGATAAAGAGAGCAGCTCTTTGGTATGCGCAGCTTTACTTCCAAAAAGGTGAAGCTCTTCTTCTAGCTTGTGCAACCTAGCTGAGCATAAAGTCAACATGGCTGGTCGTCCGGGTTTAGCAGATAAAAGAAATCGCAGATTTGAAAAAGCTAATTTTTCCAACAGCGGTTTCACTCTTGCCCGAATCTTCCATTTTTGGAGTTTTCGATGATCATTTAATTTGAGTAGAGAGTGAGCATGAGAGAGGGAATCCATCTCTTGAAAAGAGAGCTGCCTGCACAAATGACTAAATTCTGTGAGTGATTGAGTCATTGTTTTTACCCAAGAAACTTGGGTTCTCCATTTAGCCATGTACCAAACACCATAGTCCTGTATGGCTGCCTGAATTTTGCACACAAAGCTTTCCCATGCATAATTAATATCCTCCTGTGCATGAGAGAAGAGAGGTTGTATGTTAGCCCGGATCATGTGCTGGAACTGTTGATGTAGAAGATAAGCATTATTGACATGTAGCAGCCTGCTACTTTGAGAATTTAGGTCATCACAAGGCATACCAAATGTTAGAGACAACCAAAGAGGAGCATGGTTGGACATCCTGAGAGAATGATCAACAAATAGATGACACGTGAATCCATCAAACTGGCATGCATTTAGTAAGTACCATCGATCTAACCTGGCCCAATATTCACATAAAGCATTATGATGGCTGCCTGAATTCTGCACACAAAGCTTTTCCATGCATAATTAATATCCTCCTGTGCATGAGAGAAGAGAGGGTGTATGGCAGCCCGGATCATGTGTTGGAACTGTTGATGTAGAAGATAAGCATTATTGACATGTAGCAGCCTGCTACTTCGAGAATTCAGGTCATCACTCATAAGGCATACCAAATGTCAGAGACAACCAAAGAGGAGCATGGTCGGACATCCTGAGAGAATGATTAACAAATAGTGACACGTGAATCCATCAAACTGGCATGCATTCAGTAAGTACCATCGATCTAACCTGGCCCAATATTCACAGAGAGCATTATGATGAAAAGTGTATCCCGGTATTGTGTTATGTATGGATATCCAGAGATCTCTTGCATGTAAGGAGGATAACATGTCCTCCCAAGATTGCTTTTCAGAAGGGAGCATGTGACTTTTATGAGAAGTATTATCTTGTGGCTGAGGGGAATTATTAAAATCCCCACATATAAAGGCATTTGACAGCCAGGGGTATTTAGCCAGAGAGTCCCACATACGAGCCCAGAGAGCTGAGGTCTACGATGCATATACCGAAGCAAACTCATAGATCTCCCCATTAATCATGGTTTGGAGAACCATCCATCTGCCATTAGGATCATTGAAAGTCAAAAGTGGATGCAAGTCATGTTTGACCAGTATGCATACTCCAGAGAATTTTGCCATGCCTGCATAGAATATGTCATATCCGGCAAAAGAAGCTTGCTAACCAGCAAGGGAGTGCTGATTATGCTCTTGCAAACACACCACATCCGGATGCAATGTATGTACATAGTGCCAAAAAAGCCTCCACCTATTAGCATTACAAAGACCTTGTACATTGAAGGAAAAACATTTGATTGAAGCAAACATAGCAAGGGGTATGTACAAAGCAGGTCAAGGCAGCAAGTAACAGAGCTAGGCAGCCATAGGCTGCAAATCCTCTTGCTCTAAATAAGTGAGTGTAGGGTTGGCATCATTTGACTCGCAAATTGGTATGCCCTTTTTCAGCACATCAACCCATAATCTTGAGGCAAGAGAATCAGCTGAAGTAGAGGTTTGACTGGGAGAGGGAGTGGAGGCATCCCAATGACGAGATTGAAGAGGCCTGGTTGAAGATAAGAGCAGCTTCCTGGGTGCCATTGTAAAGCTTCTTTGACCGAGGCATCCAACTCTTTCATTTTTGCTTTGCCTTTATCCTTTCACTTGGACAAGCTGGGCTGAATCTAATTAGTCATCTTTGCATTCCTTCCTTGAAGATAATCAGCATTCTTGATGCCTTGACCTTCAAACTTAATAGATGGCTGAGAGACAGGGGGAGGTATGGCATTGGTGGGAGGAGGCTGATGCAACACCATCGGACACTAAGAAGCAAGGTGTCCAAATTATGACAGGCAAAGCAAGCACCTACAAAGACTCCCCGTTTTAATTCAAAATACTTTTCCCCCAGATGAATTCCCTAAACCTTTAATATAGGTTGGTGACACTTTTATACCCATATCAGCCATGCACCCTCTTCAGCTGATTAGTCTTTGCCTTTTTTCGATTTTGGCTAGAAGGGTCTGCTTTTTGACCAAGAAAGCTGTTCTTTTCCCAAAATTGCAACCCTCTTGTCTACTAATTTGAGGACCAGCCAACAGCCTATATAAGGGAAGCCCTCACTCCTTGCGGGGGATGCCCTAAGGCCCACACACACACACACGCACGCACACACACACTTGGCAACCCTTCTGTTTCTCTCTCTCTCTCTCACTCACACACTTTTTTTTTTTATTTGATAGGATGATACAATCAACCCATAAAGAGCGAGAGCCTCTGCAAAGATGAGAATAAGAATCATGCCCACAAACAGCTTTGGCTACTATGCATTAGCTCTGATGCCCGCATCCCCGACAATGCCGATGGCCATTCTAGCAAAAAGACCAGCTAGCCCTTAAGCAAGACCAAATGATAGATGCGCGTAACCATCAAATAGATCCATCAATAGTAGGCAGTGCTTTTAGGATTGATACCCGTGCTTATAATGACAGCAATAATAAGGCCATAAATACCCAGCACACTAGCCATGACAACTGGTACAATAGACTTCATCACTAGCTCAGGCCTTCATAGAAGCCAAAGCATGAAGAGGGAGAGGATGATTAGCAGAAACTGAAGATTGCAAAGTCCAATCCCTTAGTCTGTCCCTTTGAGCAAGAGGAGGAACAGGGAGGAACGGATGTAACAAATGACCAAGCTTCCTCCAAATGAATCTATGATGCATACCCAGTGAGTATCCAGTGAGTATCTACGAGATGCCTCCGGGAACGATAAAAAATGTCCCTGATCATTGATCACATCTTCCACCTTCCTTATGCCCAGCTTCATAAGATTGTGATGGGCTCCTCAAGAGGTAATGGAGTGATAAAAACAGCACTCCAATGGAGACTTTCCTGCCGTAAAGAGTTGGAAGAATCCTCATTATCAGGAGAACATTTAAGTGAGGATAAAACCTGTTTCCAATCTTGCAACAAAGAAGTGGAAAGGGGACAGCCTGGAATTCTCCCTTGAAATTTTCCCAAGACTACCTCCCAAAGATCAATGATCCACTTGCCATACACCGATGATTTCATAGTAGAGCACATGGTTGCTAACATAATGGCCTAGGGCTGTTGTTGGGAAAAAAAGTAGTAAGCAGAGTTTCCTTATGATGTGATACCTAAGATTGAGAATGTTAAGACCACCATGCATCTTGGGGGAGCATTCAAAATCCATTTTCAGTAATCTCTTTGCTTTCACATGTGACTTAGTCTTCCATAACAATTCCATTGCCTGGGACATGAAGGCTGAAATATCCCTGGGAGACCAGTGAAGCAAAGGTAAGTAAAACTGGACATATGCCATGAGAATAGATTGGACTATCCAAAGTCTAACATGTAGCGGCCATGTGGGAATTTTCCAATATTCCAACTTGTCATGAAGCTTCCGGAAAATCCATTCCATTTGTTGTTTCCTTGTGATATTCTAGCCAATTGGATACCCTAAATGACGCAATCAATTTTGCATATTCAATGGCAATCAATGCATTGAAAATGTTATCCTATATTTGCTGTCTGGGCAAAAAACCATATTGATGAGGATGGAGTGCATGACTCAATGCTCTAGATATCCGATGGACAATCATCTTTGCAACAAGTTTATAAATAACCGGTGGTTGTAAAGCTTCTTTGACCGAGGCATCCAACTCTTTCATTTTTGCTTTGCCTTTATCCTTTCCCTTGGACAAGCTGGGCTGAATCTGATTAGTCGTCTTTGCATTCCTTCCTTGAAGATAATCAGCATTCTTGATGCCTTGACCTTCAAACTTAGTAGATGTCTGATAGACAGGGGGAGGTATGGCATTGGGAGGAGGCTGATGCAACACCATCGAACACTAAGAAGCAAGGTGTCCAAACTTATGGTCAGGCAAAGCAAGCACCTGCAAAGACTCCCCGTTTTAATTCAAAATACTTTTCCCCCAGATGAATTCCCTCAACCTCTACTGCAATAGAGGGAGGGGTGGGGATGTCAGTGTCCCAGAGAATGTAAAATCTGTTTCGATTTCCTGTAGGCCGAGGGGGGCATATGACCTGGCCAAGAGATGAGGCTAAGCTCGGAAGTTCATCATGCATGTAGTTAGGGAAATTTACCACCTCCACCCATACTGGGCAATGATGTCTGATCAAACTCTGATAATCTTTATTGGGAGACAAAGGCATAGCGTGCACCATTTGTCTGCCAAAGAAGAGGGGAGAGCATTCAAGGAGCTTTTGCTTATAAGATGCATCTATAAGATGGACCTCATAAAACCCTCGTGAAGAAAAATAAACACCTTCCACAAAACAGCCCCCCAGTAATGCTTTGATCCATTAGGCCACATCATTCATAGAGGGAAGTTTGCCGGGGAAGAAGATGATGACCGCCGTCTGAGACAATTTCTTTAGCGGGGTAATCAGAGAAGGCAGCTTGAGCTTGTACTTAACTGGAGGAACATGTAAGGCCCATTCATTCTGACTGTGCTAAAATTCTTCTTGCAGCACATCATAAACATACTGAGCCTCGTTGTGGTCAAACCCAAAATCAAAGGGATTGTCAGTTTGCCGTCTTTTTGCATCAGCACGCCTATCCTTTCGGGCATACGCTTTAGGTAGAGGATCTTGAGACATTGATAAAGGGGAAACAAAAGGCGGGCTATGATATAAGGGGGGAAATTCAGTAGGCTGAGGCAAAATAGAAGAAAAGAACCCAAGTGCTGAAGCGTAAAAGGGCCAGTGCTGGGATAATATAGGCAGGATTTGTCGGGGCAGAACGAGTAGGGAAGTGGGCTGGAAAAAGTACAGGTGTGAGGGAAAAAGCAGAAGCAAAGGGAAGCGGGGGTTATTCCAGAACAAGGCGCAAAGGAGCAGTGCTGGAAAAAGACACGCAGCTGATGACGGGGGCGGCCAGGAAAGGGCAACGGGCTTGGCGTAGCAGGTCGGCTTGATAGGCAGGTCTGGGCAGCGGCGCTCCTTGCAGCAGCTCTACACACTTTTTTTTTGGTAAACCATTGATTTAAATTCTAAAATCATCTAACGTGATGTCTAGCATCATATGTAGAACGTAATGCCTGGCCAAGTGAAAACTTGAAGTAATGGAAAGGATCAATATCCATTTTGTGGAACAACATGCAGTTCCTTACATGCCAAATAGTCCATAAAAGGTAGAAATGAATCCAGCTGAATAAGACATCAAACTGGTGCTGAGAATTTTTCACAGCCAAAACCAACACCCGAAATTGCCCGAAGGAAAGCGTAACCGAAGAGCATTGGAGATCCGGCGAACAAACCATTTGGTCCGTACACAATACCACAAAAGATGCGGTACAGTCTCCAAATTACTTTTACATCTGAGGGTGCAATACACCGAGCATGCAAAAGACTACCAAAACAGGAAGCACACCTACCAAACAACGCCAAAGGAATAGGCGTTCTTTGAAAGGCAGACCACTTTTCCAAATACTAGACAACATTTTCTTCCACCACCTAGAGGGTTTGGATGGGGACCATAGTCGATTACCGTGAGTAACAATCCAAATATCCTATTATAAGAATGTGTAAACCGACTTGGCCGAAATACTTCGCATACCCATGGACCCAAGTTTCCAATCAGATAGGCGAGAATCCTCATTTAAAGGAGGTACAGGAGAGAAATCATTGATCATCCACCGAATTTCTCCCCATATGCGAGAGTAATGATTACGTAATCCAAAACGAGCAACTACAACAGAAAAGGGCAGAATCTGCCCCGCATCATCCACCACTTGGCCTATGTTACATATTCCTTTTTTGAGAAAGAAAATATGCCTAACAAGGTGAATAATCAACCAAGGTGGATGATCATACTTGACTACAGTGCAAACTCTCTAGGCGCAGGGAATTGCCAAGCGAAGAGGTCGAACCATGCCAACTCATTCCTGAAGTCACCACCTTCCAATCTAAGATAAGAGACGAGGTGAAAGGGCATCTTGGAATGTTTCCCTCAATCTTCCCGCAAATAACATCCCAGAAAGATGGTTGCCACAATGACCAAAAGAACGTGTAACAATGTGCTCACACAAATAAGAAACCATGAGAGCCCATGGTTGTTTCTGATCCAGCATTGTCGGTAGAAGGGAAGCCTTTCTGGCTAAAACATGACGTCTGAGATCCAGAATATTCAACCCTCCTAGACGCTTGGGGGAGCATAACTTTTCCATAGACAACAACCGAAGGCCCTTACTTCTGGAGGAGGTCCGCCAGAAATGTTCCAGAAAATTGGACATAAGGGACATCAATCGAGATCGAGACCAATGTAATAATGGAAGAAAGAACTGAACATAAGCTATGAGAATACATTGTACAATCCTCAAACGCACATGAAGTGGCCAAGTTGACAACTTCCAATAATGAAGCTTAGATTGCATTCTCAAAAACACCCAATCCAGTTTTTGCTTCGAAGATAACCCAAATGATGGACCATGATGTGCGAGGGAACAATTTCACCCGGCCAAAGCAGCTTATGCCAGTCATATTCAGTCAAAACCAATAACTTTGATTTCAAGAAATTCACCTTTAGGCCTACTGCCAGGCCAAACAAATGAAGAACGTGCATAATAAGTTCGACATGATTCTGGTTATTACGAGGCATAAGCAAAGTATCATCTGCATATGCTTGGCCAATAAATTGCTTGCTTGAAGGCAGTCTCAAACCCTGTAAACTTCTAGAGGAGGTCAAGGACTCCAAATGCAATAGGAGGGGATGAGTAGCAATCGCATAAAGCAATGCACTCAATGGGCAACCTTGCCGTATCGAGTGACCCAACAGCCATGGCTCGTTGAGAAAACCATCAAGTAATCCGACACAGGTACTATCATTAAAAGTGAACGACCCGGGAGAGCTTCGGACCAAAGCCCAGGCGACACATGGTGCCTCAATGTAATCCCAAAGGACCGAATCAAATGCCTTCTCAATGTCATCTTGTACGACCAAGACATCTTGCTTAGTATACTTGGCATACTCCATGCCAATGACGACACTTGCGAGATTGTCCATAATTTGTCTACGTGGAATGAATCCATACTGAGAAGGATGCAAACCGTCATGCAATGGTTTTTTAATTCTATTAGCAATCATTTTAGCAAGCAATTTGTAGACAACAGGCATAAGAGTAATCGGTCTCGCCATTGTGAGAATTCTTCACAAAGCACGTGCTTAGGGGGAGCAACTTGAGCAATCCTTCTTTCCAGGATGCCGGCAAAGCTTGTTTTGCCCATGCAGTGTTTATCATGAAAAGCAAGGGTTGTTCTAGATATTCCCAAAAAGAGCGGAAGAATTCCACAGTAAGGCCATCCCAACCAGGGGATTTCCATCGTCCTAAATCACAGAGACTGGAGTACAACTCTGTTTCTGTGAAGTTCTCTTCTAGACATTCAACCTGCTGAGCCGATAAAATCGGAGTAACATGTGATAGGAACAAGCAGCGAGCCATGTTTATAATATTCAAACCACCATGCATTCTTGGTGAGCAAAGCAGGTCCATTTTGAGCAACCTTAAAGCTTTTTTATGAAGCTTAGTTTTCCAAAAAATCTCCATGGCTTGAGACATAAAAGAAGAAAGATCTCGAGATGACCAATGTAATAGAGGAAGTTAGAACTAGACATAAGCTAGAACAATGGACTGAACAATTCGAAGCCGTACGTGCAATGGCCAAGTGGAGATCTTTCAATATTCTAATTTGTCCTGGATTTTGTTTAGTACCCAAGATATTTGTTGCTTATTTCTGATTTTCCAGCCAATGGGATAACCCAAATGTCTTACTATGTTTTTCGGATAAATAATCTGGCCGGGCCACAGGATAGCATGCCAGTCACAATGCTTGAGAGGTAAGAGTTTTGATTTCTGAAAATTAATTTTTAGACCAGCTTCCAACCCGAAATTTGAAAGAGTATCCAATAGGCGAAGCTCTAGAGGACTGTTCTTTGGCATAAAGAATGAATCATCTGCATAAGCCTGTGCAATGAAAGGCCGTGAACCAGAAATCTGAAGCCCCTCTAACTGTATAGTATCAACCAGATGATCCATATAAAGAAGCAAAGGATGTGAAGCAATAGCATAGAACAAAGCACTGAGAGGGCATCCATGTCGACGAACTGATCGTTCTAGAGTCCAAGACTCAGACAAATGTTTCCCTATAAAGCATTGAGCAGTGGAATCTGAGTAAAGCCAATATATGACATTAACTAGCTTTGGCCCAAAACCAAGTTTAGACATGATTTGAGAAACATAATCCCACTGTACTGTATCAAATGCCTTTGCCACATCCACCTCCATGACCAAGACATCTTGAGCAGAATATTTTGCATATTCCATTGCGATGAGAGTATTGGAGATATTATCATGTATATGCCTTCTTGGAACAAAACCATATTGCCTGGGATGAAGTCCATCATGAAGGATATCCTTTATCCAATGTACCAACATTTTAGCAATAAGTTTATATATAACAGGCATCAAAGTGATAGGCCTCCAGTCATCCATTGTCTCACATAGAGGTTTTTTGGGCACAAGCTTAACCAGACCATGCTTCCAAGCTGAGGGAAGATGTTGATGCTGCCAGGCTACATTAATGAGCTTCAAGATTGGACCCTTCAATTCAACCCACAGAAGGCTACAAAAAATTCAACCGTCAAACCATCCCAGCCAGGGGATTTATGTTTACCCAAATGCTTGAGGGCTTCATCCAATTCAGTATCTGAAAAGGACATTTCCAGCATTGAAGCTTTTTGCAAAGAAACAATAGGAGAAACAAGCTCAATAAATCTGCTTTCGAGCCAATGCAACCTGAGGTGTAGAAGAAGATGGTAGAGAAAAAAGAAGTTGAAAATGATCCAGACATTATTTTTCTAGCTGAGATAAAGTCTGGGTCCAAAGACCATTCGGTTTCCTGACTTTGTCTATACGCATGTAAATTTTGAAAGAAAGATTTCGAGGAACAACCCTTATCTAGCATAGGTTTAACTCTAGCCCTTGTCTGCCATTTGGAAAGCTTGCGTTTATCATTAGCATCAATTATGGAAGAAGCACAAGACAATGAATTCTGCTCAGAAGTAGAAAGAGACCTTTGATTGGCTAATCTGTACCAAGGATTGCTTGTATGATTTTGCCCATTGGATATGCTGTCTGGTTTTTGCCATGTACCATCTTCCATATTCCTTAATGACATTTTGAATACGATGTACAAAAGAGTTCCAGGCAAAATCCAGATCCTCCTGAGCATGGGATAACAATGGCCTGCAAGCCAATCTGATCATTTGCTGGAATTTTTCATGAGAAAGATATAATTGATTGACCTGCAAGTGTCTGACTAAAGAGAGCTGCATATCATCCAGAGGCATACCAAATGAAAGGTTGAGCCAAAGTGGAGTGTGATCAGATAGTTGTTGAGAATAATCAGTCCACATTATAATCATCATATTGCTGAGCATGAATAAGATACCATCTATCAAGCCTGGCCCAATATTCTGTAAAAGCATTATGATGATATGTAAATCCCAAAACTGAAGGGTGAGTTGCTGTCCATAAGTCTGCTGTATGAAGTGATGAAGTCATATGTTCCCATTGCTGGATTTCAGAGGGTAGCATATGGGATTTATGTGTGGTATTGTCCTTCCAGTGATGAGGAGAATTATTAAAGTCACCACAAAGTAGAGCATTTAAGGACCAAGGATATTGCTTTATGGAGTCCCACATTTGAGCTCTAGAAGCTGAAATTTGAGAGGCATACAAGGAGCCTATTTCAAAAATCTATCCATTGATCATACATTGGATAATCATCCATCGGGCACAAAGATCATTATATGCTACGCAGGGTTGCAGATCATGTCTGGCTAAAATGCACAGCCCAGAGAATTGTTTAGATCCTGCATAAAATATATCATATCCATGCTGGCCAGCAAAAGAATGCTGATTATGCTCTTGCAGACACACAACATCTAGATGAGTATTATTTATATAATGCCATAGGAGCCTCCATTTATGCTGATTGCAGAGGCCCTCTATGTTATAAGAAAAACATTTAAGAGAAGTACGCATGAAAATATGTACAAGAGATAAGCAGTCCTCAAAGAGAAAGGGAGGCATCAGGCCTCTGTCATTGCCACAGGGTCTTGCTGACCCTCAGAATCCAATTCCCTGACTAGATCATCTTCTTCACAAAGTGGAATACCCTTCTTGACTGCATTGACCCATGCCTTTGAGATGGGGCTGTCCGAAGAGGTAGAAGGTTGACCAAGAGATGGAGCAGAAGCATCCCAATTACGAGATTGGAGAGGTCTTTGTTTGAGAGGCACCGTCTTCTTTGCATTCTGCCAACCCTCGTGAGAAGATGAATTATTTTCCACTAGCTTGTTTTTTTCTTTATCCTTGTTTTGAGCTGAATTGGCTTGGCTCCCTGTATGAACTGAAGGCTTTTCTCCTTTAGCTTCAGTCTTTTCCACATATGTCTTCTGACCTCCTTTATTAGATGGTGGAGGAATGGCAGCAGCAGCTGGAGGAGGCAGATGAAGGATAGAGGGACACTCAGAAGCTAGGTGCCCGAACTTGTGACAAGAGAAACAAGATCCAGCAAAAATGCCCCATTTCAAAGTGAAATATTTCTTTCCCAAATTAACACCCTCAATCTCAACTGCAATAGCAGAGGGGGTTGGTCTATCAGTATCCCATAAGATGCAAAAATGATTTTTATTACCTGTGGGACGAGGGGGACATCACTTGTCCCAATGTCATCGCTAAGCCTGGAAGCTCTGTTCTCATGTAATCTGGAAAATCAACGACTTCAACCCATATAGGGTAATGATGTTTGATGAGATTCTGATAATCCTTATTAGGAGACCAAGGCATGATGTGCACCATTTGACGACCAAAAAATAAAGGGGACATTTCCAGCATCTTTTGTTTTGTCAATGCATCCAAGAGATGAACTTCATAAAATCCTCAGGAGGCAAAATAGACTCCTTCTACATAGCATCCACCTAGGAGAGAATTCACCCATCGTCCCACATCATTAGCCGAGGGTATTTTGCCTGGAAAAAAGATGATGACTGCAGTTTGAGAGAGCTTCTTCAGAGGATGCACAAGAGAAGGCAACTTCATCTTGTAAGTGAGTTCCGGAGCAGGTAGTATCCATTCTCTTCTACTTTGTTGAAAATCCTCATTCAACATGTCAAACACGTAGGAAGCATCTTCAGATGAAGGAGCTATGGGGGGCAGAGTTTCCCTTGATTGTCTTTTAGGTTCAGCAGAAAGTGCTCTCTTGACATAATACTTGCTTGTTTCTGCCATCGAGACTAGTCGATTCAGCAGGAAGAGACAGATCAGAAGAAAGGGGGGGCAACGCTATTTCAACAAGGCACTGAATAGAGATGGAAAAGCCCAAAACTTGTTGCGACAGGAGGCTTGCGAGAATACTATCTTACACAGAAGGGAAAACAGAGACCTGTAGAGCGAGGCACACACACACACACACACACACACTTGCACACACACACACACCCCTACACACACACAGGTCGCAGAAGAGAGGAAGAGGGGCAGATTGACGATGAGAATGTTGAGAGTCTTGATATCCCAAGCTCATCTACATCTTCATCGGCAGTACATCATGAGCTTGAGAGGGGCTATTGAGATTCAAGCTCGAGCTAGCTATGCTAGGTGCTGGCAGATTAGGTAGGAACATGTGTGAGACATAAATGACCGCGTGTCCAGCTAGTCATAGTGTGTGGACATTAGCTAGGGTTAGATGAGTGTGGACACAACTCATAGTGTGTTGTGTGGATTATGGATTAGTGCATTATGCTTTGTGTGAGAGTGGACATGGCTTCCCTCTATGGTTAGGGTTTGCAATATACATTAGGTTTGCTCCTGTGTGTGTCTCCTCCCCCTCTACCATTCTTTCAACATGGTATCAGAGCCTTGTGCTGTTTATTAGGGTTTATGAGTGAGTGAGTGAGTGAGTGAGTGAGTGAACATGGTATCAGAGCCTTGTGCTGTTTATTAGGGTTTATGAGTGAGTGAGTGAAGAGGGAGAAGAAGCTATGAAGAGAAGCTGTGAAGCTTGCCATTGGAGCTGTGAAGCTTGGAGCACACCAATTCTTATCAGATCTGAGAGCTTGGACTACCAGGTAAGGTCTTCTAAACATCCTTGAGCGGATTGCAGGTGATACAGGCAAAAACAAAGCAATCTAGAGCAAATCAAAGCAAAGAAAAATTCTGGTTTTTGGAAGCTTTCCATTAAAGCTTGAAAGCATTGATGTATGGTGGAAATACATGTAAATCTGGCAAAGCAAACATGTATCTGACAATGAGGGATGTAATGGCAACTCCTATGCAAGCCCTATTGTGATTTTGGAGCATTTTGGAAGCATTTGGATGTATGAAAATCTCTGGTTTTTGAGCTCTCACAAAACAGAGAGAAGGAATCCCAAAATTGATGCATTTGGAGTGAGTTTTTTGCTAAAATCCAACCATTGATGGATTGCACATATGCCTAGGTGTGTTGGGCACTCAAACCCATCTTCAATTAATACTTTAAACCTTCCCAAACCCTTCTACAACAGGTGTTGCAGCCAGAATAGGGAAACAGAGCTGGTTTTTTGATCATTTTGGTACGAGGAGATCCATTACTCATTGGTTGCTTGATATAATTCAAGTTTGCTTTAGCAATTGGTTTCTATACACTTTGGAGAAGAGGGATATGTGATTGGATTGAGAAATTATCATCAATTGTGCTGGGAATGAGCTGATTAAAACAGGCTGTCCACTGGTTGGCAGAGAAATAGAGCAATTTTAATTGAGCAATTAATCCTTGGTCTTATACAATTGGACAAATTTCTCTTACATGGAGTTGATGGACACTATTGCTAAGCTAATGAATTCCTAGTTTCTCACTTTGGACAAATATTGAAGAAATTAGAGCCAAATTACTACTGGTTTTTCTGTTTTTTTCCCAAAACAGAGAAAGGGGTTTTCAAAAATTGATATGTACACATGTCAGATGGTGTTGATACTCTACATTGAGGTTGTTTAGGTGTCAATGCAAGTTGTCCACACTTGATTGCACCACTACATTGTGATTTGGAGCCGTGGAAGCGCATCAAAACAGGGTATCTCGGACTGCATGAGACAGTTCATCTTGAATGCATACAGGTTGATTTTCTACATCAAATTTGGAGTTTGTTGGCTACCTTGGAGTATCTGGAACATTCATTGGAGTGTGGTTGAGTTGAGAAAGGCTCATTTATAGATTTGAAGTGTGCGGAAGGTGTATGCATTGAGCAAACATATCGGATAATCTAGTTCAGATTGTTGGATAGGAAGAACTTCCAGGCATGGAAGTACAGGATAAAGAGTTTCTTGAAAGGAAAAGGATTTTGGAATCTCATTACAGGTGCTGAGCCAGAGCCAGAGCTACCTCGACAACCTACACAGCAGCAGCTTATTGCTCACAAGCAATGGTCAGAGAGAGCATTCAAAGTGCTGCATTATCTGTCTATATGTATTTCTGATGCTATGCTCATACACATACACGATGCTGAGAATCCCAAAGATGCATGGGATACTTTGGTCAAGATGTTTGATACAGATACGAGTGCTCGCAAGTCTCAGTTGCGACAGAAGATACATAATGTGAAAAGGAATAAAAGGAGCATACATGATTATGTGCAAGAAATCAAGAAGTTTGCAGATGCATTGGCCACAATAAATGCCCCCATGTCTGATGATGATTTGGTGGATATTACCTTGCGTGGTCTTAGCAAGGAATATAAATCATTTGATACATCTATCTTAGTGAGGAGTACAGGTCAGGTTTACCCGATTTCGATGAGTTGGTTTCACTCTTGTTGGTTGAGGAAATCAAACTCAGTGATTCATTTCTGGATGCATCTACTAGCCATGATGATGGCAGAAATCAAGCTTGCTACTCGCAGAGAGGTTTAAGAGGCAGGGGGAGATTCGCATCATGTGGACGTGGTGGTAATGGTCGTGGATGGCAGGATAGGCCTCCACAATAGAATTTTCAGCCTTCATATGGTGCTCGAGGTGGTTGTGGATATGCACCTTAGAGAGGCAGAGGTAACCCCCATGGTAGAGGACGTTGGCAAGGCCAACAAAATTCTATGCAAGATGTGGAATGCCATTATTGTGGCAAATTTCGACATATGGCGAGAGATTGTTTCTGCAAACAGAATGATTTGAGAGGGGGTAGAGCACAACATGGTGGTCATTATGGTGGAAATTATGCACAACATGGTGGAAACTATGGATCAAGCAGTAATGATGGCACTGCAAATCATTTGTTTGCCATGAAGCATGTTGTGGGATCGATGATGACAAATGCTGAGAATGATGATACATGGTATATGGACTCAGGAGCATCAAACCATATGACATGTCATGGTGAATGGTTTGAGCATATGAAGCCTATGGAAGTGAAAGGCTATGTGGAAACAGGTGATGATACCCAGCATGTCATTACACATGTTGGAAGTGTACCATTGGTCATGCACAATGGTCAAACAAAGTCTATGTCAGGCAGATGTGTTATACGTGCCTTCTATCACAAAGAGCTTGGCCTCAGTTGGTCAAATGGTGGAACAGGGATTACAGGTTCGTTTCAACGAGCATGGATGCTTCGTTGAAGATTTTAAACATGGATGTAGAGTCATTGCTAAAGACAAGAAAGAAGGCAGATTGTTTAAGCTGGATCATTAGGAACTCAATGGAGTCTTTTTGGGCCCTTTAATTTGCCATGAGGTTATGGAAACGTTTGACTTTTTGACAAATAGGAGCCCGCCATGTAAGCAAAAACCAATGGTTTGTAAGAGAGGTGTAAGAGTGGTCAAAGGGTGCACTTTTTCCCCCAAAAAGGGGAGGGGGCAATTTTACAATTTTCGGACCTCCATAACTTCTATATACAAGCTCCGATTTGAGCGGAGATTACAGATCCGTGATCTACGCATCAAGAGCTTTCCATAGATATGTTACATGATATGGTTTTATCTGCTAGATTTTAAATTCCATTTTCCCCCCAAAATTCAAATTCGAATAAAGTAGCCGTTTTGAAGCTTCAAATTAGAAAACGTTTCTTCTTAAGAGAAAAGGTTTGACTCCCTTAAACTGCCAAATAAAAGGGCCCAAGAAGACTTCATTGAGTTCCTAATGGCTGGAATTCCTGAGCTAAAATCAGCCATGTTCTCCAAAAGTAAAAATGTGGTACAGGACATTGATATGTGGCATAAGAGGATTTGACATGTCAATATACAGAGATTAAAGAACATGCAAACAAGAGGCATTGTCAATGGATTGCCTAGGTTCAAATATGATGGACATATGTATGTTTGTGAAGCCTGTCAGTTTGGAAAGCAGGCAAGGTTGAGATTTCCTAGAGAAGGAAATATGAGTAACAGGCCACTTGAGATCATACATAGTGATGTATGGGGTCCTGCACAAAACCCATCTATCAAAGGCAGTTTATACTATGTTACATTCATAGATGATTTCAGCAGGATGACATGGATATACTTTCTGAGAGAGAAGAGTGAAGTGTTGGAAAAGTTCATGGATTTCAAAGCTTAAGCAATATGGCTGTTGGATTAAATGTTTGAGAACAGATGGAGGTGGTGAATACACCTCAAAAGCTTTTGAGCATTTCTTGAGGAAGCATGGAATAAGAAGACAGTTAACTTGCAGGTATACACCTCAGCAGAATGGTGTGGTTGAGAGAAAGAATAGAGTCATATGTGAAGTGGCAAGAGCAATGCTTAATGAAAAGAGCATGCCAGATTAGTATTGGGCAGAAGCATGTGCTACTGCAGTGTATATACTGAACAAAACACCTACAGCAGCCATTCATGGAAGCACACCTGGAAGGACACCAGAGATGCGGCTTACAGGTTACAGGCCAGATATTGGACACCTCAAAGTATTTGGATGCATAGCTTATGTACATGTGCCTGATGAAAGAAGAAGGAAGTTGGATCCTAAAGGCAGAGAAATGTGTATTTGTTGGATATGCCCAGGATTGAAAGGCATACAAATGTTATAATCCACAAACTAGACAAGTGGTCATCTCACGAGATGTGGTGTTTGATGAGCTTGCTAGTTGGTACAAAGCAAAAGATGAGGGAGTCATTGAGTCACTTGAGGCTGATGTGCCTGTGAACTTGCCACAAGAAAGTTTTAGTTCTACTACTATGTCTGGGCCAGCAGCAGCAGAAGCTGAGAGTAGCAGTGTACGTCCATGGTCAGGACGTTTGAGGCATGAGAGTGTGAGCACTGGGAGTAGTGCTATGGACAAAGGAAAGAAGAAGGTCGAAGGAATTGGAATCACACGTTATGAGTCATCTAGTTCAGAGAGTTTGGATGAGGAGCTTGACATACCTGTTTTACGCACACCTGGTGCTAGGCAGGATAGATATGTGCCACCACATGCTAGAGTTACAGGTGTACAGAGTGACCCGCATGTATTGCGGAGATCCTAGAGAGTCAGATATCCAGTTGACAGATTGACATATTGAGATTTTGCTATGCATTATGCATATATGACATCTATGGTGAAGCATGTGGAACCTACATGCTATACATAGGCTATTGGCGAGCATGTATGGGAGAAAGCAATGGATGTTCAGATGGACGCATTGGTCCATAATGATACATGGGACTTGGTTGCACTACCAAAAGACAAAAATGTTATTGGATGTAAATGGGTTTACAAAGTGAAGTGCAAATCTGATGGTTCTATTGAGAGACATAAAGCAAGATTGGTAGCAAAGGGTTATGCACAAACCCAAGGATTGGACTATGATGAGATGTTTAGTCCAGTGGCTAAGATGGGCACAATGAGAGTAGTCATTGCTATGGCTGCAGCTAATGGCTGGGAAATGCATTAGATGGATGTCAAAAATGCATTTCTAAATGGAGATCTACAAGAGGAAGTGTACATGGCACAGCCAGAAGGGTATGTACACCCTAGATATCCCACTCACGTATGCAGATTGAAAAAGGCATTGTATGGTATGAAGCAAGCACCTCGTGCTTGGAGTGATAAGATGAGCAGATATCTTATCTCACTTGGTTTTCAGATTTCTACAACAGATTCTTCACTCTATGTGAAGAAGACAGAGCATGGGATTGTTTTACTAGTCATCTATGTGGATGACTTGATTATCACAGGTGATCATGGTGCAGATGTGATGCATGTCAAGAAAGCTTTGAGTGGGCAATTTGACATGAAAGATCTTGGTGAGTTGAGATACTTCCTTGGAATTAAAGTGGTAAAAGATCATGCAGGTACATGGTTAGTACAGCGCCAATATGCATTGGATATGTTGGCAAAGTATGGCATGACAGGGTGTAAGCCTATGAGTACACCTTTGGAGCAAAATGTGAAGTTGCGGGCTGATTATGGCAAGGAATTGGATGATCCTTCTATGTACAGGAAGATGGTTGGTAGTCTCATATACATGACTATCACACGCCCGGATTTGAGTTATGATGTGGGGCTAGTAAGCCAGTTTATGCAGAGCCCCAGAAAACCACATTTGGATGCAGTGAGACGCATCATGAGATATGTGAAGACCACTGCACATTATGGTCTATTTTATGAGAGTGGTAAAAGCTTGGACATACATGGCTACACAAATGCTGATTGGGCAGGTAGCGCATATGACAGGAGGTCTACTAGTGGTTATGCTTTTACACTTGGAAGTGCCGTGGTGAGTTGGAGTAGCAAGAAGCAACCTACAGTTGCTTTATCTAGTACAGAGGCTGAGTACAGGGGTGCAGCCATTGCTACTTGTGAGGCTATATGGTTAAAGAGTCTCTTGACAGATTTGTGTGAGCCTATTGATGGCAAAGTTGTCATTCATTGTGACAACATGAGCAATATACAGTTGGCAAAGAATCCAGTGTTTCATGCGAGGACCAAACACATAGAGGTCCATTATCACTTTGTCAGAGAAAAGGTGCTGGATGGTACAGTTGATCTTCAGTATGTGAAGACTGATGAGCAGGTGGCTGATATCTTCACAAAGCCACTTAGCAGGGAAAAGTTTGAGTACTTCCGTACTATGTTGGGAGTACATGGGATGAGCTTGAGGGGGAGTGTTGAGAGTCTTGATATCCCAAGCTCATCTACATCTTCATCGGTAGTATATCATGAGCTTGAGAGGGGCTGTTGAGATTCAAGCTCGATGTCAGTGTGAGCCAGCTATGCTAGGTGCTGGCAGATTAGGTAGGAACATGTGTGAGACATAAATGACCACGTGTCCAGCTAGTCATAGTGTGTGGACATTAGCTAGGGTTAGATGAGTGTGGACACAACTCATAGTGTGTTGTGTGGATTATGGATTAGTGCATTATGCTTTGTGTGAGAGTGAACACGGCTTCCCTCTATGGTTAGGGTTTGCAATATACATTAGGGTTTGCTCCTGTGTGTGTCTCCTCCCCCTCTACCGTTCTTTCAACAGAGAAAATAGAGTATCTGTGTGCATAGAGGGGACCCCCAGAAGGTCGCGATGAGGGCTGCAGGGCCGGCACAGTCCAAGAAGCAAGGCCGACACAGTCCAGGATCCATGCGCCACCTACACACACACACACCCCACACACACACACACACACACACACACACCCCACACACACACACACACCACACAGGAGCATCGATACCCCAACACACACACACGTTACCTGTGCTGGCCGTGAGCTTGGGATTGTGAGAGAAAGCGATTGTTTGAAGCTGCTACAGTGTGCGAGAAACGCGAAAGGAAATTGAATACACGTTGAAGTTTTTTTAAAGATTTAGTCTCATAAACGACCCAAAAAAAAACCTGGGTTATGCATCACAATTTGGATGCTTATGCCACTCATTTCCAATTTGCTATGGCGCTACTACGGTGGCATATATGACTGCATTTTAAAGGTCGCATAAGCATCCACGAAAGCGACCCCCACTATTTTCTTCATATTTATATGAGGGTCGCTATGTATTTATATGAGGGTCGCTATGTATAGACCATTCTTGTAGTGTGCTAAATGAGACATTCACATGTAAAGAGAGTGTTTGAATAAGGGTTTGAAGATAAGGGAATGGCAATGACACAAAATGCTCAATTGAGGAGGCTTCATTCATTAATTTGAAAGGGAGATGAGGGCTCCTTTTATAGGTGGAGAATCACCCTCTCTTCCATTGTTACAAATTACAACATAAAAATCTTCAACCCTTCAAAGACCGTATTAGGTATTATGGGAAAAATCCCGCATTATGGGAATTTTGAAATTGAGAGGTTTCATGTATTATGGGAATTTCCCACTTAATGTGGGAATAGTTATTGTGGAATTTCTTAATATAGAACGGAGGAAGGTAGTGTTGAGATAATCACGGTTCGAACCAAAAAAGTGGTACTATAATTAGTATCTGTGCATAATTATATTTTGAAAGGAGTTTGATAATCATGTAGGAAGGTGGTGTTGATAAGCACCATTAATAAGAAAGTGGTATTTGTTTCTTTGCATCAAGGACCTGCACCAATTGAGTTGTACACTGCACAAAATTTATGAAACAATTGAACAAATAAGATAGAAACATTATTATATCAAAAAAATGTAGGAGACACAAAGAAAAATTTCATTCAATAAGTGAAAATAAAAAATAATTTAAAAGAAGATAGTACAAAAGTACATCTCTTTTGGATATTAGAGTTATAACCTAAAAATCCACATTGTCAATATTGCATCTACAAATGCTACTCCTCATTGAAGGAACCATCAATATGAGCTTCATCCTCACAGGCCAAGCCTAAGCATGCTTTTGCTTTACGGGCTTCCTTTTCTGGTATCTTGATTCTTTTGTATGGTGGTGGATTCCTTGGTCTCCACGACCAAAGAATTGCATCAGCATTTTCCCATACTTGTTGTTCTGCCTCATTAATTTGCCAATATCCCTTCCAACAATCAACATAAGCTTGAGTATCTGTCAAACCTTTCTTCCTTGCACAAGGTCCCCAATATTGAATCAAGAGTTTCTTGTAATTTGGTGATGTAGGCTCATCATCAATATCCGATTCAGCCATAGCAAGCCAAACTGGATAGATGTTTGTGTCATCTGGGTGCAGCATAACAAAGTGTCCTTGCTGAACATGTAGCATAGGGTTAAATGCCTCCCTTGGTTTATCCCGTGCAAGCCCACAATAATGATCATTATGTTCTTCAATACCTAAGAATCTTTGTGCCTGCAATTGTTCAACATTCATATCATCTAATTGATGGGACCCTTCAGATTTTGGCCAAAAATCTGTGTACTTTCTTACCTCTGATTGTATTGGTTTTCCAAGCTCTTCGATTACATTACTCCAATAATCTATGACGGGCCTATAATATCTTGGCACAAATGAACCATTACTTAGATTCTGCCAAAATTTTATGTAACCCTTCAATCCTGATATTACTTTTGCATGCATCTTTATATGCTCGGCCATTGGTAGTAGAGGTGGATCTCCTTTTGGTAACCTTGGTTTACCTTCACTGTCTGTCTTCCAAAGACGGATACTTCCACTCCAATTACGAATAGCTACATGTGCCTTAAATTGCATTACCGGTGTGTCTCCTTCCATGAAGAACCTGAATAGAAGTGGTTTGGAGTGACCTATAAGTGCTTCTTGCCCATCACAAATGTAGCCATCACAATATGCCTTGAAGTCAGGGACCTCTGTAAGCAAGAAGGGAGCTGGAGAAGAAGTTGAGCTGGTTCTTAAAGTATCCATCAAATGTGGTAAAGTAAAGGTTTGCCCCACTCTTAATTTCTCTGAAAACCTGCTAAACATGGCATCTATATCCTCATGTGTATGTCCGACCATTAGAAATCCCAACTGTACAGTTTTGAAAGCACCGCGTGCAACAAGCAATGACAAATAGGCAAATAAGTACCGATTTTTATTTTCTCCAGCACAATTATCTAGTTGTAGCAACAAGTTTTTTGGCAACTTACAAAACGAGGAAACCCAATTCATTGTGTCTCCCTGATTTATACATGGTTCAACAATGGGATCTTTACCATCACTCATATTGTGGTTGTCTAAAGCTGTCCTTGAATTTAAAGCATGTAGAAGTGAAACATTGCTCCTTGGAAGCCCATTTGTTACTAGATCACCAAGAGGATGCTTATCCATCCTCTCTAAGTTATGTAAACAACTTGCAATTGAGCCAATTGTTAGATTGGGATCAGATGGCCATAAACCATTCAAAATAAAGTGTCCATAATGACCTTCTGCATGGCCATGAGTGATCATACCAATCAATGCAATTGGTAAATTATATCCCGAATCCACACCGTTGGGAAGGACCCGTAGTCTGGGAATGGCTGTTTTCTTTTGATCCATCTTGTCATGGATGATGCATACATACTTTTGTGGTTGGGTTTCCGAAAATATGCGCCATGCATAGTATAAGCTCCTGCAACTTTGTTGTTGTCGCATGTGAATATCTCTTTCACTGAGGAGCCTTGCTCTTTCTTCTAGACTAGGTTTGGCTTCTAGTTTTGCCTTGAGACCACTACACAAGGTGCACTTGGAGAACTCACTTGCCTTTGTTAGGGACACTTGTGGATACTCTTTATTCCAAATTCTACTAAACGATGACTTTGATAGCCTCTTCTCATGTCCCAACTGCTCAAGTGTTGCGTTGATTTCATTTAAAATGTCAACTTGCTTGAATATTGATGGAATCGACAACCTGGTTTCCCTTGAGCCATCTAGCATTGTTCTACTTTTGTGTGGCGCAAGCTCGGAGTTCATGTTCACAAATTCATCAAGTAGTGCTCTTGCCTCACTAGCATGTTGTAGGCCTCTCCTCAACACCCCTGTGTTTCCATGCAGATATTGACACACACCGGACTCAAACTTTTCCCTGTAACGGTAAAAGGATGTCTTTGGTATACCATGCATCTCATACCATGCTCTGCAACAAACAGTCACCCCATTTAACCTAAATTCATATTTAATTTTTTGAGCTAAATCACGATGCCAAGCTGTAGAAAGCACATCATATACATAATTTGTACGAGACTCCTGAGATTGTCCCCAAAAGTCTTGTCGTATCCTCATTAGTACATCACGATCGATTAGCTGACAACATTTTTTTGCACAACAATCAATGGATGAAATCCTTTGAACTGATTCACGTGACATATATAATGCAGAAGCTGGTTGTGGTCTCTGCTTTGGAATCCTGTTTATGAAAGTGTAGCGTCTTTTTGCAGAGGTTTGGGCAACAATAACCTCATTAGTTACATCTCCATCATTATCCTCATTACATACATCAGCATGTTCAACATGCATGCCGTTAAGCGGAACATAGCGTTGCAATGGGCTCCCATCCAGCATTGTCAGCTGTTTAATAGGCCATTTAACTAGGGTGATACTATCCACTTGCGGCATAGTTTGAAATACATTTGCACTTTCAATAGCCACACCCACACAATCATCACCAAGTTGTTGAAAGTTGACACATTTAAATGGAAACACATATAAGATAGTCCCTTGATTGATAGTTTGCATCATGCTCTCATCCTTTAAAAGAACCATCTCATTCTTCCAAGATTGTCGGATTTGCATGTCAAGTTCTGGAGATGTTATCGGTATTGCATCTATAATTGGAGGTTCCACAGACTCTTCTTGATCTGCATCACTACATCTTTCACTCCACTCTCCAAATTCTAGCTCCCTTGTGAAAGGCCTTAAAAGCATTTTTGGCCAACGAACATTACTCCATAATGCATGTTTTAGATAAATGGTATCCATTGTAGGGAATGGTAGTTCCACATCCTTCAAGCATTCCTCCACAAGTAATGACACATTTCCTTGACCAATCTTTGTTCCACTACAAGTGGAATTTGGATCAATTCTACACACGCAGCCAATACCAACAGAATCATTGTTCAACATCATGTAGACCCTCCCTCCAGATTGGAAATCCATCCTGCACATAATCATGTTGGACTTGTTAAACTAGTAATCAAATCTAGCAAGCAATTTTTTTTAGATTGAAACCTACATCAGACTCTACCATGAAGTATAGCTCTACCATGTGGCCGAGCTAGAACTAGAGCTAGAACTAGCTCTATCATATGGTAGAGATAGAACCCATTGAAGACTATCTCTACTATGTGGTGGAGTTAGACTTCAAAGCATTCTAGCGATACCATGGTGTCTAGATATATTATTTTGATATAGCTCTACCACATGGTAGAGCTAGATCAATGAACTCTAGCTCCGTTATATGATATAGTTTCATTGATGCATTCTACCTCCACCACATGATATAGTTACCAGATAGTATAGCTAGTTCAATGTATTCTAGCTCCACCACATGGTAGAGCTAGACCTCTAGGCATTCTAGGTCTACAACGTGGTTTATGGTACAGCTAGATTGATGCAGTCTAGCTCTACCACATGGTAGAGCTAGACCTTAAAGTTCTACGATGTGGTCTAGGTAGAATACAGCTCTACCACGTGGTAGAGCTAGATCAAATACTTTGAGGTCTAGCTCTTGTTGAAATATACAAGTGAATAGGGTGTGTGTGGGAACAAGCTCTTGGATAGAGGCTGTAAAAGAGGAGATGTAATTGTGAAAGAACCTGTGAAAAGGTGAGAAGAATCTACTGGGAGAGAATAATGGGTAGCATGAGGGAATTTAGGAGTGTGGAGATATTCTGGGAGTGAATCATGGAGAAATCAATGGGATTTGATGCTTGATGTAAACTCTATAAATTGAGGCATAGCCCTAATGAGAATTTGCTGGTTCTTGAGTATCCATGCCTACATTAATCTATCTGCTAATTATTCACTAAAAATTACGTCTTAATCATTTCTTAATCACTTTGTTAATCATGTTGATTCTAGTGTATGATCCACCATAGCTCATCATTTAGCTCAAATTTCAACATGGTATGAGAGCCATGCCTAGAATCAACTAGATTTATGAGCCCATTAGTGAATTAATTAGGATTAGTAAAATAATTAGCAAAAAATCAAATTTTTAGTAAGCTTTCACTCTTCCCCTTCACCCCCAGCCAGTGGAGGACTCTATTCTCCATGCACAGTCAATATTAGGCTATGCCCTCTCAGCACAAGCTAGCTAATACATCTAGCTACAAGCACATCAAACGGCGCAGCAAAACGCGAAGGCGTTTAGGAGAAATCGCCGTTTTCTTCAGCGCTGTTTTTTCTGAGTAAAATGCAGATCTACACTCCATCAAATCAAATTGAGCTAATTCCTCTTAGCACAAAGGGTAATCAAGCATGCTCTACAAGCTGGTGAAGACAGAAATCAATTTCATCAAGTCTACAGAGAGATCCAAGCTCTTCATCAAATCTGCAGGTGACTTTGGTAAAACAGAGATTAAGCTTTCATTATTTGGTCAAATCTTGTGTTTCTTGGCTTAATCCTCTACTAGACTCATTGCTATTGATGCCTTTGAAAGCATTTGAGCTCATTTGAAGTGGAAGGCACCAGATCTGAGCTCCCCGCATACTCTGTTTTTTGCACACAAACCAGAGCATTAATTTGCTAATCAGTGATTAATCAGTGCTAATCACTGTACTTTGGTGCAATTGAGGGTTCAAATTAACCATTAGGTATCTGATACAGATCCCTATAACTTTAGATTGCAAATCGGAGTTGGTTTGATACTCCAACCATCCCGTACAAATTGGTTACCCTTAATTTAGTGTAATTTCTAGAAAATTGTGCTGATAAAATTTGTGAAAATCATCATTTTGCATTCAACCCTTGGTTAATGCCTGTAAATCTCACTCAAATACAAGATTATTCACAGCCAGAGTTGCATTTGGAATGTGCATGAGAATGAATGCTATACGCATTATGTATTGGGCACATTGCATCAGTGTAAAAATGGGAACAGACACTGCCCTTGTCCAGAATAAGGCAAGTGGTAAGACCTCCCGCATAAATTTGGGTTTGCATTGCATAATGATACAAAATAAACATAAAAAGCCCAAAGGAACTGTCAGCAAAACATTGAAACATGTTGCTCACATGGAGCAAAATGACCTGACGGACGAGCTCATGGCCCCAACCATGGAAAAAGAAGAATATCTCTTCCCAAGAAGAGGATCCACACCGAGAAGAAGACCTGAAGGAAGACATGGACATGAGAAGAGAAGCTGCCACAAGAAGAGAAGCTGCCCCGAGAAGACTGGAAGAAGAGACGGACGCGTGGAGAGATGCTGCCCACGAGAAGAAGACTGAAGAAAAGAGAAGATGTGAGGCTCCAAAGAGTGAGGAGCCATGTGAAAATCTCTGAGAGAGAGAGAGAGAGAGAGCCCACAACCCAATGTAACCTGCCCCAATAAAGTAAAACCACCTCTGAGCCACCGATGATGTAGGCCACGTGGTAGATGTATGTGTGAGCACTTTAGTCAAGGTCGCGGGCACTTATAGTAGCCTTGGACACATAGAGAGAGAGAGTGTCAAGGACTATGGAGTTTAGGGACTTGAGGCACTGGTCGCGGATTGTCAAGTAAGAAAGAAACTTGATACAGGGTCCAAGTGTGCTGAGATAACTTGAGGGGAGGAGTAGACACTGGTCGCGGACTACCAAGTAAGGGGAGGCAAACTTGGTATAGGGTCTAGGTGTACTAGGAGTATTCACTTGAGGGGAGGTGTTGAAATATACAAGTGAATAGGGTGTGTGTGGGAACAAGCTCTTGGATAGAGGCTGTAAAAGAGGAGATGTAATTGTGAAAGAACCTGTGAAAAGGTGAGAAGAATCTACTGGGAGAGAATAATGGGTAGCATGAGGGAATTTAGGAGTGTGGAGATATTCTGGGAGTGAATCATGGAGAAATCAATGGGATTTGATGCTTGATGTAAACTCTATAAATTGAGGCATAGCCCTAATGAGAATTTGCTGGTTTTTGAGTATCCATGCCTACATTAATCTATCTGCTAATTATTCACTAACTACGTCTTAATCATTTCTTAATCACTTTGTTAATCATGTTGATTCTAGTGTATGATCCACCATAGCTCATCATTTAGCTCAAATTTCAACAGCTCTACCATGTGGTGGAGCTAGAATTGCATTTAAGGTCTAGCTCTACCATGTGGTGGAGCTAGAATGCATCGATCTAACTGTGTACCATGCAGATTAACAAAACCAATTACTCCAAGAAGAGACCTACTTCACATGACAAGAACCAAGGAGCTAGAATTGCATTTGATCTTGCTCTACCACGTGGTAGAGCTGTATTCTACCTAGACCACATCATAGAGCTGGAATTATTTGAGGTCTAGCTCTACCATGTGGTGGAGCTAATGCAGATCAATAAAACTAATTACTCCAAGAAGAGACCTACTTCACATAATGAGAACCAAGGATCTAGAAAAAAGGGGCTATTCCCACGTGCCACTTCCACAAACACTAGGGTCTTTTCACATTACAATTAAAAAAAGACCTAACGAGGCTTGAAAAAGGTAAGTTGAAGAAGTTATAAATATCTATTATACCAAATAATGATCAAAACTAGGGCAATGTTCAGTCTCAATACCTGTTAACCTGAGGCTCTTGATCATCAATTAATACACACATAAGCATAAATTTGTTGGTGGTTCTAGATTTAGAAGGTGAGATGGGACCACGTATCAACTTGACCCATGCCCAACACATGACCTCAAAAACATCATATTCGACACAAGCCTCACCTTATTGTTATAATTATTCCTATGCTTTACAAGGGTTATCACAACCCTTTTTTGCAACCCGTGAGTTGGAATAAGTGCCTATAGGCACGGTGAGTTGGAATAAGTGCCTACGAGCATAAATCCCCAAAAAAAAACTTAACCCTCGCCTCCTTAAACTTATCTAGTTTCAATCGGAGCTCCAGGTTCACTAAATCAATTATAGAAATCTTATATGCCCCCAGATACACTTGTAGTGCAAGCATAATTGTGTTTGCTAGGTCACCCATGCCAAACAATCGAGCACCCTTAATGCAACCACATGAGACATGGTAATTTTCCACCCATATATAACACCTCTCGGGGATTACACTGAAGGTATGCTTCAAATATTAAACCCGTAGGAAGGGGTTGGGCATGTAGGTAGTCCACATAATTAGAAACCCACATGCAAAACTAACACATATTGCCACATGCATGAACAAATTTGATGGAACAAGAAACAAATTTCAACATTTAGAGTTGTTTGATAACTTTTAGAAACCCCCTTTACATTGACACTTAAGGCAAGGTGATCCAATGGTTTGGATCACCTTTTAGAAACTCTAATTAACAAAATTAAAGTTTCAATTTTAAACCTAATCGCTGCAACCTTATCACATCACAGTAGAAAAATGCTAATTTTAGGTTACCATTGCTAATTTTATGAAAATCTCAAATCCTTATCCTCAACCTTATCTTGCACGTTCTGGGCGGCTTTCTCTCTCTCTTTCTACGTGGCTAACGTTTCTGGGCGGCTCTCTCTCTCTACGTGGCGAACATATCCGTCTCTCTCTGCGTATCCGTCTCTCTCTGCACACAGAACCGCTGAGTAGAAATCAAAGCAACAGACGCTTCTGGGCGGCTCTAGCACACAGAACTGCTGAGGTTCTGGGCGGCTCTAGCACACAGAATTGCTGAGGAGAAAACAAAGCAACAGACGGCTCACGTTCGTGGGCGCTGCTGGATGACTACTGCTGGAAGCGGAGCCGGGCTGTGGAGGGCACTATCATCGTCGATCCTTGTGTGCGCCTCCAAGCGGTGGCCATCGGCGGAATCGCACCTCGCCCTCCAGACCGGGGTCTGGATCGACGCCGGCAGCCGTTTCGAGACCTGTGACCTAAGATATCTCCTGGACCATCATTCAAGGTTGGATTAGAATAGACAATGAAACCTTAATATTTGTAATTTTCAGATCTTCTAAGCACGTTTGCGTTCTCTCTGGGCGGCTCTTTCTCTGCAGCCCCCCTTGTTCTCTCTGGGCGGCTCTTTCTCTGCAGCCCCCCTTATGCGCATCTTCTAGCCCCTTCAGCAGCTCTATCCGCTGGATGATTATATGTACAACCGGGGTTATTTAACTAAGCTTATCCGTCCCTCCACAGCCATGCAAGCCATGCAATCTGGATTCTAGCAGGTATATGGGCATCTCAAACTCTAATTTTCTGATTTTCTCTTCTGAATCAGACAATAAAAAAGATAAAGGGCAATAAACAGGCCATACATCTCATGCTTGGTTTTCTTTAGGCGTGAGCAGGCCCACTCTCCTACGTAGCATATACAAGACATTGCAGAGTTGCAGGCCACATCTTCTACAGCACCGCAGACAGCCAGCATAAACTTGTCTACGCAGGTCCATTCCTGATTTTCTTTTCAGGTTTTTCTCTTCAACCATTCCTGAGTTTTTGAATTCTTGCATGCTTTTATTTTCTACTCTATGTCAATGTGGTCAAAACTTTAAATCTAATCATAGATAATTTAATATGAGACAAAAATATGTGTACCTTGTTGTATTGTTGAATTTGATAATGGATGCGGTGATGTCCAAGTGCTAGTTGTCAAGATGGGGAAGTAGGTTTGTATTACATAAGCGACATGGACGTCAAGGAAAACTTGAAAAATAGCAAGACCATTTTAAATTCTTTAAGGGATAATTTGAATTTAAAATTGGGCGGGATAATTTGAATTTAAAATTGGGCGGGATAATTTGAATACTCTACCACATGCTAGAGCTGAAAAAATGCATTCTAGCTCTACCACATGGTAGAGCTGGAGTTGAAATGACTTAAACTAGTGCAAGATTACTTGAAATGAAAAACCATCCATCTAGTATCGTACCTCTATTCATAGCATAGCTTCTCCCCTCTCTCCTTGCCTGAAATTGTACTTTCCTGCTCTTACACTCTAAGCATGAGATCTATCTTCAAATAATTTTATAAATGTTGGAGTGTACTCTACTATAAGGGGCCTCCTAATTTGAAAATGTATGGAAGCTTGATCTTTGTCTTATGATTTTAATTCCTACATATATGGACTATGGTAGAGCTAGATCAATGCCTTCTAGCTCCACCTCATGGTAGAGCTAGACTTCAAAGCATTCTACCTCCACGACATGGTAGAGCTAGACTTGAAAGCGTTCTAGCTCTACCATATGGTAGAGCTAGATCAATGCATTCTAGCTCTTCCAAATCACCACACATGGTTGAGTTGGACTTCAAACCATTCTAGTTCTACCATGGGGTCTATCTAAAATATTTTGATACAGCTCTACCACGTGCTAGAGCTGGACTTCAAATATTATTTCTAATTTTGCCATGGGATCGAGCTAGAATACTTTGGTATAGCTCTATCACATGGTAGAACAAAATATTCTAGCCCTACCACATGGTTGAGCTAGAACAGTGCATTCTAGCTCTACCACGTGGTTGATCTAGATCAATGCATTCTAATTTCACCACATTCTGATATCTGCTAGCACATTTTGTCGTGTCTTTTTAGAATCAAATGGAAAGAGTCTTTGCATCTTGGGTCATTTTGTAATGCAACAAAAGTCAACATTTTAGAACAGTATATAGTTTAATATTAGCGTGCATAGTCACATTTGTTTTGTAATTGTTTAAAATCTATCTTTGCATAAAAGTAGTTGTAACATGCCTTCCCCCACATGCCAACCTTTATCATTAAGCATGCTCATTTTTTTCCAGGTCATGTGATTGATTCTAATTGGCAGAGGCGACTTCTTCGTCACAGAGCATTAGTACGTCACATGTCCAAGAAAATCCAGAGTGTACGAAGACAGTTGGTTCAGCGCCGTCTTGACCGTCTACGGGAAATTGATGCAAGGTTGCGCTTTGTGCATCCCTCTGAGGGGGTTATCATAGTGACATGGTATTCGTCAGACCCAATATGCGTACCCCTATGCAAAGAGGATGATAGGAGGGCTATTATTCTAAACCTTAATGGTTTGTTGTGCCATGTTGTCGAAACCCAATATGAGGAGAAGGATCCTCCTTACAGCAACGAGTTAGTAAAATACCCAATTAACCAATATCGTTATGTCCTATGTCACAAGGATGCACATGAGTTCTTAGATTGGTGTATTCAATTCTTTTATGTTTTTATTTGGAGCGCATGTAGGAGAACTAAGCTCTTTGGAATAATTGACACAGTATTTCCACAACAAAAGCCCAAGTTTGCAGGTGTTCTCTCACAAGAGCATTGTTCAAAATCCCCATGGGTTGTGCAGAATAGACAAGTTTTCTTTAAAAAGCTTGAGACCTTTTGGGGTCTCCATCCTTTGTACAACAAGAAAAATACATTGATAATTGATGATAGCTACTATAAGGTGTTTAAGAATGAACGAGGAACCTGGTTAATAGTCCGAGAATTATACCAACAACCTTCCAAGGAAAGGTATAGTTTGCAGGTGTTCTCTCACAAGAGCATTGTTCAAAATCCCCATGGGTTGTGCAGAATAGACAAGTTTTCTTTAAAAAGCTTGAGACCTTTTGGGGTCTCTGTACAACAAGAAAAATACATTGATAATTGATGATAGCTACTATAAGGTGTTTAAGAATGAACGAGGAACCTAGTTAATAGTCCGAGAATTATACCAACAACCTTCCAAGGAAAGGTATAGTTTTTTGAAAGAAGATTTAAGAAATTGGTTGTTTTTATGGCTACAGAATGAAGATCGGCAAGAGTATACATGGGATAATGCCTTTGAAGAAAAACCTAACCAATTCTTAGATGATGTGATGAAGAAATGGCTTGAACAAGAGAAATTGGAAGTAGAGAATAGGAAAAAGGCAGAGGTGTGGAAGCAACAGCAGGAGGCTGATGCTGAGGCGATAGAGAGGCAGGAACAACTTGAAATTCAAAGAAAGCAAAGAGAGGAGGCTGAAGCTGAGACAGAGAGGCAAGCAGAGAGTGAAAATCAAGCAAAGCAACAAGAGGAGGCATCATGAAAGTAATACACCACCGTGAAGCTCATTTTGTTTGTCCATAATATAATCAAATGTAGAGGATGCAAGTATTTTGGCCTTTTTTTAATGTAATAAAAAGCCATATATTGAAATATGATATTGTAATCAGGCCTCTTATGGAGCATACTGTTCAAATGTTTGCCTTTGCAAAGCATTGAACAAATTCTAGCACAAGCAATAAATTCATGTTCATTTACAATGTCTTATTATTATTGAGTCATAAATGGAGTGCATCCTTCTCTAAGGGGACTCCTTTTATCCTTTTATCTTTTGGTCAAACTTTGCAAATTATTATTTTTTAGTAAGAGTAGGTGAAGACTTTTAACTATCATTTTGACAAAGGTCATCCTACTGCAAGGAGACTCTTTCTATCTTTAGTAATGTTAATTTGTAGTAGTTGTGTATATAAGGAAACTTTCACCATGTCAAATTATAAATTCTTGTTTCAAATTATTTAGTCTTTGTTCATTACAATGCAGTCTTAAAATTGGAGAGTGCAGCCTAGTCTAAGGGGACTCTCAATATACAATCTCTTGTATCAATGTTTTTACCTGGGGGTCTAGATTGAACAAATGGTAGATCTTGGTTCTTTCAATGCATTCTTGCTCCACGTGGTAGAGCTAGCATTCTATATCTATATTTACCATGTGGTGGATCCACCATCCATTGAAGTCTAGCTGTATAATTTCATGGAGCTAGCTAGCTCCACCATGTGGTATCTTATTGAGCTCTAGCTCCACCATGTGGTGGAGGTAGCAGCCATGGTCTCTTCATGGAATTTTGGCCTTACCACATGGTGGAGCTAGTATCCATGTGTGGTAGACCTAAACCTTTGGAAGTCATAAAATACGACTAGAATTTTGAGTCTATATCTACCGTTTTGGTGGAGCTTGCATCCACTGAAGTCTAGCTCTTTAATGTCCAAGTGGTGGAACAAGATCTAGAATGGATAAGTCATGGATCAAGAAATCCTTTTCAGCTCTATAATAGACAAGTGCTAGATGTAAAGTGAAGAGATAAAGTGTTTGACATTGGACTGCTAGCCATGCTAGCTAGACACCTCAATATGAGCAACAAGGCAAATATCTCGCAACATTGTCCATTTCAGATAAATAACTACACGAGTTTTCTTCAAAAAAGTTCATTTCTTTTGGGGTCTCCATGTTTTGTACAACAACAAGAATAGATTGAAACTCGATGATAGCTACTACAATGTGTTCAACAATGAAGATGATAATCAAGATAATAATTGAGAGAATAATCTAAGTGTGTAATCTTGTGAGTACACAAAATGAACATGCTTAAAAAGAAGCTCAATACCTCATTCAACCAATACACCCCCATGACACTAGTACATTTTGTTACTCCCTTTTGTAATTGAATGTAAATGGTCTTTGTAAATGGTCTCTATTATAATAAAATATAAAGGGTCTTTGTAATCTGGCCATCTTCGCGAGCGTGCTGTTCAATTGTGTGCCTTTTGCAAGGCATTGAACATATTTTAACATAAAAAAATAAATTCATTTTCATTTACAATGTTTTATTATAATGGAGTCATAGATGGAGTGCATCCTACTCTAAGGAGTCTCCTTTTATCTATTGACAAAGTGCATCATACTTTAAGGGGACTCTTTAAAAGAATAAGCTTTATCAAAATGAAATCTTTTAACCGTAATTTTGACAAAGTGCATCCTACTCAAGGAGACTCTTTCTATCTTTAATAATGTTAATCTGCAACGATTGTATATATAAGTATAATACCTTCACCACCTCAATTTATAAAATCTTGTTCATTTTGTCTTGTTCATTACAATGAAGCTTTAAAATTGGAGAGTGCATCCTACTCTAAGGGGACTCTCAATATACAATCTCTTGTATCAATGTTTGTAATTGGGGGTCTAGATCAATCAAATGTTATATCTTGGTTTCTTATGGACTGTAGAATGGCCAAGTGGTGGATCTAAAAATCTTTAAATCCTCCTCATTGTGTTGTAGCTCCACATGGTAGAGCTAGCTCAAAATTCTAGCTCTACCATGTGGTGGAGCTAGAACCCCTTAAAATCAAAATTACACCCCCATGATACTAGCACATTTTGTTACTTCATTTTATAATTGAATGTAAATGGTCTTTGAATATGGTCTCTATTATAACAAAATATAGAGGATCTTTGTAATTTGGCCAACTTTGGGAGCAGACTGTTCAATTGTGTATCTTTGCAATGCATTGAACAATTTTTAACACAATAAATAAATTCATAGATGGAGTGCATCCTAGTCTAAGGAGACTCCTCTTATGCATCCACAATGTGCATCCTACTTTAAGGGGACTCCTTTTATCCAGCTATCTTTTGGTTGTTAATGCAAAAGTTTTATTATTTCTTTAGTAGAATTAGCTTCATCAAAATGAAAATTTATAATCGTAATGTTCACAAAGTGCATCCTACTCCAAGGAGACTCTTTCTATCCTTAATAATGTTAATTTGTAGTGGTTGTGTATATAAGGATACCTTCAAGTGGTGGATCTGAAAAATCTTGAAACCTTTCTATTTCTAAGATCAAGCTACTAGGTTCGATCTAGCATCACTTGATAAAGCAAACCATTTTTAAATTTTTTATACTAGGTTGAAGAAGGTAGATTCTAGATTAAATGCATACAATTTTTCAATGTGGGAATGGGATTTTTCCCACTTTACCTAATACGGTCTTTTCAGTGATATAAGGGTAGATGTCACCATCAATTATGCTCTTAGGCTAAGTCTTCTATTGATTATTAAATTGAAGACTTTTTGACTTTGAAAGTGTGATGAGATAATAGCCAAGTCTAAGTGTCATGTAGGTGGAGATCCCACTTACACATGGCGGAATTCTCCTCTTCCATGTAGGCATTCTAGAAGAACCTTTCCCAATTATGCACCTACACACACTCCTCCACATGCCTTCCACACTCCCCACCTTGTAGCCTTATGGTGAATACTATATTAATAATACAATTAAAATCCATGTGAGCATGAAGGCCCACTTTTATTTTCCACATCACTAGCCTTTCTACCATACCAAAGTATTTATCAAGCATACTTATGACATTTACAATGTGTGCACCCTAAATCAAGTAAAACCATTATATTTGAAGATAGAATGTTGTTATCAAGGTAGCCGCCAAGCCCCCGTATCACTATGCCGTTATTCCATTGTGGGCACCGCAATCTTCTTGGACAAGCTTCTACCTTATTACCATTGAGAAACCATCAAAATATGTACAAAATTGAAAATGAAAGATATCAATTTTTCATGTCACACTACCACACATAAGAGAATCTAGATATGATACACATGACAATCTAGGTTGGCCCTAGGGCCAAGCTACCATGAAAACATCACATTATCTTTGCTATAATAGCTTGGCTCGAGGGTCAATCTGCTAGCAAAGATGTGGTTGCTTTTTTGATAGTAGTGTGACACGAAGTTGGGGTTTGGACTTCGGTCACTTCTCAGAATCAAAACACACTTGTATGAAACCTCACAGCCTCCTCACCTCCCTTTCTCTCCCTAGATTAGGATAAAGATATACACATCAAAGGTGAGATCATAATTCATGGAAGGAAAGATGAAAGGCTCCGGAGAAGCAAGAATTTCTGCCAGTCTTGCAGCTCCCAACACTTTGTTGGAAGAAAATCTTCCGACTCAGGATTATGTGAACGGAAACATACGGGGAATATTGGTAAGGTTCATCCGTTCGAATTGGGCGATTTGGACGGAACATATTAAAGAAAATGAATATGGCAATCACTTACAAGAGGATAAGACACATGGGGTTTGCCTTTTGATAAGGGATTAGGAGGAATTAATCATGATTAAGAAGAAAGAATGGCCAAAAAGCTATAAAAATAGAGATACACAGAGAATTGCAGTTTTAAATCCATAAAGGCTGTGCAAGAGAGGATTATATAGATACGTAGATCTTGAAGAGAGCTTCGCGTCTATATAAAAACTTTCAAAAACGGGCAACCGAGCGAAAAGTTATGAGCATTTTACTGCAAGACTATAAAACTGCCAAAATTCTATAAAAAACAGAGATACACAGAGAATTGCAGTTTTAAATCCATATAGGCTGTGCAAGAGATGATTAGATAGATGCGTAGAGCTTGAAGAGAGCTTCGCGTCCATATAAAAACTTTCAAAAACAGACAACCGAGCGAAAAGTTATGAGCATTTTACTACGAGACTATAAAACTGCCAAAATTCGCCTAAAAATTAGCAACTTTGGGAGAAATTCTAATCATCAATGAAGTAAGGGATTAAGAAATTAGTTACATGAGTGGAAAGAGCATAGAAAGAGCTTCCTAGCCATATGATCAATTTTAGAAAACAATACCCGAGTGATGAGTAATTACCGGTTGAAATTTGGGTATTGGACCACAAAAAACTGCACTTCTCTCTCTTTGCATGAAACCTCAATTTTCACATAGCCTCTTGCCTCTCATCTCCTTCATGATTCAAGCTAGAGGGTAAGGGTTAACATTGCTCAGCGGACAATCGTGAAGATTTACCTATGGTCCCCAAAGTCTTTCCACATGCTCATTACCGCTAAAACCATTGGTACCTCCAAAGGAGGGCGGCAATAAGGCAAGGGCTACCTTGAGAAGTCACAGGCCCGCCAAGATAATAACTCCTTATCCCCCTTATCATGAATCATCAAAGAGGTCCAAAATTGGGTTAAGCATGAGGAGCTAATGCTAAATGAGACATTCACATGTAAAGAGAGTGTTTGAATAAGGGTTTGAAAGATAAGAGAATGGCAATGACACAAAATGCTCAATTGAGGAGGCTCATTCCTTGATTTGAAAGGGAGAGGAGGGCTCCTTTTATAGGTGGAGAATCACCCTCTCTTCCATTGTTACAAATTACAACATAAAAATCTTCAACCCTTCAGTGACATAAGGGTAGATGTCACCATCAGTTGTCCTCTTAGGCTAAGTCTTCTATTGATTATTAAATTGAAGACTTTTTGACTTTGAGAGTGTGATGAGATAATCGCCAAGCCTAAGTGGCATGTAGGTGGAGATCCCATTGACACATGGCGAAATTCTCCTCTTCCATGTAGGCATTCTAGAAGAATCTTTCCCAATTATGCACCTACACACACTCCTCCACATGCCTTCCACACTCCCCAACTTGTTGCCTTATGGTGAATACCATATTAATAATACAATTAAAATCCATGTGAGCATGAAGGCCCACTTTTATTTTCCACATCACTAGCCTATCTACCATACCAAAGTATTTATCAAGCATACTTGTGGCATTTACAATGTGTGCATCCTAAATCAAGTAAAACCATTATATTTGAAGATAGAATGTTGTTATCGGGGTAGCCGCCAAGCCGCCGCATCACCACGCCGTTATTCCATTGTGGGCGTCGCAATCTTCTTGGACAAGCTTCCACCTTATTACCATTGCAAAACAATCAAAATATGCACAAAATTGACAATGAAAGATATCAATTTTTCACGTCACATCTTTCCCCCCCCAGCAGATCCTCCATGCTTGTCTGGGGGGTCTGCTGGCCATGGTGCTCGAGGGTAGAATATCTTTAGCCGGTACTCATTGGCACGTCCGAGAACCTCCTGGCGACTTGCATCCTCTAGAAGATAGGTGTTATTTTTGAACTTTTGCTTTATCCTGAAGGGGCCTTCCCAGCGTCGAAGAAGCTTCTTATCTAGCCGTTTCTCCACACGGCCATCATACCTCATGACTAAGCTTCCTTGCTTGAGTTCTGGCTTCTTCTTCTTCTTCGTGAGAGTGTCATGCCTTGCCTTGCGCCGTTGTTGTGCAGCTCGCCTCTCATCCAAGATCTCCAGTTGTGCTAAGCGTTGGGCATGTGTTTCTTCTTCATTATTCAAGCGTGCAAAAGATGTGCGAAGGCTTGTGATTTCCAATTCTATTGGCAAAATAGCCTCCATTCCATAAACTAACTGAAAAGGTGTGAAACCAAGAGAGAGTTTGTGAGTTGTCCTATAGGCCCATAGGACCTCTGGCAAATGCACATCCCACTTTCTCTTCATAGTATCCACTAGCTTAGACAAAGATCCACAAAGCAGTCCATTAGTTTTTTCTACTAAACCATTACATTGGGGATAATAGGGAGTTGACATAGCATGCTTTATTTTTAATTTCTGCACCAAAGCTTCAATCAAGTCATTCCTGAAAGACCTCCCCCCATCCGTAAGGATTTCTAATGGACACCCAAATCGGGCACATATGTATTCCCTGAGAAAGGATGCCACAGCCACTGCTTTATTATTGACCATTGCCTTTGCTTCTGCCCACCTTGTTGCATAATCTGTGGCCACCAATATGTAATACTTCCCATGTGAGGAACGAGGAAGTGGGCCCACAAAATCTAATCCCCACCTTTCAAATGGACCATATGCTGGGATAGGATTTAAGGGTCCGGGAACCAAGTGCTTATGCCCATATGCCTGGCATACTTCACAACTTCTGCACCACTCATGTACATCCTTGCTGAGTCGAGGCCAATAATACCCTGTGTTAAGGATCCTCCGAGTTGTGCTGGCTGAGGCAAAGTGACCTGAACATTCATGACATAATTCCATAATCCTTTTAGACTCCTCTAGGCCCACTACCCTCCTAAGAATCTTATCCTTACCTTGCTTGTAAAGAACATCCCCTAGAATTGTGTAAGGATGAGCTTTCCTGGTAAGCCTTTGCTTCTGTTGAGGATTCAATCCAGGAGGGAAGTATCCTGTATCTAAATAGTGTTGAACGTCTTGGAGCTCAGGCCAACCTGTATCCATTAATGCAAGAGTAGCTTCTTTGAAAGAAGCCAAGGTTTTAGTAGCCCATTCATCAGCCTTTTGATTATCCTTCCTGTTCACATGCACAAATTTACAAAACCCAAAAGCTTCTTTCAACTTCATTGCCCTTTTATACAATTCTTGGAGATTAGGACTCCTTGCCTTATACTCTCCTTTCATTTGTCGGATGACCAATTGTGAATCCCCTTTAACCTCTACCTCTTCAATTCCATCTTTTATGCAATCTTCTAATCCCCAAATTAATGCATTGTACTCAGCCACATTATTTGATATAGCCTTTGGAAATTCCCTACCCTTGGCCCATACCTCTTTTCCTTCTGGATCGAATAAAACTATCCCCCCAGCCCCACATTGCCTGGAAGGGCTAAAGGCTCCATCAAAGTGCATAGTGAAAGCAGTTGGTGGCGTTTCCAAATCTTCATATACCTCTTCCTTTGCTCCTGTTCCTTCTTCCTCTTCCTTCCTGGTAAGCAAATCTGCAAGAGAGGCCCTAGTGGTGTTTTCTGTGATAAAAGTAAAAGAGAATTCTTGAAGCTCACAAATCCACTTTGCAAACTTTCCTCCTGCAGGATTGGGCTTGCGGACCAAGAATTGTAAATAAGGTTGAGATGTGAGGAAGAAAAAAGGGCGAGGTAACAAGTATGACCTGAACTTCTTTACTGCAAAAACAAGAGACAAACCACCTTTCTCCATTTCACCATACCTCTCCTCGGCATCAGTGAGTTGTCGGCTTGCATAATACACTGGTTGCATACGCCCTTGCTCTCCCTTTTGCAAGAGAATAGCGCCCACTGAATGTGATGAGACACTTGGGTTCACATAAAAGTCCTCCCCCCACTTAGGAGGCTGAACAATTGGACTTTGACTCATGCATTCCTTGAGCAAACAAAAAGATTGAATTTGATCGGGCCCCCATTGGAAAGAAACATTCTTCTTTGTTAACAGATTTATAGGATACATCTTTTCAGAGAACATGTCAACAAAGCGTTGGTAATACTTTGTTTTACCCAAAATCCTCCTTACCTCCCTTACATTGGTAGGTGGTGGGAGGGCCACAATTGCCTGCACCTTCTCAGGATCCATCTCTATGCCTTCTTCTGAGATAACATGTCCCAAGAGAACCACCTTCCTTCGTGCCAAGCGGCATTTTCCAGGATTAAGACACCCTTTTGCATCATCAATACTTTGCAAGGCCAACTTCAACTTTTCCAAGTGATCCATGCGGCTTGAATAAATGCAAAAATCATCCAGAAAGACCCTTATAAACTTCCCCAAGTAAGGTGCAAATACCTGACTCATGAAGCGTTGAAAAGTTGCTGGTGCATTGGTCAAGCCAAATGGCATCACCCTATAGGCATACACTCCCCAAGGGGTGATAAATGAGGTTTTCCTTTGATCTTCTTCACAAATCCGGATTTGAAAGTATCCAGAGTATCCATCACACACTGAATACAACTTATGACCTGCAACTTGATCCAAAATCTCATCCTGAAAGGGTAGAGGATAATAATCCCTCTTTGTGCATGCATTCAGAGGGCGAAAGTCCATACACACACGCCATTTTCCACCCTTTTTGGGAGTGACTACAACAGGGGAAATCCATTCTGAATTCTCTACTGGAAAAATAAATCCAGCTTCAAGCAAATTTGTTACCTCCTTCTTAAGCACCTCTGCTTGCACTACTCCCAAACGCCTTAGCCGCTGCACCACTGGCTTACTTTGGGGTTTGAGATCAATCTTGTGCTCTACTAAGGTAACTTGGCGTACTTGTGAGTAGCTGTTTGCAAAAAGGTTAGGAAATCCATCCAACATTTTTAAGTAATCCTCCCTTTCAGTACCTGCTATGGACTCATCAAGAAGAAGTTCATTTTGTTGGTGAAGACTAGTGAGGTCCACATCTCCTTTCTTGCACATGGTTGAAGAAGCTTCCCCTTCCAAGGCTCCATTGTCTTCAGCATCCCCTCGATCCCTTCCCAGGGAAAGACCAAATGCAACTCCCTCCACCTCTCCTTCTGAGATGGAATCCTCGGAGCTACCACTTGTCTCTTCTTCATCGGATGACTCTGACTCTGAACTTTCGGAAGTTGAAGGTTCACCTCTTACCACTTTCTTGCGACGACTCTTGATGTTGTAGTGGACCTTCTTATTCTCACCTTGTAGAATAAGATCACCTGTCTCCCACTTTTGAATCGCCTTCACTTGGCGAAGCCATGGCCTACCCAATATCAAGGGATAAGCCCTAGCATCAGGCTTTGTAGGAATAACCTGAAAAGTTGTAGGCACAGAAATACCACATACATCCACTCCCAAATTCTTGACAATTCCTAAGGTTTTCACCCTAGTATTATCAGCAAGTTTGATGCGATAGGGAGAGTTGGTAGAAGACAACTTTAAATCAGCATCTTTCATTGTTTTTTCACTCATGACATTGATTGATGCACCTCCATCAATGTATGCATTAGAAATTGTCTGCCCTTCAATGATGACATCAATCACAGGCACGTCATCTCCTACATCAATATCCACCTTTTGAACCATAGGAGTCCCATTATCCCTCTTCTTCTTTTTCCTAGATTCCCTTGTGCTAGCCAGCTTACCCCATTCCTTTCTGAGCTTGGGAGAGAGTGCCAAAAGCTGCCCAAATGTGATTTGTGCTGTTTTCTCCCTAAGATCTGTTAAGAGGTCATAACTAAGAGATCCTTGTCCAAGAGGAAAGTCAGATTGTCCAATTTTTCTCCTAGATGACTTCTTCTTCTTCTTCTTATTTTTCTCCTCTTCTTCAGATTTATCTTCTTCTTCTTCTTCTTCCTGACTCCTAGTTTTACGACCCCTTTTTGCCATTAATGGCATCAATGTTTCCTCTTCTTCTTCTGAGCATGTTTCCTCTAAAAGGGCTAAACTTTTATCCTCACTTTTCCTCAACTTTGGACACTCAGTGCGATAGTGCCCCTTCTCTTGACATTCATAGCATGTGACACTACTTCTATCCCTAGGTTTATCCTCAGCTCGTGGAACCCTAGGTGGCCTTGCATTGACTAAGTGTAACTTCAAATCAGCAAATTCTGCCATAAGTTGTGCAATGTTATGATCCAAGGATGGAGCTTGTACCTGAGATGTTGAGGCTATCTCTACTCGTGGTGGGGTTGGCACACTTGGAGAAGATTGGAATGTGGACTCAATATGAAGAGTGGCCTCCTTCTTCAATGCAATACGAAGGGCCTCTTTAAAACTAGTGGGATCTTTGCTAAGAACTTTTCCATGCAAGCGGGGATCCAAAGCCCTGATGAACTTGCTCATCTTAAGGTGCTCCATTGCTAAAGAACTCTTTGAATCTTCCATAGAAGGTGAAGAAGAAGAAGCAACAACATGTAAAGCAGCTTGTTGATATTTGATGAATAAGGCTTCATACCTAACTGAAAAGGCAGAAACTGACTCTCCATCCTTTTGGAAAATTTGATCCAATTGCAATAGTAAAGCATTTGGCGACTCCACTGTCCCAAATCTCTCCTTCATTGCTTTGGTCAACCTTTCCCAATCATTCTTGGACTCCTCTGGCAAAGCCTCATGCCAAGTTAAGGCCATACCCTCCAAGAAATCTGGAAGTATTTCTGCCCTCTCCTTCATAGACCAACCTGTCAAGCGGCATGCTCGGTTAAACTCTCGGAGATAACTCCCCGGGTCTTCTCCTTCCGATCCACGGAACACCGGAATGTTGAACATCTTGCACCAAAAGATGAGTAGTGACAAGAGAAATTTACTTGTTTCAAAACAACTTTCCTTTAATCATGCGGGACCTTGAGGTTAAAATAGAATAATTCTAAGTAAAACCTGCCCGTCACCTCCACCAAAAGATGTGACACGAAGTTGGGGTTTGGACTTCGGTCACTTCTCAGAATCAAAACACACTTGTATGAAACCTCACAGCCTCCTCACCTCCCTTTCTCTCCCTAGATTAGGATAAAGATATACACATCAAAGGTGAGATCATAATTCATGGAAGGAAAGATGAAAGGCTCCGGAGAAGCAAGAATTTCTGCCAGTCTTGCAGCTCCCAACACTTTGTTGGAAGAAAATCTTCCGACTCAGGATTATGTGAACGGAAACATACGGGGAATATTGGTAAGGTTCATCCGTTCGAATTGGGCGATTTGGACGGAACATATTAAAGAAAATGAATATGGCAATCACTTACAAGAGGATAAGACACATGGGGTTTGCCTTTTGATAAGGGATTAGGAGGAATTAATCATGATTAAGAAGAAAGAATGGCCAAAAAGCTATAAAAACAGAGATACACAGAGAATTGCAGTTTTAAATCCATAAAGGCTGTGCAAGAGAGGATTATATAGATACGTAGATCTTGAAGAGAGCTTCGCGCCTATATAAAAACTTTCAAAAACGGGCAACCGAGCGAAAAGTTATGAGCATTTTACTGTAAGACTATAAAACTGCCAAAATTCTATAAAAAACAGAGATACACAGAGAATTGCAGTTTTAAATCCATATAGGCTGTGCAAGAGATGATTAGATAGATGCGTAGAGCTTGAAGAGAGCTTCGCGCCCATATAAAAACTTTCAAAAACAGACAACCGAGCGAAAAGTTATGAGCATTTTACTACGAGACTATAAAACTGCCAAAATTCGCCTAAAAATTAGCAACTTTGGGAGAAATTCTAATCATCAATGAAGTAAGGGATTAAGAAATTAGTTACATGAGTGGAAAGAGCATAGAAAGAGCTTCCTAGCCATATGATCAATTTTAGAAAACAATACCCGAGTGATGAGTAATTACCGGTTGAAATTTGGGTATTGGACCACAAAAAATTGCACTTCTCTCTCTTTGCATGAAACCTCAATTTTCACATAGCCTCTTGCCTCTCATCTCCTTCATGATTCAAGCTAGAGGGTAAGGGTTAACATTGCTCAGCGGACAATCGTGAAGATTTACCTATGGTCCCCAAAGTCTTTCCACATGCTCATTACCGCTAAAACCATTGGTACCTCCAAAGGAGGGCGGCAATAAGGCAAGGGCTACCTTGAGAAGTCACAGGCCCGCCAAGATAATAACTCCTTATCCCCCTTATCATGAATCATCAAAGAGGTCCAAAATTGGGTTAAGCATGAGGAGCTAATGCTAAATGAGACATTCACATGTAAAGAGAGTGTTTGAATAAGGGTTTGAAAGATAAGAGAATGGCAATGCCACAAAATGCTCAATTGAGGAGGCTCATTCCTTGATTTGAAAGGGAGAGGAGGGCTCCTTTTATAGGTGGAGAATCACCCTCTCTTCCATTGTTACAAATTACAACATAAAAATCTTCAACCCTTCAGTGACATAAGGGTAGATGTCACCATCAGTTGTCCTCTTAGGCTAAGTCTTCTATTGATTATTAAATTGAAGACTTTTTGACTTTGAGAGTGTGATGAGATAATCGCCAAGCCTAAGTGGCATGTAGGTGGAGATCCCATTGACACATGGCGAAATTCTCCTCTTCCATGTAGGCATTCTAGAAGAATCTTTCCCAATTATGCACCTACACACACTCCTCCACATGCCTTCCACACTCCCCAACTTGTTGCCTTATGGTGAATACCATATTAATAATACAATTAAAATCCATGTGAGCATGAAGGCCCACTTTTATTTTCCACATCACTAGCCTATCTACCATACCAAAGTATTTATCAAGCATACTTGTGGCATTTACAATGTGTGCATCCTAAATCAAGTAAAACCATTATATTTGAAGATAGAATGTTGTTATCGGGGTAGCCGCCAAGCCGCCGCATCACCACGCCGTTATTCCATTGTGGGCGTCGCAATCTTCTTGGACAAGCTTCCACCTTATTACCATTGCAAAACAATCAAAATATGCACAAAATTGACAATGAAAGATATCAATTTTTCACGTCACAGTAGCATGGTCCTAGGGCCAAGGTACTAGCAAAAGAGGATGTAAATTTATTCTTGGTAGCTTGGCTCTAGGGCCAAGATAAATTCTATTTCAAGTGTTGTTATAGATTCTCTTGGTGGCTTGGATGTAGCTTTGTTCTTAGTAGCTTGGCCCTAGGTCTAATCTAGATTCTCTTGCAAGGGTCATACACATGCAGAGATGGGCCCAAGTGCCATTCTACCATGCAATCTTGAGAGAATAGCCCTAGGGAACCCAAGAGAATCTAGCTACCACATAAAAGAGAATCTAGGTTGGCCCAAGGGCCAGGTTACTATGAACAAATCTACCAGCAAAGATGGTGTTTCTTTGTTGATGATAGCTTGGCCCTAAGTCCAATGTACCAGCAAGGATGATGTATATTTATTCATGGTAGCTTGGTCCAATGGTAGGGCTTGGCCCTAGGGCCAAGATAAATTCTCTTACAAGGGTCACTCTTGCCATTCACATGCAGAGATGGCCCAAAGGCCACTCTTGCCATGCACATGTAGAGCTAGGCCCAAAGGTCATTCTACCATGCAATCTTGAAAGAATGGCCTTGCAGAACCTAATAGAATCTAGCTACCACACACAAGAGAACCCTAGGGTCAAGCTACCATTAAACAAATCTAAATCATCTTCGCTAGAGAAAATATACCAATAAATATGGTGTTGCTTTGTTGATGGTAGCTTGACCCTATGACCAATCTATAGGTAAAGACGATATTGCTTTGTTCATGGTAGCTTGGCCCTAGTGCTAAGCTACCAGCAAAGAGGATGTAGATTTTTTCTTGGTAGCTTGGCCCTAGGGCCAAGTTAGAATCTCTTGCAAGGGTCACTCCTGCCAAGCTACCAAGAATAAATATACATCATCTTTGCTGGCAGCTTGGCCCTAGGGCCAATCTACTAGCAATTTAGATTATGTTGCTTTATTGATGGTAGCTTGGCCCTAGGGCCAAGCTACCATGAACAAATCTACATCATCTTTGCTGGCAGCTTGGCCCTTTCTATGAACAAAGATGGTGATGCTTTGTTGATGGTAGCTTGGCCCTAGGGCCAAGTTGTCCAGCAAAGATTATGTAGATTTGTTCATGGTAGCTTGGCCCTAGGGCCAAGCTAGACTCTCTTGCAAGGGTCACATTTCCATGCACATGCAGAGATGGGCCCAAGGGCCATTTTACCATGCAATTTTGAGAGAATGGCCCTAGGGAACAAAAGAGAATCTAGCTACCACACACAAGAGAATCTAGCTTGGCCCTAGGACCAAGCTACCATGAATAAATCAACATCCTCTTTGCTAGCTACTTGGCCCTAGGGCCAATATACTAGCAAATATGGTGTTGTTATGATGATTGTAGCTTGGCCCTAGGGATAAGCTACCAACAAAGAGAATGTTGAGTTGTCTTGGTAGCTTGGCCCTAGGGCCAAGCTAGATTCTCTTGTAAGGGTAACTCTTACCAAGCTATCGTGAACAAATCTATATCATCTTTGATGGTAGCTTGGCCGTAGGGTAAATCTACCAGCAAGGATGGTGTTGCTTTGTTGATTGTAGCTTGGCCCTAGGGCCAAGCTACCAACTTAAGAAGATGTAGATTTGTTCTTGGTAGCTTGGCCCTAGCGCCAGTCTACAAGCACAAAGATGGTGCTGCTTTGCTGATGGTAGCTTTGCCCTAAAGCAAAGCTCCAGAGCAAGGAGGATGTTGATTTTTTCTTGGTAACTTGGCCCGGGGGCCAAGCTAGATTCTCTTGCAAGGGTCACTCTTGCCATGCACATGTATAGATGGATCCAAGGGCCATTCTTTGTTCCCTAGAGCCATTCTCTCAACTACCACACATAAGAGAATCTAGCCTGGGCCTAGGGCCAAGCTACCAGGACCAAATCTACATCATCTTTTGTAAGATTCCTCCCCCAGCCCTCAAGATGTCCAATCTCTCCCCTTGTAATCATTCCCCTTGTCAAAATATCAACAGATCTTGTTTCTACCTATTTTGGCTTAGAGAGAGAAAATATTCTAGAGAGAGATTATTCAATTTTTAGATATTTTTGGATGGAAAAATATCTCTTCTTTTTTAACTAATAACCTTGTCCTTAGTCAACTCTTCATCTTATGTGAGTATTTACTCATTTCTGGGGAGATTTTCTTTATTTCTTCAATTTATCTCCTCCCTATATTGGATTAATCTAATTGCCTCCTCAGAACCTTAATCTAATCATTTCTGGGGAGATTTTCTTTATTTCTTCAATTTATCTCCTCCCTATATTGGATTAATCTAATTGCCTCCTCAGAACCTTAATCTAAAATTTTTAAAAAATCTGGACCCTTAGGCTAAGGCCTTTTGAACAGATTATAATTTATTTCTAATGCACCTTCTCAATTTCTTTTTGAAATTCTGTTTCGGGGGAATTTATTTTAATAAGAAGAGATATTTTTCCATCCAAAAATATCTAAAAATTGAATAATCTCTCTCTAGAATATTTTCTCTCTCTAAGCTAAAATAGGTAGAAACAAGATCTGTTAATATTCTGACAAGGGAAATGATTACAGGAGGAGAGATTGGACATCTTGAGGGGCTAGGGGAGGAAACTTACATCTTACCCCACTTAAAAAAACGTGAGATGTCCTCATCTCGCAGAGGTGGAGTATGATCTCTTTCATCTTCTTCTTCTTTTTCAATCACTTCCAGTGTTACTGCCTTGGAAGTGGATGGCCGATTTGGGAACAATTCTCTTTGACTTCCCCTATTCTAAGGCAGAGGTCTTCCATTACTTTGGATTGAAATTGCATGTTGGTTAGAGGGTCTACCTCTGGGATTTCCCTAAATTTGGTGGATAGAAACTTGATTACTCTGGAAGGAAAGAGCTGGAGTCTAGAATCTTGATCCCTGATTTCTCTGCCCCGAAATCCTTGATCCAAAAGAAGTTGGGTAATCCATACTACGATGTCCAAATCCTTGTTTAAGGGTCATGAAACTTCTGAAGTTAAATTCCAGGGGATTGAGTTTCAAAAAAAGGACATTTCTTCCATTCTGGAACTTCCCCTATCCTGGGATTGACCCTGATATCTCTTAGACGGTGGAAGGTTGGAATCACCTTCTAGAACTAATAATCTTTTGAAAGGTGATGGTGCTGGCTTTGGTGGAATCTTGACATCAAAGGCCTTGGAGAATTCTCCCACAACACTGAGGTGTTATTCCCACAGAAGTTGATTTTTATAAAAGAATGAATGGATGGATAGATGTGATGTGAATCAGATAAATGTGAAAGAATAGATGGATAGATGTGATGTGAATCAGATAAATGTGAAAGAATGGATGGATAGATGTGATGTGAATCAGATAAATGTGAAAGAATGGATGGATAGATGTGATGTGAATCAGATAAATGTGAATGAATGGATGGATGGATGTGATGTGAATAGATGTGATGAGATGTCCTGTGAATCAGGATGTAAATGAATGATATGGGATGGATGTGGATGTATGTGAAAGGATGGATGTGGATGTATGTGAAGAATGGAAGTGGATGTATGTGGTGAAAGAATGGATGTGGATGTATGTATGTGAAAGGATGGATGTGGATGTATGTGAAAGGATAGATGTGGATGTGTATGTGATAAGTATGGATGTGGATGTATGTGAAAGGATAGATGTGGATGTGTATGTGATAAGTATGGATGTGGATGTATGTGGAAGAATATACGTGGATGTGAATGTGATGGATATGAACGAGAATAGAGGCGATGAGATGTGATGTAAATTGGATAGATATGAATGATAAAGGATGTGAATGAATGATATGGGATGTGAATGAATGTGTTAGCATGTGAATCAGGATATGAATGAATGTGTTAGCATGTGAATCAGGATGATGTGAATGAATGATAAGGGATGCGAATGAATGTGATGGCATGTGAATGGGGATGTGAATGAATGATAAGGGATGTGAATGAATGTGATGGCATGTGAATCGGGATGAGAATGAATAGTATGGGATGTGAATGGATGTGATGTGATGTGAATCAAGATGTGAATGAATGAGATGTGATGCGAAATGGATGTGATAAGATGCGATGTAAACTGGATAGATGTTAATGAATGTGATGAGATGAGATGTATGGGTAAATGCGAGTGGATGAGATCTGATGAGGTTAATTGAGGAAAGAAGTGTTGAGATGAAAAATGATGTGATTGAATGAGAATGGGAATGCTTATGAAATGAATGTGGATTAAGTAATGTAGATTGATGTGGAAAGACGAGAGATTCATTATAGAAATTGTATTTATGACCTGTTTTTAAATGACTGTTTTATGTCAAGAATGCTGGGGAACCATTTTGACCGTCTTGTGAATGAGGTTGTGGAGACCTAGCTGGTTGCAACAGCTGACAGAAAGTCAACGGAGGACGTCTCGCGTAGCAAGGTCGGCCGAGGTCTTGACCAGTCTCCTCGGTTTGATTTAAATGGTGAGCTTCCACCGGTACGGTGGATGAGGGACCAAGGAAGCGGCCTATGAGTAAAGCGCTAGGTCACCTGTGAAGGATCCTAGAGGGTGGTGCTGACCATATGGTGCTCGGGCTCTGGGTCGCTGACGATACCCACACGTGTGTCGTGGAAGATATTTGGAACAAGGAGTAAGAGTTGTTTTCTGAATTCGGGCATGGATCTTGTTGATTGACCTTGCTGGTCCTCAACGGATGAGTCCATGGCTCTTTTATATGGATCCATTAGTTGATCTTGCTGATCTTCAACGGAGATTTCATTTTGATATGTAAATATATTGCCGATTACTCTGAGCTAGGAACTATCAAAAAGGCCCCTAAGTGGACAGGTGGTGAGCGTTCTGGTTGCCAATGTGATGCCATAGGTACACCAATGAAGGTGGAAATAAGGATTCAACCGGAGATTTTGACGATTATGATCAGTGACACAATGGTTTCATTAAAAGATTATTTTTAGAAGATATTGATTCTATGAAAAAGGTAATTTCATATTGGGTGTGTAAGTGGTGTGACTACGTTAGAGAAAAGTTATCCTGGAGAAATCGCCCGTGCTTTCCGGGCAAGGGAAGTTTTTCCGAGTTCGGTTTTGAAAGAACCGATGGATTAGTCTCTTGTCTAGATATCCGTGTGCGAGGCCCCGAGTATGGGACCCTGTCCCGCGCAAGAAGTGCTACTTTTGCTGCTAGCACCCCAAAATTCGTTGCACAGTGGGGTCAGGGATCTTACATCTTTGCTGGGAGCTTGGCCCTAGGGCTAATATACCAACAAAGAGGTGGTTACGTTATTGATGGTAGCCTGGCCCTAGGGCCAAGCTAGCAACAAAGAGGATGTTGATTTGTTCTTGGTAGCTTTGCTGTAGGCTCAAGCTAGATTCTCTTGCAAAGGTATAGGTAGCCAAAGCCCCTAGGACCATTCTAAACTCGGACCGTTTGTTGACACAAGGGAATAGCAAATTCAACTTTAGGGGAGAAATTCAAATTTCAAATTTTGGGAGGAAATTTAAATTTTAAATTTTGGGGGGAAATTTGAACTTCAAATTTTTGGGAGGGAGATTCGAATTTCAAATTCGAGGATGTAACTTTGTTGTTCACGGGAGCTTGGCCCTAGGGCTAAGCTAGATTCTTTTGTGTGTGGCAGCTTGGTCCTAAGGCCACTCTAGATTCTTTTGTGTAGACTAGGGCCAATGTAAATGGAGATTGGCCCTAGGGCCAAGCTACTCTCTCAGTCTATTGAGCCCATCTCTCCAAAAGTTTAGACCCAATTTCCAATTCCCATTCTCAATTGAGACTCTTTAGCCATCTCTCCCAAAGTTTCCCACCCGATTTCAAGTTCACAATATTTCAAAATTTGCCCCAGTTTGGGCTCATAAGGTTTCCCTCCCAAGCCTCCCATGCATCAGCATCGTCAACATCCAACCAAAAAAATGAAACGTGCACTTCCTTCTAGTTTAATTTTCGTATGTATTTGAAGTTCCATTAAAGTAAGATTAATTCGTATGCATATGCTAATTTTAAACTAAATAACTCTAAAATAAACTAATTAAACATAATTAAACTAAACTAATCAAACACTAACTAGGTTGTAAATACTAGCTAGACATAAATTAGAATTTAAATATTAAATAGATTTGAAACAAATCAAACTAATTAGAGAGAAAGGGAGAGAATTGTGTGTGAGATAATTAGATTTTAATTAGAGAGAGAGAGAGAGAGAGAGAGAGAGAGATTAATTAGATTTTAAATCAAACTAATTAGAGAGAGATTAATCAGATTTTAAACCGCAGCCTTCTTCAGTTCCCTCTGATGAAAGCAGGTCCTAGGCACCACGTAGCCAAGCAATATGAAGCTCACTACGTAGCCAAGCAGGATGCTTGCGTAGTGGAGGCGCTGCTTATCTCATCTCTATTTCAATCGGGGCGTTTGTGGGTGGGCACTGCTAATCTAGTGTGTCTTGCCACCCAACAAAAATGGGCCACCAGTAGTAACGGCTTAAATGCAATGCGAGGGGAAACTTTGATTAACAGAGGGAGTTTACGTGGCCGGGGACACCTTTAGTCGCTTCTCCTCAGACACCAGCCTGAGTTACAAGAACTTCTTTTGCAAATTAGACACAAGCCTGGACTCACCCAAAAAGCAGAGAGTCTGTGTAGGAGTTGGTGGCCGTGGGGAAGGAAGCAGCCCTCACCACTTGGTCGTACAACCCCATCATCCCTCTTGCTCCCTATGTTGCAAAACAACAGCCATGTCATGTAATTGGGTGATGAAAACCTCCGTCAGATGTGGCAAGGAGTCAACAACCTGTTTTTTGCTCTTCTCGCCTTGCCTCCTCTCTTCTCACAACAGGTGGCTTTCGTGTGGTGTAGGCAAAAAGTAGGGTTAGATTAAGCCACAAATTACTTTTTGCAATTATTATGTAATAATATTCATGTTAGATTAAGCAACACCATCTTTGCTATTCATGTGCTTAGACTAATACTTTTTTCCATGGTGCTTATTTACTCTAATGTATTAATTAAATTTTTTGATGGTGCTCGTATTTAAGTTTTAGTAAAAAAAACCTTAGGCACACTAAAGTTTGGAAAAATACAACTTAATGAGAATTTTAAAAAAATTTACAACACATTGAAAACTAAAGAAATAGTAGGGCAACCAAAATATAAAAAAATTCAACCTATTGTAAAAAAATTATAGCATACTGTAAATCAACTTACAGCATACTTTCTCTTATATCATCAAAGCCTATGATTAAAATTGTTATCATGTGATTATTAAGATGGATAAGAATGGGTAGCAGGCATAAATTGGTATTGGTGAAATAGACAAGGTTTGGGGTGGTCTGAAAGACATTATTCCAGCCAGGGGCGACGGTTAGATATAAATCAAATTCCAGAATACTGGATAGCCCAGTTGGCAAGCTCTCTCTTACACGGTCAAACCCAATAATTAATTAGATTTATTATACTGTGATTATTAATAATTAAATTTTCACCCTCTCAAGCCTCCTGTGCCGCATCCTTTGTGGCTTCTTTGGATTTTCCACTAGTATTCCAGCTTCTCAATGTGTATGTGGCTTCCATGCAATCCACTTATACATGTGCGTGGCAACGCATGGATCGTAAGGGATTTGATAAGCTTTGGATCGTAAGGGATTTGATAATAGGTCTTCAAACCTTAATTTTTTTTCAAAAACTTGGCTTTCTTAAGGTTAGATTTTAGGATACCAAAATTATTTACTTCAATCTAAATTAATTCAAACCCACAAAACGTTGTGGGTGCTTATTCATGTGCTTACACTAATATTTGTGAGCACACAAAGCTATGCCCATTCATGTGCTTAGACTAATACCTTAAGTATTAATAATAAAATGCATGAATAGACAAAGGTATGAGTGAATTAACATGTGTGTGAAAGAGGCCTTAGATTATCTTATCATTTTGTTTATTAGCCAATTTCTCTACATGCTTAAGGTTGAATCGATAGCTTACCTCATTTTTAAGTTCATGATGTTACCGTATAAAAAAGAAGGAGATCAAATACCAACACTAATGTCAACATAGTTGGAAAGAATGATGCACTATCACATGGGTTATTGATGAAACTTTTTTAATTAGGAAAAATATAGGTTTGCTTATAGCTAGAAAAGGTCTTTTTCCAAAACCGTTGGCAAAAACCCAAATATATGGTGTAGAGACACTAAGCAAGTAGCCTAGGAGATTGAAAAATGAAAAAAGATATTCATCTAAGGAAGCTATCTATGGATTTCATTCTGCCAGCAAAGATGATGTAGATTTATTCATGGTAGCTTAGCCCTAGGGCCAAGATTCTCTTGTGTGTGATAGGTAGATTCTCTTGTATTCCCTAGGGCCATTCTCTCAAGATTGCATGATAGAATGGCCCTTTGGCCCATCTCTACATGTGCATGGCAAGCGTACCCCTTGCAAGAGAATCTAGCTTGGCCCTATGACCAATCTACTAGCACAGATGATGTACATTTGTTCATGGTAGCTTGGCCCTAGGGCCAAGCTAGACCAAAAGATGAGATAGTGTAAGACCTCAAAAGATCTAGAATAGTGTTGTTTGTGGCCTCCGTTTGTCCATTACTTTCTAGATCATATGCAGAACTAAAATCAATATTTATGCCTAAGTTTGAAAACAATGACATCTAAAAATGATAACAAAATCAAGAATCAGGATTTGAAATAATGATTTTAGGTAATCCATGATTTGTGAAGATAATTTTGATAAACAATTATGCAGCATGTGAAGCATTCAATGTTTTACGACATGCAATGAAATAAGCTTTCTTACTAAACCTATCCACAATTGTCCATATTATATCATTTCGAGAAGATGTGGTAGGTAAACCAGTTATAAAGTCCATATAAATTTCTTCCCATGGTGCCGTGGAAATAGGTAAAGGCATGAGTAGCCCATACTATTTCCCTTGGTGTCTTTTAACTCATTGACATATCACACATTCCAATATAAAAGAAGCAACATCATGTTTTATTGTGGCCAGTAAAAATATTCTTCTATGGTGCGAAGAGTAGTGAGAATGCCACAATGACCAACATATGGGGAACGATGCATCTCTTCAAGAATAAAAGATCTATAAGGAAGTGTAATGTATAAACTCTTTTGAAAGAAAATGAAACCATCATTATATGCATAATCCTGAAGAGGCAACCAATTATTAGTTTCTAACTTATACCAAACAACTGAAAAATCAGGATATGTAACATATGAATCACGCATATCATGCAAAGAATGAATGTGAAGCACGAAAATGTTAGAAATAGAAGGTCGTTAACTAAGTGCATCAGCCAATACATTCTCTTTACCAGGTTGATATTGGATAAGAGGATGAAAACTCTAAATAAAAGCTGCCCGTTTAATATGGTAGTCTGGAATAAGAGGTTGATTAAGAAGACATCTAATACTTTGTTGATCGGTCGTCATAAACTCAGAAACGATAAGATAATGTTTCCACATGCGTAAGGCATGGACACCCTCTAATAATTCCTTGTCGTATGTACTATATAAACATTCAGAAGGTGTCAATTTCCTACTCTCATAAGCCAAAGGATGTCCATCCTGCATGAGGATTGCACCGATTCGTGAGCCACTACCACATCAGTGACTACTAGGAAGAACGATTGAGTAAAGTTTGGAAGTTGGAGGATAGGGGCATGAGTCAACAAATATTTTAGTCTATCAAATGATTTTTGTTGGATTTCACACCATCAAAAAACTAGACCTTTCTTAAGCAACATTGTCAAAGGCAATGCTATCAATGAGAGAAAACCAGCCAAACCAAGAAACGATCTAACTTCTTTAACACATGGTGGAGTAGGCCAAGTCTCAATGACTTTTACCTTTTTTGGATCAACTTTGATACCTTCACCTGAAACAATGTAGCCTAAGTACTCAATTTCATCTTGGAAAAAGAGACTTTTATTCGGATTAGCATAAAGTTGATTTTCTTTAAGAAGATTAAACACTAACGCAAGATGCTCTTCATGTTTGGCATGATTCTTACTAAAAACAAGCAAATCATCAAAGAAAACAATGATACAATTCTGATGGTAAAGAAATATATGATTCATCATGTGTGCAAAAGTAGTAGGTGCATTGGTTAGACCGAAAGGCATAACCAAAAATTCATAATAATGACTAGTTTTGAGTACGAAAAGTAGCTTTATAAATGTGAGAACTAGTCATTCAAATTTGATGATATCCAGATTTCAAATCAATTTTACAAAAGATAGATACACCTTTAAGCTTGTCTAGCAAATCATCAACAAGGGATGGGATATCTATTCTTAATTGGGAACTTATTGAGAGCCCTATAATCAATACACATGCAGTAAGTCTTATTTTTCTTTTCAACAAGAAGAACAAGTGCACCAAAAGGAGAACTACTAGGTCGAATAAGTTTCTTGTCTAATAATCCTCTAATTTTGCATTCTATTTCTTTTTGTTGAAGAGGATTTGTATGATAAGGAGCTCTATGAGGTGGTTGGTTACCTGGAATAATCTCTATAGTATGGTCTTCAGGATGTGAAAGAGGTAAGGTAGAAGGTAAATCATCTACAAAACAATCCTGAAACTTAGCCATGAATGCTTGCTGAGAGGGAGTGAGATTATTTTCATATGCTTGCACTTCATTAACTAAAATCATGTATGCACGTGATTGTTTCTAAAGTGCATGTTTAGGTTGGTTATGGGATAATAATGGATACATCTCAAGAGAATGATCACCAACTAATTGCATGAGAGTACCATTATGTGTGAAATCCATAGTATGCATGGAATAATCAATATGTGGATTAAATTCATATGTAAATGACATACCAAGTATGATGTTACTAGAATGAAAAGGTATAATGAGAAAGTTTTGTTTTTGTTTATAAGGTCCAATTTGTATCTCAAGGTCATGTACTTCACAAGTGCCTGTGTAGCGTGTGGTATGTCATATCTAAATGACATACCAAGTATGATGTTACTAGAATGAAAAGGTACAATGAGAAAGTTTTGTTTTTGTTTATAAGGTCCAATTTGTATCTCAAGGTCACGTACTTCACGAGTACCCGTGTAGCGTGTGCCTTGAAATGCAAATTTAACCTTATAACATGAAGGATGAGTCTCCAAATGCAACCCATGAATTGCCTTTTCAGAAATAAAATCATGCGTACTACCATTCATCATGCAAAATAGTGATATCATTGCCATTAATAGATCCTTTCATACGAAGCAAAGAGTGAGGAGTGATTGAAGTACATGCCGATTCAGTTTGCATACCCACTTCTTCATTGTTGATTTGTTCTTCCATCCAATTCGGAGCCGTATCACCATCACCATCACCATCGTAGTTCTTCCATCCAATTCGGAGCCGTATCACCATCACCATCGTAGTATGTGTCGTCTTTGATATTGTGAAGTTGTGCCACTTGAGTAGGACAAAAGGTACACTTGTCGGCTCGATGTCCCACACTCCATGACGCTTGAAGCATGTAAGCACATTATTTCCCTGACGAGGTTGGGTAGGGCAAGGAATGGGTGCATTACTATTGTGACTAGAATTGGGTTTAGGGTGTACATTGCTTGGGTTGGTAATATTAAAATTGTTCTTTACATTTGAATTGTGTCATGAGAATATATTTTAAGTCCTCTTTAAAAATATTATTTTCCCCTCTTGAGTAATTTGGGGATGCCTACGTTACTCTTGTGTCATGCCGGCTAGGTTAATATCGTGGGTGACACCACTATAAATATTAATACGTGCGGTATATGACGTATGCTTACATTAGGGCCAATTTGGATAAGAAAAGGGCTGTCTAAGGATCTAAAAAGGGACAACTTAAAAAAGACCATGAAGATCTTACCAAAACTATTCAACATGGGTACTCATGGATAGAGCTCATCAAGCGCCACCTGTGGACCATTTGAGCGCTAAATTTGGAGTTCATATGTAAAAGTTATGGCTAAAATAGTGCAAAATGTTCCAAAAGTAAGTGAAGGAGATCTTGACACGTGTACAAAAATGCCATACTTCTTGACACGTGGCTCCTCCTTGACCCTTAGATCAAGAATAGAGAAACCCTAAACAGCCCTTTTTTCATCCAAATTGGCCCTAATGGGCCCGTCTATGATTATTTCAGTTAGGTTTGTATGTAGGTTTGTATGGCAGGGTGATTCCTAGAGTACTTACGCCTTGTAGTCATGAGTTGGTGATGGTTTGTGCCTGTTTAATATTTGTAGGATTAATTTAATTATTAATTGGGCTAATATTTTCAGGTGAAGAAGATTACGAGGATTGATGAATAATGTCGAGGAGAATGTTTCTTATGCGCATCATATTTATTTTTACAAGCGTAGCTTGTAACCTTAGTAGTTGATTTTTCCATTTTGATACATTCAAAAAAATACATTTATAATGTTGAATTTATTAAAATCTAAAGGCTTTACCCTAGCCCCAATTTTTGGGACACTCTATTTTTATTGTGGAAGAGTGTCATGCTCTCTAAAAGCACACTTTGTATATTTTTGGGGGCTATGGCCTATTTTTGCTTAAAAGCTATTAAAAATACTCTTGTGTGGGGAAGGCCACACACAAGGGGAGGGGAGATTGCACCCAGCATGTTTGTCTTGGAGCTAAGTATAATTTTTGCTATGCTTTTGTTAAATTTATTTGATTTTGTTGAAACCTGCAAAGCATGTGTTTTCATGGTTGAATTTATGCGTTGAATTTCTCAAGTATTCCACAAGCTATCCTAGAGAACGATTCCATTTTCAGTGGTATCAGAGCTTGGGCTGGGAGATTTGTGGAAAGGTGGGAAAGGTCTTCATCAACACAACTCTCAAGAAAGTTGCAGGCTTTTAACCAGTGGACAAAAGAAGGGTTTGTGGTCTTTAACCAAAAATTCAAATTCTCAAACTAGCTCTACTTCTCAAACCCACTTACCTCTTCCCAAAACCATTCTTCTTCATCAAAAAGTGGTTTTGCTCAAAGCTTCATGAATTTCAGATCTGACCGTATAGATAGATTCCCCATAGCCAAAAACCTCATGTGGTTTGCTTAGTTTTTGCAAAGGTTCAAGCTGCAAAAATTCTATAATTGACGGTCTGCATGTTTTGTGAGCTACAAGCTTTGTAAATTAATAAAAATCAAGCAAAAGCGATGAAGCGCCAAAACGCAGCCTCACGGGCGAAAAGCGTGAGGGAGAGGAAGACCAAAAATCACTAATTACTACTTAATCTTCATAAATTTCAATCCCCAACTTAATCCAATTCTACTTTTCCCAAGCCCAATGCATGTCACATCAACTTTTGGAGCTTTCACACTACCTATTTTTCGGCTTCAAGAGAAATTCCAAAGAGTTACAGTTTTTCAAATTTTTGGGTGCAGAAAATTGATTTTTCAGGGCTCAAACAGGCTTAAAAAGGCCAAATAAATACCAGTCGAAAGCTAAAACTTGTAGTACATATGACAAGGAATTAGCAGGAGTTGTGCATGCCTTGAAGATTTGGAAGCATTACCTAATGGGTTCATAATTTCTTATCAAGACTGATCAACAAAGCATTAGGCATTTGCTTTTGCAACTCCTTATTTCAGATAGGCATATCAAATGGGCATCTTTCATACAAATTTTCCAACCCATGATTCAATACCAACCTAGAAAGGAAAATGTTGTTGCCGATGCTTTAAGTAGAAGACCTCATATCAACAACATTTCTGCTATTGAAAGTGAACCATTTGTACTTATGAAAGAAACTTATGAAGTAGATCCAGATTTTTCTGAGATATGGATCAAATTGCGTGAAAACAATTGGATACCTCAAGGAAATTATTCTCATAATGATGGCTATCTTTTCTTTGAGAAAAGATTATGTGTTACTCAACCCTATAGACAACTTGTCTTGGAAGAGATGCACCAACCACCATTCATGGGGCATAGAGGAGTTTCCGCAACACTTCAACTAGTTTCTCGAGAATTCTTTTGGCCTCATGCTCTGTCCACTATGGCAGTGTGCACTGTAGACAAAGAGTTAGGCAGCGCTTTGACAAATGGTGTCACTCTCGGGTTCCATGCCGGTGGCTCTCACGTTCACGTAAAGGACAACAGTCCTGGGGTCGTCTGAGTTTCCCAATACACAAGTGTTTTTTAAATTTCTGACAAGAAAAGTATGCGGCACAATTCTCTGTGTTCCTTGGCTCTCTAGCTCTAACACAAATATTGGAAGCTCACGGTTGGCCCTCTATTAAAAATCAACTTGAAAGAAATACTCAAAGAAAGCTATGCAAGCGACACAATAATGGGTTAAATCTCCCCCACCATGAGAGTGACTCACGTCCTCTTCATGGTGTGTTTAAATATATTTCCTTGTACAAAAAGCAAGAGCCAAAAATACATGTAGCCAAAAATATGGATCTCCACATTGGGGGCTTACATTATTGGGCTTACGTAAGCCTAAATACAAAAGTGTGAACATTCTAAGGTTCACTCATAAAATAAAACTAATGTATATCAAAATGTTGCACATTAATAAGAACATAAAATATCACTGCCACTGTCGAATAAATAATCACCACGCGCCATGCATCAATAGATTTTCGTCGAATCAAGCCCAATGGATCCATGCACATCCCGCACACTAACCGTGCCACTGATCTGCCTGATATTCACAATATAAGCTCAAAATATGTGACAAGTTAGAGATGATCAATCTCTCTTGCACATAAAATAAATATCCATCAAATAAATCCATAAATTCCAAATAATTACAACAAGACTTTATATTGTTGCATCCAGATAATAGAGACATCTATCCCATTTGTCTTGCTATGGCTGAATTAGAGATTGATATGGGCATGACGTCACAAACTAAAAGAAACTTTTGATACAATATTGGGGACCTTGTGTAAGGAAGAATGGTATGATAAATGGAGAGGCCTACACTGAAGGGGTTTTGGATGGAGAACAAGGTAGACCCATGAGTGTTGGGAATGGCTGATGCAATTGTTTGGTCATGGAGACCAAAAAAACTAGGACCATATACAAGAATCAAGATACCAGTTAGGGAAGCCAAAAAAACACAGGAAGGTTTTCGTCTCACTAGCATGCATGATCTAGATGGGGATGAACTTGATGGTGCCCCCATTGAGCAGTAGTAGAATTGTGACTCAATTTTGTGGTGTTGTAGTTATGCTTTTTGTATCTTTTTCTGCACTTAATACGAACCATCATTTGTGCATATGACATTTTTTTTGTCTTTACGGTGTTGATATTTGATTGTTTTACATTTTTCAATGTTGAATCTAATTGATGCAGGTCTATGCAAGAGACAAACACCACTACCTTCCTACATGATCTATTAATTAACTTACAAATATGGATCTCTTTACCTATGAAGGAAGGTGGTGTTTATCAACACAACCTTCCTACATGATCTATCAGTCAAGTTACAAATATGGATTTCTTTACCTATGTATGTTTTCCCACATTAAGTGGGAAATTCCCAAATTATATGAAACCTCTTAATTTAAAAATTCCCAAAATGTGAGAAATTTCCCATATTATCTAATATGGTGTTGATAACTATTTTGTATTTTGATGATGGATTATTGAGTACTTTGTCAGCAAGTGTTGAGTTGTCAGAAGGAGTTAAAATCTAAGTGATCTATCGGGTTGTAATCTAATGTCAGTGTAGTTTGTTTTCAATTATATATATATATATATATCTTTTAGAAAAAAAGAGAAAAGGGCATGATGATTGTGATTCTTGTAACACGATCTTAAACAACAAGAATTAGACCAATTAGAAATAAGAATGTGATGACCAAGTGTGACCGTTGGATGGAATAGGTATGTGGTAGCCATTAGATATAAAAGGGTGCCAAAACACAAATATATGAGGGTGGCTCATTGTTCATTGTTGGTGGAAAGGTTTTGTTGATTAGTATCCATGGCCCGCACCAAGAAGACTGCACGCAAGTCAACCAATGAAAAGGCCCCGCACAAGGGCTCTAGGTAGATTTCAGGGTGCCTGTGTGTATGTGGCACCCCCGTGGCACATAGGCCCACCACCACAGCCAGTCAACAGATGCCTGTCACCAGAGCCTAGACCCGTGGATGTGTGCCAACATATAAATTACTTTTCACCGTTCCAGGATCGTGGACCCCGCAGCCACCAATGCCATTCCACCACCCAAGCCCTACAGCTTGCACAATCGGCCAAGTCGATGCAGCTCACCATTTCGTTAATGCGTGTTCAATTTTTTTTGGCGAGACCCGTATTTTTTAAAATTATAGCATTTGAAAATTAGTGAGGCTTGCTAATCAAAATTATAGCAACTGAGAATGAGATTAGTTGCTTAAACAAACACAGGCACTCCATAGTTGTTGCTCTCACAAGCTTGCTAAATCGAAATTATAGCGACGACTAAAAATGAGATTAGTTGCTTAAACAAACACAGGCACCCCATAGTTGTTGCATTTTTTAAAACCATAGTTTCACTTTAAAATGCAACCACAAATCCCTCCTAGCGGTCCTTTCCTCGCATCCTCATTGCAATGGGTTTTTGTTCATGAGATGAAAGATCAAAATACAAGGTCTTGCGGGCAAGCTTCTATCCCATGGTCATGAGTGGATGACTTTGTGCAAGGCGAGGCCAATGTTCTTGACTTTCCAATATCATTCAAGATGTATAGTCACTATCGCCGACAAATGGCCAATTAAAAAAACCACAAAAAGATGCATGGATAGAGAGAATAGTGTAAGTGCTCTCTTGTTCATTTTTAATATCAAAGATTCATATATGCTCCTTGATTTAACAGGTGTAAATGCTCTCTCTTTTATGAATATTCATATCTTGGTGTGGCTTTGGGCCGAAAGATATCAAGACAAAATGGATGAAGAGATGGTTTATGGGAAGGAAGTCTCTCCCTCCATGGAAGGTGTAAGAAAAAGGCACCCACCTACTACAAGTCAAAAATGCATGCAAGGATGTCAATGCCATTTCGTGGTAAATCATTTATATGAGGATAATTCTATTAAAATGATCCACTACAAGGAATCGGGCTCATACCCGCGCTCTTAGCCGCTAAAAATGACTTGTGAAAAAAAGTAGTGGGCCCGTGTATCAGCGCGTGTATCATCGCGGCCAGGGACATGCGTGTAAAACCGCGTGTATAGTACCACTCAGACGCGCATATACACGGGTGTGTAGCCGCGTTCTTTTCACAGACGCGTTGATACATGCGGCTATACACGCTTTTTCTTATATTAGACGCACTTATACACGGGTGTATAGCCGCATCCTGTTCAGTTCCCCAATGTCCCAGATGCGTTTATACCTGCGTCTATACACGCGTTTCTTTAATTTAGATGCGCTTATACACGCATAATTGCCAGGGTATCCGCGTAGATACACGCGTATTTTCCAGGGTATCCGCGTAGATACACGCGAGTTTTAGCAGTTCTGACGCGTTTATACACGCGAACAGAGAGCAAAAAAAAAATCCAGAGAGTACTATTTGGTGCCTGAATACTGTTCCAGCATTCCAGCACCCAATAGCACTCTCTGGTTTTTTTTTTTGTGCATTAGACCATCCCATTAGACCATCCACGAAGAACATATGCACGAGGGAGATTAAGACAAGAACGACATGAATGCATACATTGTCATTACACGATTCAAGACAGACATGAATGTGATACTATCGATCAATCAATTCAATATTACTATCAAAATTTCATACATGTATACAAGGGAGTCCATATCTCGAAGTAGCCCATGGCTTGAGTTTACAAAAAAATATATACAATCACATCCTCAATATGGAATGTGATACTATAAGTCTGAGTACTACTCAGACCCAGATGATGACTCGGTGCTCCCTCCATGCTCAGATGAGCTCACATCGATCGGAATGTCTGAGGAGTAGTGCTCACGTCCACCCTCTGCAGCGGCGGCCGGTGGATCATCAGCAGCTTGTGCCTGTTCAAGTAATATATAGTATATAAGTATATATATATGCAATTCAATAAACCAAAACCATTTGTTACGAATTTTCAAGTACCTGTCGACCGTATGGTCTCATGGCCATCTCAAACTACGCGTCCGTAATACGTCCCTCGGCTCTGAAGATGGCCCACGTGTCATGTCTGCTATGCCGACGAGCATATGCAGTATCGTGGGTTGTGGGCTTCCTCCCCGTAACCCGTCGCTGTATCATAATCAACACAATTTGTAAGATTAAAACAATCATAGAATCAATGAATTAAGTAAACAATCAAATAAAGTGGCAGGATACTTACGAACTCTGCCTCCCATGACTCGACGCCGCCAGATCCGAAATGCGAAGATCCAATGGTCTCCATCTGGATCTGTCGTGCCTCCACATGCTGCCTGCTCTTCACGCCACCCTCTGCTCGTTTCTTTGCCTCCTTCCACTCGCGTTTGTGCGCAGTGGCACGTTTCTCGGCAGGATAGCCACCCGCAGCTACATTTAGCCGGTCATCGTACGCGAGTTTTTTAAGGTGAGATCTTTTATTACTTAAGATCTCCCTTATTCGCGTCCTTCCCCATACATCCGAGAATGTAGCATGTGGGGGATTGGGGTACCGACTATGTACAGCCTCTATCACCTCCCCAACTAATCGGCTATTTTGATCTTTAAATTTAATAAAACAATTTCTATATGAGTTTGATACTACCCCACGCATGTACTCCATTACCTCCCTCCCCCTCGCATCCATCACTATCCCGCCCCTATCCGTCACATCATAGCAGACTACTCTCTCTATCTCTCTCATCTCCTCCTCTTCCGAACTGTCTCCTCTAACTCTTCTCTCTCTATCTCCTCTCTCACCGCGTGCCCTACTACCTCTCCCACTTCCCGCACCTCCCCCACCAAAGCACCCGCCGCATCCTCCACTCCCACTCTTCCTACTGCTGCGGGTGGAGTCACGACTGGGGGATTGTCTACGTGACGGTGGCTGTGAGCCCTGACGTGACGGTGGCTCTGAGGGAGCACGTGATGGTGGCTGTGAGGGTGTACGTGAGTGTGTCTGGGACGAGGTATGTCTCCTCGGTGGACGTGGAAGAGGAGAAGCTGCATGCCGTCTCGTCGGACTCGGAGGAATAGACGGCACTGGAGTGCCCTGGATACTCACGGTAGGGGTATAGACACCAGGCAGGGAAGGAGGGGGATGGGCATACATATACTCTGTAAGCTCAACCGGACCAGGTTGGCGCCCAAATTAATAGAGTTGTAACATATAATTTGATAAATTGAAGCAGGATGCAGTACCACACCCTAACATGGTACCCTACGCGCGACGAGAGCACGTAAAGCGTCGACGAGATGATGCTGGAGCTTCGGGATCTATTGTCAGAGATGAGTGGAAAAGGGACGACAATAGCCCTGCACCCCACGAAGTTGTGGAAGAGGAGGTGCTTGATGATATGGTGGGGAATCTTTTTAAGGATGATCCCAAAGGTATGGACGACGATGATATGGAACAAGAGCATCTTTATAAGGCTTCATCGACACCGGTGTTTGAAGGGTGCACATTCTCAGTTTTACGTGCTTCACTTGAACTACTTAATATACAAACAGTTTATGGATGGAGCAATGCAAGTCTTGACGCATTGTTGAAGTAAGCATTCTAACTTACAAATTTGAATTAGTGGTTTAAGGTTTAGGATTTAAGACTAATTATAATTGATGATATTGGATGCAAGCTATTATCAAACATGCTTCCAAAGGAAAATAGACTACCCACCTCAAGAGACATAGCGAGGTGCTATGTGACATCTCTTGGAGGACTGGATTATGATAAAATACATGCATGCGTCAATGATTGCATTCTCTTTCGTGGGACGCATAAGGAGGCTCTACATTGTCCCACTTGTGGTGAAGCAAGGTACAGAACAGATATGAAGAGTTTTGATGTACCTCGTAAAGTCTTGCGACACTTTCCTATAATTCCTCGCATCAAACACATGTTCAAGTGCAAATCCATAGCAGAGCTCATGTCATGGCATTCCTCACATCGATCGGATGATGGCATGTGGAGAATTCCCGCAGACACTCCTGCTTGGAAGCATATTGAAGATGAGTGGCCCAGCTTTAAAACAGAGCCCAGAAACTTGAGACTTGGCCTGGGTATGGATGGAGTGAATCCATTTGGTTTCAAAAGCACCGCATACAGCGTGTGGCCAGTTGTGTTGGTGAATTACAACCTTCCACCATCAATGGCGATCAAGAAGGGACATCTTATGTTATCCCTTCTAATTCCAGGGAAACATAAAGTCAAGCATATGGATGTTTATCTTGAACCACTGATTGATGAGTTGGAGGAACTATGGAGAGGTGTTGCAGTGGTGGACATTAGTAGGCCTCCCTCCTCTCGACACTTCGACTTAAAAGCAGTGTTGATGTGGACAATGCATGACTTTCCAGGATACAGCGATTGTTCTGGTAAGAATTCTAATTACCTCCCTACTTTATTACTATTGGCTATATATATTAATTAGACGGTTTGACTTTATTATTCTAACTTTTATTTATATTTTAACAGGTTTGAAAACATCGGGTAAACATGCATGTCCTGTTTGTGGCCCTTCGTTAGTACATGAGTATGCTGATGGTTTGTGTAAGACTATATTCGATAATCATCATCGATTTCTCCCCTCAGATCATCCTAAATATGTTGCTAGTAAGAGTAACATTCCTCCACAAACACTTCGTGCAAAAGATTGGAAGCGTATTTGGGAGTCTACAACTATTCTTCCTCCAGATGGCATGAACAGGTATAGTGATGTTTTTTCAATCTTGTTTTGTGTAGTCTCTAATTGGATTAAAGGTCACATAGAGCAATCCCTTGTGCAGGTACTCCATTTTTTTCCGGCTGCCATATTGGACCCATCTTAAGATCAACCATCTTCTTGATCCCATGCACATCTTCAAGAATGTGGGATCTGGTATTTGGGAACATATTACTGGTAAACGAGATAATGTTAACGTACGTGAGGACTTGCGGGTCGCAGGACGTATGCGTCAAGCTTGGCCACGAGAGGTGGGTGGGCACGTTCGTCTTCCGCCTGCACCATGGATTATATCAAAGAAAGAGGAGAAGCAGGTAAAGCAGGCCATCACCACTTTGCGTACTCCCACTGGATGCATGAGATCATTGAAGGGAGCCTTTACAACCACTAAGAAAAGAGGCGTTGAGCAACTATATGGGTTGAAGTCCCACGATTGGCACAAGATGCTTCAAGTAAGTGTTTTCCAAGTCTTGTACGTACGTTGAAATTAAATTTTGTAATGCCATAAACCATAAATGTGCTCTTATGTGCGCAGTTCATACTACCTGCTAGCATCGACCATTGTGCGAATAAGAGTTTGAAAAAATGTATTTATAAGATGGGCGAGCTTGTGAGGTATGTAAAACCCATGCTCAGATCACCCTTCATTATACCTTGTAAAATGAACGTGCATGAGGTATAACGTACTATTTATTTATTTTTCAGATATGTTAGTTCCAAAGCAATTGATCCAGCCACGTTGGATGATGCGCGTGTTATGGCAGTGGAGGTGGTTTGTTTGGTAGAGGAGACTTTTCCGCGAACCATTCTCACAAGTCAACTACATCTCATTGTGCATTTAGTGGACGAAATTGCTTTATGTGGTACTGTGCATGCACGTTGGATGTTCTTCCTAGAGCGCTTCATGAAGACCTTAAAAGACTTTGTGAGGCAAAGTGCAAGGCCTGAAGGAAGCATGGCCGAGGGTTGGTTGATACAAGAGTCTCTTGTATATATTTCAGAATTTCTTGGTCAAGTGGACAGCTCTTTGCCATGACTATGGAGCAATGAAGAGGACTTGAGGATGACCTCTATTGTGCCTCAAGGAAAAGGACAGAGTAAAGTAATTGACAGAACATTGATTGATGATCTCAATTTCACTTGTATCCTTAATAGTGATGTGATGAGCAGATGGGTTACAAGATATGAGGATGCAAAGACAAAAAGGCAAGCAGAAAGAGCTCTCTTTCAGAGGCAACATGGCTCTCGAAAGGCGTACCCTAAGCATCTAGCAACACTTCCGAATGATATCCATGTTGATTGGTTGCATGAGGAAATGGAGAGAGCAGAGAGCGACGAGGGGCTGCATATCACGGCGGAAGAATGGGAGTATGCACGAGGATGCATGTCAAAGGTACATAGAACTAATGTTTTGCATTAGTTGTGAGTGATTTGCTTTTAATATTTATTCACATTGCTTACACAAATATTGCTTCTATTTTGGTCCAGTGCACTATGCTCAATGCTATATGGTGTGAAGGCAAGCATTTTCGAACACAAAGAATTGATGAAAAGAGAAATACACAAGATTGCGGTGTCATTAGTAGCTTTGAGGGAGCTAATGGAAAAATGGATGATTATTGTGGCATAATCCAAGACATATTTAGGCTTGACTTTCGTCGCTTCTTTGTGTCTGTTTTGGATGTCAAATGGCAAATGAACGTGGTGGAAAAAGGGCCTGATGCAACGATAAAACGCCATGCAAGTGGATATGTAACTATTGACTCTACAAAGTTCTGGCAAACAAAGAAAGATAGGCTCGTATTGCCACAACAATGTGAGCAGGTATGCATTTTTTTACTAATGTGTTTCATGTACATATATATCTAAGCTCGCGTACCCCTTGACTTTTGATATGCTAATTAATTACTGTACTGTGTGTATTTGAGTAGGTTATCTATCTACCAATGGTGCATGACATCAAATGGTGGTACGTCATCCCTATTGCACCACGTTCCAAAGTGATGTATAATACATTCACTGATATGGAGCATATGGAGGATGTAACAAGCCGCAATGAAGATGACGTCGAACATGCCATTGAAGATGTTGTGATCGATGATCAAGAAATAAGAGATGATCATGATAATGAGGATGAGCATGCCATTTCTCATGATCATGAGAATGACCCTACCATTGAGGATGATGGTGATGTTGATGAGGATGATCAGGACATCGATACCATTATCAATGGAGTACAGAATATCGATAGTGGAATAAATTTAATCGTAGCCTTACCAATTGATCAAATGGATATTGATGTTGATCGTTTGGCAAGGATGGATCTTATCGAAGATGAGATCGAACCCTAACCAATCCGTCACTGTATGTTCTAAATTGATGACATTTCTATCATCTCATATGCATGATTTATTTTTGAATATATTTCATTGTTGTAAATGCATGTAGTGGGATTGTGTAATGATGTATACTGTAATGTACTATGAGATGGTTTAAGGAAAATAGTTTTTAATTTTGTAAAGAAATTCAGTTTTTTTTTCAGTTTTTCTCTGCCATGCGTGTATTAATCCGTGTATAGTAGCGTGTATTTATCCGTGTATAATAGCGAGTATTACCCCGTGAATATTATCGTGTATAGATGCGTGTATTACTGCGTGTATATAAACGCGTTTATACACGCGTTGATAAATGCAAATATACACGCGAACTTAAATGCTAAAATACACGTGCCCGATTCTATTCAAATACAAGCGCGACCATACACGCGTTCGTAATTTATCGCGTGTATGAAACGCGTGTATGGCAGCATTGTCTTGTAGTGATCTCATACATAAATCCACACCATACTAACAAAGAATATATGATTTGCCATGGTGCTCCTTGTAAGGATGTGGACCAAAATTATCACATTATTTTCTCTCCACGGATCTCATTAGAAAAACAATTATGGGTTTCAAATATGTTGTATAGAGGTTTCTCTCCACAACAAGTACTAGATGGCCACATCCAAAGCCTACTAGCATGCCAAAATAGTGATGCAAAGTGTCCTCCTATGACAAGGGATGACTTCTTGTCTATTGAAGATATCATGAATATCTCCAAGAAGCTTGCCATTGATAGATATCAATTGCATGATGATGATTCAGAGAGTACCAAGTGTTGATGATTGCAATAAGGATTTCATTCTTGGCATTCAAACTCCATGGCAAAAAGAGATGTGCGACAAGTTTGGGAATGGCAACTTATTGGCAATGGACTCAACATTTGGTACAAACAAGTATAAGGTATACATCATGCTTTTTATCTTCTTTATAAGGTGTATATGTTACATTTTATGTTTGCTAAAACTAAATATTTTGTAGTTCCACTTGTATACCATTCTCGTGTTCATCAATACACAGTCAGCTATCTATTGTTATGACTCTTTCTCTCTACTCTATGGCTGCCAAAACCATTTGAAACAAAGATATCTATTGTGTCCATCTTTTGTATTGTACCGGACTGTCTCTCTCTCTACTCTATGGTTGTTGTTGGCTCTCAAGCAGAGTCAACTGTGAGGGTGTGCATCATGGTATCAAGTGTGTTCATCAAGCACAAACAGCTGTGAGGTTGTGCATCATGGTATCAAGGGTGTTCATCAATACACAGTCAGCTGTGTATTGTTATGACTCTCTCTCTCTACTCTGTAGCTGCGAAAACCATACGAACAAAGATATCATATACATGTATGGACACACAAACATGACAACATGCATACACATACACTCACATGTATACACAACAAACACACATATGGACAGCCATGCACACATGAATCCATGCATGGACATCATATACAAAAAGACATTGGCAAAAACTCATTGTACATACAAAAAGACATTGGTAATATACATGCATAACACCAAATATTACCTACACAAGTGATCATATACATATGGACTTCCCTTAGCAGCAAAGATATTAACAAGACATTGGCAAAATCTTTTAAGCATAAAGAAATATTTAATCGCATTATAATCCATAAGTACATGACATTGGAATTCTGCATAAAGAAATATTTAGTCGATTATAATCCATAAGTACATGACACTGGAGTTTTGCATACAAAAGGTCTATCCACACACCATAGAGGTGAGACAATAGATAAAAAGTCTATCCACCAAAGACCACATGGCCAGCACAACAAAAAACCATGAACCTGAAATGATCGATTAGCTATGCTCTAAGTCGAGAGGATCGTCTTGGTGGGCTCATGGAGACCTTCCGCACCCGTGATACTCTTCCCACGTCCAGCTAATGCCTTTCCACCCTTTCTACCTTTTCCAACAAATAAATGTCTCTCACCTGCATATACTCTTTCTTCAGCATTGTTGTCAATCTGCATATGCTCATGGCTGTCCCCCTCAACTCGTGGGCTTGCTCTAGAAGTTGGTCCACCTCAATCTCCTCCATATGCTTCTCCTGCATATGGACCTTTCGCACCCGTGATACCCTTCCACGACCATCCACCAATGCCTTTCCACCCTTTCTACCCGGTTCCAACAGATGTTTGTCCCTCACCTGCATATACTCTTTCTTCAGCATTGTTATCAATCTGCATATGCTCATGGGGGCTATCTCTCAACTCGTGGGCTTGCTCTAGAAGCTAGTCCACCTCTTTCTCAAGCTCCATAGACTTTCGTTTCTGCAAACAATGGGCCTGATCCAAAAATTCATCTACAATCTCCTCCATATACTTCTCCTACATAGGGAGTGCATCTTTAATGAGCTCATCAACCACATGGCCAAGACGGGTTGAGAGCGGTTGCTGCTATCCATCTGCCTTACTTGTCATACCATGCTCATCCAATGCCTCATCAAATGAAGCTTCTATGACATTGTCATCCTCATCACCAATGTTGTCATCATCATCAAATGGAGCTTCTATAACATTGTCGTCCTCATGAGCTTCTATTCCATTGTCATCCTCATCACCAATGTTGTCATCATCACCACCTATAGACACTGAGGGGTGTTCCACGTACATCTACATGTTGACACAAGAATAGACTCCACACCGACAAGTGTCCATACAAACATTTCCATCCAAATTACACAAGCAAAAAGTAATGAATAAGTAAGAGCATATAGTCTAAAAGCCAACCTCATCAGAGTGCCTCCAAACGATATATGCTTTATCGTCTAACAATCCCTTTTTGACCCCGCAGCCGCCAATGTCATCACGAATCACGCTTTCATATGGAATTATGGACTGGCCGGCCGGTGGAGTTCGCACAATGGCCTTATGTGTTCACCTCTCTTTGGAGTTTTGGATGGCCCTGCACCCTTCCCCTTGGGGGTTTGCGGCATGCATCTTCCTTTGCCACGCATAGCAAAAACGGGTGCTTTTCCATGTTTGGTAGAGATGGGCGTATTCACAGTCGAAAGGGGCTTAGATGTGGCCATTACTTGTTCTCCGGCGTCTTCGGGGTAGAGGAAAAAGAGTCGCCTGTCTGCTCTAGTTGAGGAGGGGACGACGAGGGGAAGCTTGGAGCAAAGGGGACGAGCAAAAACGGGTGCAACAAAGAGGAAGCTTGGAGCCAAGGGGAGGGGCAGAAATAGGGGCAAAGGGGATGGGCATCAAACGAACCATAGGAGGGAAGGGACGATTTTGAAATCTGGCAACACGATTCAAAATCTGTGAATGCAAAAGCATACGAAGGGACCCTCACGATCTGACCCCACACATGCAGTCATCAGCCCCGAAACCACCAAATTTTTACTTTGCATGCTGTAAAAAATAGCGCGGACGACCAATTTGGTGGCGGGCGTTGGTTGACCGTCGGCTGTGGGTGGGCCAACGTGCCACGGGGTGCCACGTACACAGCCACCCCAAAATCTACCTACAGCCCCACGCAAGCAGCGAGCCACCAAGGTGCAAGAAAGTCGGCCCTTGCCACTTGCGGGATGAAGAAGCCTCACCGCTTCCGGCCTGGCACTGTGGCTCTGTGTGAGATTCTCAAGTACCAGAAGAGAACGGAGCTGCTCATCCGTACGCTGCCATTCTAGCGACAGCTGGTGCGCGAGATCGCGCAAGACTTCAAGATGGATCTCCGCTTCCAAATCTCCACCGTGTTGGCGCTGCAGGAGGCCAGCGAGGCGTACCTGGTGGGATACGAATCTGTGCGCCATCCACGCCAAGCCGCCAAGCCTGTTACCATCATGCCAAAAGACATCCAGCTCGCCCGCCGCATCCGAGGGGAGCGAGCCTAAGCAAGCTCCTCACTACTAATCTCTCCTTTTTAATGGTGTAGTTCTACACCACCTCTGCCTCTCGATTTATCAAGCTTGCCTACAGCTGCTGGTTGCTAGAGGTTATTGTTGGCACTGCTAGTGATTAGTGTAAGCAAAATTATCCTATTGCCTTGAATTTGTGTTTGAGATGAACTGAAAGGGCATATATAATTCGAAATCGGGGAATCAAACTCCCTTCGCATAGTGGTTTAACTTCTACGCTTCGTGTGCATTAGAAAAAAAAGTTGTGCACCTGTTGGTAATGTATCTTCGTGTTCAATATAGGTGCAATTTATTGACTTGTTTTAGTTCTTTATAAAAACTATAAAGGCGACTAGAAAAGTGGTGTTTTTTAATTAAAAATGGGCCTTGTATTGTATGTATATATATATACATATATATATATATATATATATATATACATATATATATATGTATGTATATGTATATATGTGTGTATATATATATATAGGTATATGTATAGTGTGTGTGTGTGTGTGTGTGTGTATATATATATATATATTATGTCAAATGTTATACATTATTAGCAGATTGCTTTCTACCAAAACTCACATGGAAATATTCTTTGTTTATTTGTGGCAAGGTGTTTTGTGTTTTGTGTGTGTGTGATGATGTTTTCTTGTGGTAGTATTAGGCTTGCCCATTAGAGATTGTTATAAAAAATGGCTTGAAGGTTGCAAACAACATCACTTAATGCTATGATGAATTAATATATTTATGCAAGTTAAGAGATTCACAAGTAAAATGGTCCTAGAGAAGATGACGCTGCATATTAGTAATGTTTGTAGCCTCATGAGAATATCTATATCTATGGTTTGATTTCATTATTCCTGTGCCTTACATGTGGTAGGTTTTGGAGATGAGGAAGTACATGTGGCAAGTTTGGGAGAGAAAGAACACTACTACATGGTAGCCTAATACCGGCGCTTATACCGACGTCATTGAACGGGGTCTAAAAAAGCCTCATCATTGGTATAAACGCCGGTATATGCACCGAAACAACGACGTCGGTATAAGCATCGGGGAACAATACCGGCACCTATACCAGAGTCTATACCGACGTTTAACCGGTGCTAATAGCGACGGCTGTACTGGCGTTTATACCGGCCACTATACCAGCACTGATACCGGGGTGTATACCTATTCCTATACCGACATTCACCGGCATCTATACCGACGGCAGTACCGGCATGTATACCGGCATATAATTTTTCTTCCCCTTATCTTGCTGATCCCATTTAGTCATGACAGAGTCGTGAAACTGTATAGTGCACAATTGTCGAATGCGTGTCTTCATTGCCTTCCCTGCACTATTCATTATTGGTGCCCCATCCCTAATTATGTATATCTTGCTGTTGTCATGGTCATGTGCACCCCAGGGAGTGAAAGGTGACCCTATGGGTGTGCTATCAACAGATGAGAGCAAAGGACGATGCTCACGTGGTGGTGGTGTCACAGCATCTGTGGCACTACCACCACAACAACCTCCCCCTGAAGACCTACTACGTGAGCGACGTCTATGTGAAGAGATGGTAGATCGAGCTGTAAGAGGAGTGGAAGGCTTTGTGGTATGAGGTGTGGGAGCTGCTGTCGTACCCACGGGTGTGGGAACTGGTGTCGGGAAGCCAGATGGTGAGGCAGATGTCCCTGCTCCAGAACCCCAATAACTCTGAGCCATGGCTCTCTGCTCTGGAGTCATGGACGAAAGAAAACCATATAACTGCTGGGGACTCATGCCCTGCGGTGTAGGATTAAATGAGAAATCAGGACTGTAGTCGTAGGGCGGTGAGTCACCCATGGCCTGTTGGACAAAAAACCATATGACAAACTTGTGCGAAATGAAAATTACACGGTAAACAATGAAAGAACCATATGACAAACATTAACAATGATAAACAACAATGGTAAAAATATATCAACTTGCACCTACAGTAGTGATTATGATAGTAAACATTAACAATGGTAAACAATGAAAGGACCTTCAATGTCATAAAATCATTACAAATATGTCATAACTATTTGCATAATCATTAAGATACATCATTTTAAAAATCATTATCTATTCTATCATCCTCATTAAGATCAGTAGCCCCAAAGAGATCTATGTCTATGTACATTTCAGCATCCTCATCATTAAAAGTCCCTTGATGAAGAATGTCCTCATCATCTATGTCTTCTTCCTCAACATGTTTTTCAGCTTCCTTGGTTTGCACCTCTTCATTTGGATCTTGCTCTAGTTGCTCCTCTTCATTTGCTTGCTCCTCTTCATTGTTGATATCGGCTTGTTCTTGCTGCTCTCCACCACCCTGTGCATCCACATCACCTTGTTGTAGCTCAAATTCTTCAAAAATTTGCTTACTGCGGGGGGCGACTTGAACCACAAATAGCCAGCGTGGATCTTTTGGATCCGCTTTAAAGACAACCTACTCACAATGCTCTGGGTGCACAAAAGTATCTTGCTAATCGGTCCATACCTTTGTGGAGTCCACTTGGATGAGGCCACTCTTGTCTCTACGTACAGTTGCATGTGGCCCATTCGTGATTACCTTGAACCACTTCACATCAAAGATAAACAACTCAAAACTTCTGAAGCCAACCTTTAATATATCTTGAATGGTTCCAAAGTAATCAAGCATTCCAGTAATTGTGTTATCATCACTTGCACTTGCACGACTTTCTTGAACAAACTGTGCTGTGACACCACAATCAAAGGTTGCTCTTCTTTGGTCTATTCGTTCTACTCGAAAATGACGTCCATGTGACCAAAAAACGCCCCATATTTGTGATACTACAAATAGCACATAAAGATTGTTGATGGAGAAACAAACACTGAGACATGTAGAGAAAAAAAAGAGAGACATACATGTAGAACTTAAACACTTACATGCCAATCGCATCCTTTTGTAAGCTCCTCCTCCTCCTCTGTTATAGTTAAACCAGCACGTTTGGCTTCTAAAATTGTAGCTTCTAGCCATCTACCTGTGGGAAAGTCCGGAAGAGCCTGCATACCTTCTAGATATGGGAGATTTCTTGTAGTGTGATTCCTTCTGAAACTTAAACGATCTTGTACTCGCTGTCGCTTGAGAGCTTCATATGTCTCAATCCACTTCTCCATTACATGAGAGTTCAAGATGCAAAATTTGTTGATTTTTTCCCTCAAATCGTTATCCATCTTTCTCTTAATGCCTTGGCCTTGAGGTTCCTCACCAATGACTCGCCTGTTAGACTCTTGAGACCATAGTCGAGGTATCTCTGGATCTGAGGAACTTAAATATTCAGTGATGTAAACATGTCCTTGGTAGACATTCTTTCGTAATGCTTTTGAGTATCTTGAATCAAGTCGAGGACCACATAGCGGACATGCATTGTAACCCGATATAGACAAACCTGAGCATTCTCCATAGCCAGGCCAATCATGCATTGTCCACATGAGAATACCTTGCACAGTTCTAAGTCTTTGGCCACTCTGCTGCTTTGACATGTCCTTCACTTCAATTCCGTTCCACAAGGTGCGTAACTCATCAATAAGTGGTGCCAAATATACATCCATGTTCTTCACCTTGTACTTTCCTGGAACTATTAATGAGAGCAACAAATGACCTTTCTTTATTGCTAACCATGGCGGAAGATTATAATTCACAAGGCAAACAGGCCATGTGCTCCATGAAGAGCTCCTTAAACCAAAAGGGTTTACACTATCCATTGCTAGGCCAAGACGGAGGTTTCGAGGTTCTTCCTTAAAAGCCGGCCATTTCTCTTCAATGTGTCTCCATGCGGGTGAATCAGCAGGCACACGCATCACTTCATCTGTGGATCGAGTTGTGGCATGCCATGTCATCAAGCTTGCTATAGATTTGCACGTGAACATGCTTTTTATTCTTGGGATGATTGGAAAGTGCCTAAGAACCTTTACCGGGATAGCTTCCCCCTGAACATCTTCTCTATATCTGTTAGAGCCACAATGGGGACATTCTTGCAAATGCTCATATTCATGGCGGAAGAGGCAACAATCATTGCGACAAGCATGAATATTATTGTAATCCATGCCTATGGATTTCAGTAACTTCTTGGCATCTGCACGAGATGGAGGCATCTCGTTGCCGGCGGGGGACAATATCTGGTCTTCCAAAAGCCTGCAAGTATGGCAATATCTGATCGTTACTATTAAGATTTAGTCAAATACAAGTTGAAAATTTATCATTTCAACATTAGGTGTAATCTCCAAAAAAAATCCTTACTTGAATAGTTTAGTGACACTTGTATTAGACCATCCAAAAATTAACTGCAAATTTAGCATCGTAAGAGATGCACGCAATACAGATATGTTGGCACCATTGTATAATGGAAGGCGTGCAAGTTTACGCATGGCCTCTTCCTCTGGTTCATAATTTGACCGTTGAGAATGTCGTGGTGGATGATCTTCATGTTCATGCTCCTCGAAGAGAGCTTCTTGTTGCTCGATGAAGGCATCCAACATTTCTTCCATTGGACCTTCTTCCATTTCCTGACCTTCTTCCATCCCCTCCGGTGCTGTTAATTGAGCTCCATCTATCACTCCCTCCTTCGATATCCTCATCCTTTGTTGGGGACGAGAATTCACAGGCGCAATGTTATCAAGATGCGACTGCACACTTGCTTGGTTATACGATTGAAACCGTAAATTTTGCAAGCGCTCCATTGGAAATATGCCAGCGTCATGAACATGCTGGTTGCAAATCCTTTGTTTTTTCCGAAAGATTTGGTACTTACATCGCATGCATGGACACGCTATTCTCTCTTCAAGATTGAGAGGCTCCATCTAGCAGGATAACATGTATATGTAGCTCATTAAATACAAATCATTATGCATTACACAAAGCATTATGTAAACCATAAAACAGGGCTTCTTTTCCCCAGCCGTGAGGGAGATTTTAAAAATAACATTTAAAGCGTCAAACGGGCTTCTTTTTCCCAGCCGTTGAGGGAGACTTTAAAAATATTAAAAAAAGCGTCAAACGGGCTTCTTTTCCCCAGCCGTTGAGGGAGATTTTAAAAATAACTTATACATTAGCTTATCTTCTCTCCATACAAAATTAAGAAGGTAATTAGAACAAAGATGGAGAGAGAGGCTATCTCTATTCATAAATAGCTATTTATAAAGGCCTTATGCAAAAATCTATATGCCAAGATTCTGTAAATAGAGCCTACACATTGAGCTCTATGCATAGAAGCCTACACCTAAAGCTGAACGCATAGAGCCTTATGCATAAAGCCTATGCATAATGATCTATACGTAAGCTTATGTGTACTGCTCTATACGTAAGTCTTATGCAAGCTTTATGAATAAGGTTTATGCTATCGTATGCATAGTAAGGCTTGCAAGCCTTAAGTATAAGCTTGCATAATAAGCTTGCATAATAAGGCTGCTAGACTTATGCATAAGCCTTAAGTATAAGCTTGCATAATAAGGCTGCTAGACTTATGCATAAGCTATATGCATAAGTCTTATGCATAAGCTCTATGCATAGAGCCTTATGCATAAAGCCTATGCATAATGATCTATACATAAGCTTATGTGTAATGCTCTATACGTAAGTCTTATGCAAGCTTTATGAATAAGGTTTATGCTATCGTATGTATAGTAAGGCTTGCAAGCCTTAAGTATAAGCTTGCATAATAAGGCTGCAAGACTTATGCATAAGTCTTATGCATAAGCTCTATGCTATAAGCCTTATGCACTATTCTAACCCTTAATCCCATCACCCAATGGTGTAATAAACATGATCTTGTCTTACATGGATAAGAGATCTTACCTTGATAACATATATAAACTCTATGAATAATGAGAATACCTTATGCATAGAAAAACATAGCATAAGAAATATATGTTATATGTATAAGAGAGTATAAACATTCAAAAAGCTTATGCTCTCCATCCATGCAAGGCACTCTACATCAAAAAAACTTTATGCATAAAAACATAACGCATGTGAAGTCTTATGCATAAAGCTCATCCATAAGATTTATACATAAAACATTATGTATTAAGCTTTATGCATAGATCTTAATTCATGCATTCAGCTAGATTCATATAGCTCTATGCATAAACTCTATGTATAGATCTTGCATAAGCTTACAAGCCCTATGTATAGAGCTTTCATAATCTTACAACCTCTATGTATAAAGCCTATACATAGAGCTTTTGCATTAAGCTTTTACAAGAAGGCTATGCATAGAGCTTTTAACAAGAAGGTTATGCATAGAGCTTTTACAAGAAGGCTATGCATAGAGCTTTTAACAAGAAGGTTATGCAAGTTCTATGTACAATGTCCATGCAAGCTTTCAAGAAACCTGTGCATAGAGATTTTATAAGCTTGCAAACTCTATGCATAAAGCCTATGCATAGAGCTTATGCATAGAGATTTCACAAGCTCGCAAGCTCTATGAATAGAGCTTATGCATAAAGCTTGCAAGAAGGCTATGCATAGAGATTGCAAGCTTATGATAGGTTTTATGCATAGTTCTTGCAATAATCTTATGTACAAGCTTGCAATTGCAAGAACCCTAAACTAACCCTAAACCATAAAACATGGGTGCAATAATACGTAGAAAAAAGCATAAACAAGGAAAATGGAAAGAGAGTCTATCTCTTTTTTGCGAAGCTGAAGGAGAGGATTGGTGAAAGATTGGTGAAAAAGCTGCAAAACAAAATATTAAACAAAGTAATTAGTAAATTAAACATAAGAATAAGAACTAATACAAAGTAATACAAAACCCTAAAATCTCTATGCATGCATTAGGAGATCTATGCATTAGGAGATCTATGCATGCATTAGGAGATCTATGCATTAGGACATCTATGCATACATAGAGAGCTCTCAACATGCATAGAGAACCAAAAAAACACAAAACCCTAAACGTCCTATATCCTAAATTAAAAAGCAAAAGCAAGAGCAAAGAGCATATTAGTAAAAGCAAGAGCATACAAGTTAAAGTGGAGAAGGAGAAGAGGAGAAAAGAGGAAAGAAGGAAGGAGATGCTTAAACGCACCTTTTCTACAACGCCGCGAAAAATAGAGAACAATACGCTCTCGGCTGTAAAAAACTTACGAGCGTCGATATGTGCGTCGGTATGTACGCCGTTATATACCTCAAAATATACGTCGGTATGTGCAACGGTAAAAGCGTCGGTATATGCGTCGGTATACGAAAATTTAAAATTAGCCCGCCCGACTTGTCTCCTCCAAGATTACGACGGGCATACCGACGTTCGACATTTGCATCGGTATTTTAACGTCGATATGCCCTCAAGCTCTAGTAGTGGAAATGGAAGTTGTGGGTCATCTACTCGGGGGGGTCACTATATGTAAATCCTCTATATCACGTGTGTTCAAGGCCTATTTAAAAAGTCCCTTATCTGTGAATTTTTTAGTGAATATAATGTATCCTTTCCTATTCAAATATGTAATTTTTTTTTAAAATATAATAAATAAATCCCCTCTGTAAATATATTTTTGTAAGTTTTAAATATTTAAAATGTCCTTCTGTTGAACCCACGTGATACTTACATATTTATACGAGTGACCCCCCCGAGGTCATCTACTAGTATTTGATTTACTAGGCATGCAACACATCCCTCCTAGGTTCAAATTGAATTTTTATGCTCGGAAAGATCTGAAGTTTACATCTCATCACGCTGTTCAAGAATTCTTTGCTTTACAACCTAATTGACATGAACACCCTTCTCCTCTCTATATTATCTTAAGGAAGAGTTTCACAAAGCTGCCATGTGGCAAGAATTTGGAAGTTCAGGAAGAAGAGGAAGAGGTTTGGGTAGAATTTGATTTTGGAAGCGTCAAAAGATGTGCAAAAGACGGGTTCCCAACTAGTACAACCAATTGTTGACAACCTCTTTGGCTTTACACGGAAAAAGGCTTCATTAACGTGCCAACATCCAAAGGCCTTGGCTTTGTGGGCAATTCGTGAAAGCTGCATGAAGGGCCCTCTCTCTCTCTCTATTTGTGGCTAGATGCAGCATAGAAAAGAATACCTACATGAAGAAGGCCAGGCAAACCGAGAACAAATGTCCTCATCATCGGCGCGGCAGATACACCACCTCACACTACTAACTTGCGAGAGGCCCAGTTCAATGTTCTTCTCCCCTCGTTCTCCCAGTCCAAGATTCTTCTGGAGTAGCTTCTCCTGCTTGTTAATGAGTTATCGCCCCTAGCGGTGCCCACTATCCCTAAAGAGGGAGAATCAAATCTGCCACCAAGACAGCTTCATTGAAGAGCAAGATTGTTAAAGGACTTACTGTAAAAAATAGTGCGGATGGCCAATTTGGCAGCGGGCGTCGGTTGACCGCCGACTGTGGGTGGGCCAACGTGCCACGGGGTGCCACATACACAGCCACCCTGAAATCTACCTACAGCCCCACGCAAGCAGCTAGCCACCAAGGTGCAAGAAAGACGGCCCTTGCCAAGGTGCAAGAAAGACGACCCTTGCCACTTGCGGGATGAAGAAGCCCCACCGCTTCCGGCCTGGCACTGTGGCTCTGTGTGAGATTCGCAAGTACCAGAAGAGCACGGAGCTGCTCATCCGTAAACTGCCATTCCAGCGGCTGGTGCGTGAGATCGTGCAAAACTTCAAGATGGATCTTGGCTTCCAAAGCTGCGCTGTGTTGGCGCTGCAGGAGGCCAGCGAGGCGTACCTGGTGGGATACGAATCTGTGCGCCATCCACGCCAAGCCGCCAAGCGTGTTACCATCATGCCAAAAGACATCCAGCTCGCCCGCCGCATCCGAGGGGAGCGAGCCTAAGCAAGCTCCTCACTAATCTCTCCTTTTTAATGGTGTAGTTCTACACCACCTCTGCATCTCGGTTTATCAAGCTTGCCTATGGCTGGTTGCTAGAGGTTATTGTTGGCGCTGCTAGTGATTAGTGTAAGCAGGATTATCCTATTGCCTTGAATTTGTGTTTGAGATGAACTGAAAGGGCATATATAATTCCAAATCGGGGAATCAAACTCCCTTCGCATAGGTTTTTAACTTCTACGCTTTGTGTGCATTAGAAAAAAAAGTTGTGCAACTGTCTCTCCGTGTTCATTATAGGTGACTTGTTTTAGTTCTTTATAAAAACTATAAAGGCGACTAGAAAAGTGGTGTTTTTTAATTAAAATGGGCATTGTATTGTACGTACGTACATACATATACATATACATATATATATATACATATATATATTTATACACACACTATACATATACCTTTACATATATATACACACTATACATATACCTTTATATATATATACATATATATGGGTATATGTATATATGTGTATATATATATAGGTAATATGTATAGTGTGTGTGTATATATATATATATATTATGTTAAATGTTATACATTATTAGCAGATTGCTTTCTACCTAAACTCACATGGCATCCCTCCTAGGTTCAAATTGAATTTTTATGCTAGGAAAGATCTGAACCACGCTTTTCACATGTGTTCAAGAACTCTTTGCTTTACAACCTAATTGACATGAACACCTTTCTCCTCTCTATATTATCTTAAGAAAGAGTTTCACAAAGCTGCCACGTGGTAAGAATTTGGAGGTTCGGGAAGAAAAGGAAAAGGTTTGAGTAGAATTTATTTTTGGAAGCATCAAAAGACGTGCAAAAGACTCTTCCCAACTTGTACAACCGATTGTTGACAACCTCTTTGGGTTATGTGCCATCGTGCAAAATTCTATAGATCTCTACACGGAAGAAGGCTTCATTAACGTGCCAACATGCATGAGGGGCCCTCTCCCTCTCTCTCCCTCTCTCTCTCTGTGGCTAGATGCAGCATAGAAAAGAATACCTACATGAAGAAGGCCAGGCAAACTGAGAACAAATGTCCTTATCATCGGCGCGGCAGATGCACCACCTCACACTACTAACTTGCGAGAGGCCCAGTTCAAGGTTCTTCTCAAGTAGCTTCTCCCCTCCTTCTCCCAGTCCAAGATTCTTCTGGAGTAGCTTCTCCTGCTTGTTAATGAGTTGTCGCCCCTAGCGGTGCCCACTATCCCTAAAGAGGGAGAATCAAATCTGCCACCAAGACAGCTTCATTGAAGAGCAAGATTGTTAAAGGACTTGCATCCATGAGACCTTATGCTTCACCAACATCGTGAGGAAGGTCTATAACAACGAGAAAGAGGAGCATCCACCGTGCATATGTGGAGGCTGCATGAAGGGCAATAACAGCCCTTTAAGGTAATCACTGAAGCAGACATGGTCTTAAAGCCGTAATACCTTAAAGATCTCGCATACTAGGATGGTGTGTAGTCTCGGGGGGGTCACTATAGGTAGAATACCCCTATCGCGTGCGTTCAAGTGTGTAGCTCGGGGGGGGGGGGGGGGGGGGTCACTATAGGTAGAGTACCCCTATCGCGTGCGTTCAAGGCCTATATTTTAAATCCTTTATCTGTGAATTTTTTTATCCATATAATATCCCCTTTTCTTTATGAATCTGTAAATTTTTTTGAAAAAATTTTAAATCATACCCTTATGTAAATATATTTCTGTAAGTTTCATAAATTAAAAATATGCTTCTATTGAATGCACGTGATATTTACATTTTTTTATGAGTGACCCCCCCAAGTGTGTAGTGTGAAGCACCATGATCTGGTGGAGGTGTCTTTGGTCTAAGCTCCAAGAGTTGCAAGCACAAACACCATACTTGGAGGGCCCACCACCATTTTGCACCCATGGACATGGTCAACCACATGGAATATTTTGTTAGCAGAAGTAACCATGGCAATGTACCGAATCCATTAGTGGTTGCAACATGTGTTTTCTTTCCCTTGTTGATCACCATCATTAAATAATTCCAGCAAGGAATGGGACAAGTATGAGTAATTAGTGTTTGACATGATCAAGCTCCCATTTTATGCCAACAACTATGAAAAAGTCAAGTACATCGATTGGGCACCCGATTAAAATACTCTTGCAAGATCTGTAATCTCTTGTTTGTTCTCTTTCTTATTTGTGTATATGCATGCTTGACTTTGGTTGGAAGCTTGCATGCTTGTTATGATTTAGGATCTTCTTTTCCTTGACTAGCTAGATTAGTGATTGGTTAAATTCTCTCTTCTTCCAAACCCAATGCAAGTAGGACTCTCTCTAGCTTATCCATTGACAAAGGAGCTCAAATTGGAGCTAGCTCATTATCAACATGGAAGTTCCAACCAGTGTATAAGGTTGAGAGGGACAGAGTTATAGAGAGAACACACTCAAAGGTGCCCATTGTATAAGGCAAGAATACTTCATAAGCCTTTTCTTACTAGGAAAGCTCAAGGGTGCCCATTACTAGCTCTAAGACTTCTAGCTTGGTTTGTTGGTTTTCCTCATGATACAAGACTTTTACACATTTAGCCTTGTTTGTCAAATTTTCTCATAATACAAGCTTGACACTCAAGGTATTTTAACTTTTACATAATCTAGCCTTGTTTGTCGGTTTTCCTCATGATACAAGCTTGACACTCAAGATTTTTTAACAACCTTACGACACTTATTGTTATGAGTTGTCCATACAAGATTATAGATACTCTTTATTTGGTTCTTAGTTGGGACGTGTGATTGGACTTATACGCCACATGAGCTTATTAATTGGTACCATTTCATATAAAATATTGAAAATGATAGTGTTATTTGTACTTAAGTTTTATGCTAGGATAGATGATTGGTATTGTGGGTGATTTACATGTAAATGGCTTCCATAGAAATAATATTGTAGTAATATCATGTTGGGGTTGATTGATGTATTTATTCTTGATTGAGTATTATAATAATTATTGTGATTGAAGTCTTAAATTTAGGTGATGGAACTATGTGAGAGTACCTAGTGAGGTGTCACACAAACGGGGAATGGAGACAACACCATGAGGACTCGGATATTGAGGTGTCATGTGAGGCTTTTGGCTATGTGCCAATTGTTTGCTATTTCCTTTAATTGGTATCATGGGTGATTTACATGTTTTAAATGACTTCCATGTAAATACTACTATCACTAGTAATATAACTATTGTGTTTTTTTACTTTGTATCAAGCCTATTCATGTTGGGATTGATTGATGTGTTCATTCTCTATTTTTTTTGTTAACAACTAATGGGAGGTTTCACACAAATGAGGAATCGAGACAACATCATGAGGACTCGGATTGAGGTACTGTGTGAGGCTTTTTGCCATGTGCCAATTTTGGGTATTAAGGTTGCTATATTCCATTTAGTTAGTATCATGGATGATTTCATATAAATACAAAAAATGCTACTGTTATTGGAACTTGAGTTTTATTGCATGCTAGTAGATGAGCCTATATGGTTGGTATTATGGGTGATTTTCATGTAAATACTAATGTCCTATTAATAATATTATTGCATGCTAGTAGATGAGTCTAGATGGTTGGTACTGTGGGTGTTTTTCATGTAAATCCTATTGTTCTATTAATAATATTATTGTGTTTATTCACATTGTAACAAGCACAATCATATGAGTATTGATTAATGTGTTGATTCTTAAGTAATTGTTTATAACTAATGTTATTTATGTCTTGAAGATGTCAAACAAATGAGGAGCACAAATGAGGAATGGAGACAAGGTTGGTTGAGATGTTATGCAAGGCTTTTGTCCATTATGTGCCAAATTTGGATACTAAGTTTGGCTTATTTAGTTTATCTAATGTAAATGTATTATGATTATGAATTTTTGTGTGAAAGAAGTACTGAGAATTATGTTAAAACACAATTAAGTTTTTTGATAAGCTTGATCCAATTTTATTGTACTAATAATGGCTCCATGGTCCCATTTTGGCATTATGATTTAAATACCCTAGTTTAGGAGCCATTATTAGTACAATAAAATTGAGACCATGGAGCCATTATTAGTTTAGAAGCCACCAACTGTGGAGGGGGAAGATCATGCTTTTGCTCTTGTGTATTTTTTAATTAAAAGCTATTTTTATGGTCCTTATCTCATGGTGAGTTTCTCCACTCCAAGGTTGATAATGGCATAAAAATGGCTATGCTCATGGGGGTTAGAGCTTGGTAATTACTTTACTTATTGGGAGTGTCATCTTATGGTAACACACACTCATGGTTTTAGGATAATATAGTAGAGTAGTACTACTAATAATTATCTATTAGATTAGAAAAGAACAAGGTAATTAATTATATGAGATGAACACAAATTATATAAGATGGACTTGATTAGTGGGAAATTTATTAAGCATGCTTATGGAGCCAAATTAGTAGCTAATAATGAGGCACCTACTTTTGAGCTAGTTTGGGACTTCTTGTTCATATTGCACTCCTTTTATGTGTACAAAGCTCCATTATATCCTAAGGTTGAATATCTTTTCCCCCAGTGCTAGATTATTGGAATTTCTTCACTTGTATTTCTAACACTCTCTCCTTAAGTAATGAATTCCTATCTCTATCTTTGCTAAAGTGTACACCCCAAGGTACATGGCCCACTCTATTTACCTTTATACAATAGGCACACTCTATTTACACCCCAAGTTACATGGCCCACTCTATTTACCTTTATACAATAGGCACACTCTAGTTGCCTTCATACAATAGGCACACCACATAGACATGACTTGGAATTTTACATAAGGGTAGAAATTAGTGTTGCAATTACAAGGTGGGGGCCCTTTAACGTCTAGAAGAGTTTCTCGAGAACGCTTTCTCCACGGAAAGTCTCAATTTCATCTCTTTCTTTGCTCACTATGTTACGAGAAGTAAATTCATGGAATTTAATATTCTCATGTTTCTTATTATTTATGAATTTCCCTAGATGGGTTTAGATTGGGATGCCTTTATAAATCTAGACAATTGTAGCTTACTTTACGCGTACGTGGGTGATTCCATACATGCATGAGAGGATGGGTTGTATCGTCTTGATTTATTAAGTTTTATATAGTTTAATCAATTAATTTACTAATTGATTGGCATAGTTGATGTAAGTGTAGATCCTTGAGTTAGATAATGGAGGCAAGCTGGTTGTGGTCAGAAAGATTTTGAGACACTCGACTTGGGTGTCGGTAGATCATTATTTGATTTTGTGACAACTCATGCCATTTATTCCATTTTGGGTAGTATTCATATTTATTGGGACATGTGAAAGCTCCTTATACATCTTTAATTTTACAAGAGATGTACACCTTTATATGGTTTGAGGTCTATACCTATTTTGAGTAGTTGGGCTTGCACATTCAATAAAGCAAGCTATTTTTGTTGAAGTTGACATCTTTATAAAAGTGAAAACTATTTTTAGCCACACAAGTTATTTCAAATCTGATTAAATTATACAAAGAGGAGGCATGGGCTCACTTTTTTGTAGGGAAAAATTAGACCCAACCTTGTGTTATGTGTAAATTTTACTCTATGTCATATTAATTCTTATTTTACAATTTATTTACAGGTCATTATCCTCCAATAGTGGTATCAAATCCAAGGATAATTGCAAATCTTGAAGCCCATGAAGAGCCAGAAGACAAAAGAGAGATGCAAGCCAAGGCAAGGTAAACTTGTTCATTTGCAAATTAAAGAAGAACCCTAAGGTTTAAGGAAAGGTTTGTTTTATCCATTGGGCAATAACATTTCATAATTCTTTTATCGATAAGGCAAAGAAAGGTAAAATACCACTCTCCAAAATGTCAAAAAAGGTTTTTCCAAACTCCACCTCTTTCAAATTGGAGTCCATAGATGTGTTTCTGTCAACCTACATACTCCAAAACAACTATTTCCCTAAGACTTTTCTTAAACTTTTGCTAGTAATTGTGAAAGTTTTTAGCCACTTAACTAAGTCGATAGCATAGAGTGCTATTATTGTGGCAAACCAAGGCACATGGCAAAGGACTGCTATAAAAAGCAGGATGACATTAAAAGTGGAAAGTTACAGCAGCAAGGTAACTATTCATCATCTAGTAAACAGGGTGGTGATGACATAAGTGAGAAGCTATTTGTGATGCAACACATGCCCAGTATCACAATAGGAGATGTGTCAAGATCTCAAGATATATGGTATGTGGATTCTGGTATCTCTACCCACACAGTTGGGGTGAGTGGTTTAAAGACATGCAAAAAAATGAAAAAACAGGTTATGTAGAAATAGGTGATGATGCTGCACATATTAGTAAAGTGTCATTGTCTATGGAGGATGACAAAATTAAGTACTTGATAGATATACTTTATCTTCCAAATATTACAAAGAACTTGGTTTCTATTGGACAGATGGTTGAGAAGGGTCTACAAGTGAGGTTTAATCCTCAAGGATGTTTTATGGAAGACTTCAAAAATCAGTGTCGCTTGGTTGCAAATGGTAATAAAAATGGTAGGATGTTTACTTTAGATGTGAACATGCATGAGGTAAAGGCATCCATATTTGCACATGGAACATGTGTCATTGCAGATATTGACATATGGCACAAGCGCATTGATCATGTGAATATACAGTAGATGAAGTCTATGCAGGCTTAAAATATTGTTGTAAGTTTGACAAAGTTTAAGGTTGATGATATACATAAAGTATGTGAAGCATGCCAGCTTGGTAAGTAGGCCAAACATGCTTTCCCACATGAAAAGCATGTCTGCGTAAGGTCACTAGGTGTTATACATTCAGATGTATGGGGACCGACCAAGACTACAACAATTGCACGTTGCAGATATTATGTTACATTCATTGATGACCACACTAGGAAAGTGTGGGTTTACTTCATGAAAGAGAAAAGTGAGGTGTTTGCTCACTTTCAGAGATTTAAAGTCTTGGTTGAAAAGAAAAAGGCATGCGAATAAAATGCTTGAGATATCAGATGGTTGGAGGAGGGTATTTATCCAATGAGTTCAATGATTTCTTGAGAGAGAAAGGAATTAAGAGAGACGGTTTACATGTAGGCACACTTCGCAACAGAATGGTGTTGTGAAGAAATATAAAATAAGCACATTGCAGAAGTGGCATATGCCTTAATGTTGGCTAAAGAGAATATGCCATATTATTTTTGGGTAGAAGCAACTATTGTGTACATCATGAACAAGACGCCCACTATAGCTATTCATGGTATGAGACTAGATGTGTCTCACTCGAAAGTATTTGGGTGTATTGCATATGTGCATTCCTGATGAAGTAAGAACAAAGTTGAATCTAAAGGCAGAGAAATGCATCTAAATATTAGTTATACTATGGAGTAGAAAGATTATAGATGTTATAATCCTACCACTCATGAGATGCGAAGCAAAGATTTTGTCTTTGATGAGATGAGTAGCTAGTATGCATCAGCGGGGCGGGTAAACGCAACATAAGATGCATATGTAAGAAGTGTTGCTGCTGCACCACATGTAGAGTAGCAATCACATGTGCTTAGTGGCCTGGAGAGTCCTCTAGCAGTACTGGATCCAATGTGAGTCCATGGTAAAGAAGGTTGAGGATAGATGTAGGTACACATGTATCATGCAAAGGAAAGGAAAAGATAGATGGACCTTTTGTGCCTGGATAGCAGCTCTGAGCTGAGCCTTGATGATTGAGGAGCTTTGGCATTCCATCTATGGTTGCTCCTAGTGTAAGGAGAACTAGGGCTATCTTGAGGACACCTAGCAGTGATCCAGGTGTACGTAATGCTATGAGGGTTAGGTGCCGTATTGACAGGTTCAGATATGATGGATATACAAACCATCATTATGCTTACATGGTTAAAGCAATACAGGAGTTGGAGTCCACTTGTTTTGAGCACGCACTTGAAATAAGAAACGGGAAGATGCCATGAATGCGGAGATGGCAGCATTGGGATGCAAATGCAACATGGGAGTTAGTGCCTTTGGCTAAGGAAAATAGGGCAATTGGATGTAAGTGAGTGTATAAGGTCAAGCATAATGCTATGGTTTAGTGAGTACGTATAAGGCAAGATTGGTTTCCAAGGGCTATGCGCAGACTTATGCCATTGACTATGAGGAGACAATGAGCCCAGTTTGCAAGTATGGTAATCGTGAGAGCTTTCATTGCTATGGCTGTAGCAAAGGGTTGGTATTTACATGAGATGGATATAAATAATGCCTTCTTGCATGGTGATTTGTAAGAAGAAGTATACATGATGAAACCACCATTTTATAAGAGTGATAGACACCCAAATTTTGTGTCTAGGTTACGCAAAGCCTTGTATGGCAGCAAGCACCCAAAGCACGGCAAAACAAGATCAGGAGTATATTGTCACCATTGGATTTCAGATATCCAATGTAGATTTTTCACTTTATGTGAAAAAGACAGAGAGGGATCATGCTATTTGTCATCTATGTGGATGACTTGATTATCATTGGTGATAGTGATACTGGCATACATGATTTTACAAGGCTTTTGAAGAAAAAGTTTGAGATGAAGGATTTGGGTGAGCTACAGTTACATTTCTTGGGCATAGAGGTGGTGAGATCACCTCATGGAATTTTGTTACTGTTGTTGTAGAGGTAGTATGACTTGGACATGTTGTCCAATTATGTTATGATAGGCTATAAGTCTATTTTAGTGCCATTGGAACAGAACACAAAGCTTTTCACAAATATACGTGAGCTTTTGGAGGACCCCATTACGTACAGGTGCATAGTGCATAGCTTGATCTACATGACCCATGACTAGGCGGTACTTGAGCTACGTTATTAGACTTGTGAGTTAGTTTATGAAGACCCCTAGGAAGCAACACTTGGATCCACAGGTGGATGTGGCTAGATCAGGTGCATAAAGTCCATAGTTGATTATGGACTTTTCTATGAGGTTAGTATAGAGATACAACTGCATGGGTACACAGAAGTATACAGATGCTATTTTGCATGGTACTTCATTATCATTATATAACTTAGCATCTATGCTTCCCTTAGGTAACTTCAAAGGAATGGTAACATTTCCCATCCATGAAGGAAGTATGATCAACAAAAACCTCTCAAACTCTTTCCTAGATGAGCCAACCACATCCATTTGAAAGCCTTCACTTCTAATATGTCACACCCAGGGTTCCAGTACAAGTCTAGAGAGGTACATGATATAGTTCTTGATGTTTTTCACAATCACACACCCACACCTTTAGAGTTGAGAGACTAAGAAGAGAGATTATGCACCTGGTAGTGAAAACTTTACAGCACCCGAGCAGTTTTGCATGAGTGCTTTTGGAATCTTGCAACACCAACTCAAAGGTCACCATGATAGCAGATACCCAACACCTTGTTTACCTAATGACAAGCTTAACTTGAGGGGAGTAAAGCACAAACCTCAAGGGTCTTGCCAAACCCACACATACACTAACCCTACTAGTAGTAGTATCAAGGGATTTTCACAAGTTCAAACTCTCAGGCATATGGAAGGTTTTAAATATGCTTAACAGAACAATCACAAGATGGGATCATACACAAGCAAACGTACAAAGTCCCGGGCTCAAGATCAGGCTCTGGTTCAAGAAAAATCCAATGGATGCACAAATGACTTCGGGTGATGAGCTAAGAAGAAAAAAAAAACATCCAAGCTCTCTCCAATTACGAGTTCACCCTCGTATCTTGAGAAGAGAAAACAATAAGTTTTAAGGTTTAGGTCCACAATGGTTTTCACAGAATTGTTGATCTTCTCTTCACGAAATCTCCACAATGAGTGCTACTCTCAAACCAGCAGTACCTCCCCCAATCACCCTCTCTCCCTCTTGTACAACTCGATGAATCAACAGCATGTCAACTTCTCCATCTCCTCCCTTGTGAGTTCTTTTATAAAAAAACCGCTTTGCAGTAGTACTTCTTTGCTCTCATCTATTCTCAGGACCCTGTTTATATAGCGTGAGGTTACAAGCACCAGAAGCGTTATACAAATCAAGTGTGCCAAATGGCATCACCTCATCACTTTTTCTGGTAGCCACCTTGTCGCCTTCATTAACTTTGTTTCTGTGCACCATCAACTTGCCAAAGATGATTCCTCCATCCTGTTGTCATGGATCAATCGTGCATAGAGTTACATAAAGCTTGCAGTCGACTGTCACCCCATTGTCATGCCACACTGTGCCATGTGGCCTACCGAGTGCCATCATCTTTCCTCTCTTAGCTCTCGCATGATGGTCTTCATCAATACTACCATATCTGCACAACTGCAATGCAACGACTGGTCGACTCCATGCTATACCCAAAACCTTAGTATAGTGTTATTGAAATTTTTTTAGCCCGGGTTCATACCATACCACTTGTCCAAGTATAATGAAAAAAAAGGTCTTCCAATACCATCATCCATAGTCACCCAGGGTACAATGTCATGGAAGAGTCTTCATACAAGTATTATCATCATTTCTTGAAGCCCATGGTCACACACACAATGCATCAAACACCATGCTAAAAATATACATTTTTTGTTTTTCAAGTCAGGGTCAGAAGCAAGCAAACTCGTTCCAAGACTCGAACAGAGAGATACTTTTATCATTACCTTCGTCGTCTCTATCACATAGACGATTTCGCTACTTCCTTAAGGCATCACCCTAGAAGACCTATGAACTCGGCAGCACGACAGAGAGCGACCAAGAGCTCCTGGAGGAGCCTAGGTACTGTGGGACTTACCCTTAGGATCACCCACTGAAAACTCTGTATACCCGGTGAATTTCTGGAGAGGAATTGCCCTATCCACACTGGGCATCAGCTTGAAATGAAACCACAATAATGCGTTCATGCAACCACAATGAAACCATAATGCCAAGACACAACCCAATGCCAGTGCACCCTCACCAATCATGGGCAGGGATGAATATATAATAATGCGTTCATGCAGCCACAATGAAACCATAATGCTAGGTTTAATGACTACCATGGGGGTTCTCGGCCTAGGTAGATGGCAGAACATGGAACCACTTATGGTGCACATGCCAACATAATCCTCTACACAAGAGGTCCACATGAGGATACACTCAAGAGGTTGCACTCATGGGCGACAAAATTCACATGAGGATGCACTCATGGGTGACAAAATTCTAGTTTCACGAGATGTGTGACCTCATTGTCTCTCTGGGTAGCTGGCATATACCTTTCAAAAGAGAAGGCATATACTTAACGTGAAAAACATCTTTTCAAAAACCAATAATATTCAAACAAATTATTAAAACTTTTCTTTTAACATGATCCACAATGTGAGGTCCCTATCCCCACCGCGCAACGAATTCAGGGGTTCTAGCAATGGAAGTAGCACTTCTTGCACGGGGCAGGGTCTCACACTCGGGGCCTTGGGCCACGGATATCCGGACAAGAGACTAATCCATCGGTTCTTCCAAAACCGATCCCGGAAATACTTCCCTTGCCCGGAAAGCACGGGCAATTCCTCCAGGATAACTTTTCTCTAATGTAGTTAGAAGCCTTAACTAACTGAACTGATCTGACCGAACCCGTAAGTCCCAAGTCAAATCAGGGAAAAGATTGCACTTAGATCATAGAGATCAACGCTTTTTTCCTCATTGAGAGGCACAGCCATTGATTCTTTTCCATAGAACAGTTTTTGTCCGGGATTTACTTCATCTATCGTGCCATAATAGAATTGAGTCTCAATTTAAGGATCCATCAGTCTAACCTAACCCCATCCAGTCCCGTAGGTTAGCCAACCGCCCAACCACTTTAGTGATGGGATTCAATTAAGAATTTGGTTAGGTTTTATCCCGGGTACCAGGAAAAAGAGTTCCTAGGTCCCCTAGCCGGATATTCATGCAAACTTAAAACTAGTCACACCACTTACACACCCAATATGAAATTGCCTTTTTCTCACCATCAGCTATCTTTTTCTCACCATTAGCTATCTTTTTCTCACCATCAGCTATCTTTAAAACAATCATTTAATGAAACCATTGTGTCACTCTCATCACAATCCTCAAAATCTCCGGTTGAAATTGCCTTTTTCTCACCATCAGCTATCTTTTTCTCACCATCAGCTATCTTTAAAATAATCATTTAATGAAACCATTGTGTCACTCATCACAATCCTCAAAATCTCCGGTTGAATCCTTATTTCCAATCATTCCTTCATCCGTGTACCTATGGCATCATTGGCAACTAGAACGCTCACCAGCTGTTCACTCAGAGGCCTTTTCGATAGTTCCTAGCTCATAGTAACCGGCAATATATTCATATAACAAAATAGAGTCTCCGTTGAAGATCAGCAAGATTAACCAATGGATCCATATAAAAGAGCCATGGACTCATCCGTTGAGGACCAGCAAGGTCAACCAACCAGATCCATGTCCGAATTCATAAAACAACTCTTACTCCTTGTTCCAATATCTTCCCTGACGTACGTGTGGGTATCTTCGGCGACCTAGAGCCCGAGCACTGTATAGTCAACACCCTCTAGGATCCTTCGAAGGTCCCCTAGCGCTTCACTCATAGGCCGTTTCCTTTGTCCCTCATCCACTGTATCAGAAGCTCATCATTTAAATCAAGCCGAGGCTGGCCAGGACCTCGATCGACCTTGCTACGCGAGATGTCCTCCATCGACTCTCCGTTCAGCAGTTGCAACTTTAACAGATAGGTCTCCATGACCTCATTCACAAGACGGTCAAAATGCTTCCCCAGCATTCTTGACATAAAACAGTCATTTAAAAATAGATTTCCCCAGCATTCTTGACATAAAACAATCATTTAAAAACAGATTTCACATACAAATATAGTTCCAACAATATTTCCATTTTTTTCTCTCATCACTCCACATCCTTTCACATTAGTCCCAATCTTTTCTCAAATTCCCACAAATTTTTTTCCCTCATCGATCCCTATCACATCATATCATTTCCACATCAAATCTCATCTAATCCCATCATCCACACATCAATCCACATCATCCATACATCCATCCACATCATCCACACCAATCCACATCATCCATATATCCATCCACATCAATCCAAATTATCCACACATCCATCCACATCTTCCATACATCCATCCACATCATCCATACATCCATCCACATCAATCCACATTATCCACACATCAATCCACATCATCCATACATCCATTCACGTCAATCCACATCACCCACACATCAAACCATATCATCCATACATCCATCCACATCATCCACACCAATCCACATCATCCATACATCCATCCACATCATCCACATTATCCACTCATCATCCACACGTCAATCCACATTACCCACACATCAATCCACATTACCCACACATCAATCCACACCATCCATACATCTATCCACATTATCCACATCAATCCACATTACCTACACATCAATCCACATCATCCATACATCCATTCACGTCAATCCACATTACCCACACATCAATCCATATCATCTATACATCCATCCACATTATCCACTCATCCATCCACATCAATCCACACGTCAATTCACATTACCTACACATCAATCGACATCATCCATATATCCATCCACATCATCCACATCAATCCACATTATCCACTCATCCATCCACATCCATCCACATTCAATCCACATTACCTACACATCAATCCATCCACATTATCCACTCATCCATCCACATCAATCCACATTACCTACACATTATCTACATATCAATCCACTCATCCATCCACATCAATCCACACGTCAATCCACATTATCCACTCATCCATCCACATCAATCCACACATCAATCCACATTACCTACACATCAATCTCATTGGCAACCAGAATGCTCACCACTTGCTCACTCAAGGGTCTTTTCAGGTAGTTCCTAGCTCATAGTACCTGAAAATATAATCAAGTATTACATTCATTTCTTTCCCAACGTACCTATGGCATCATTGGCAACCAGAACGCTCACCACCTGTGAGATTCCACTGCCCGCTCTACGCACCGGAATTCCCGGTTGGTAGCAGCAACACAACGGAAGTAGCTTCCTCTTGCGCAGGGTTTCCCACACTTGGGGCCTTGCCCTCGAGTGTTCGAGCACGAGACTAATCTGGTGATCATTCCGAAACCGAAACCGAGAAAATTTTCCTTGCCCGAAAAACGGGGACGATTCCACCTTTTTGAATTTCTTAACGAATTTTCTAACGGGGTCAAGAGATTAAACTAACCTTCATCTGATTAAACCAGATAGAAGGAAACTATAACAGACTTAACTTGAAGAATGAACACTTTTTTCCTAATTGAATCAGGCACAGCCATTGATCTATTCATTTGAGAAGTCTTCAGGCTTTTATTTAACTACTCGAGTTCTAAGCGTATTCCTATTAATCAATTTTATTATTAAAGCTCTACTGATTCCATCCTATCCGGCCCATGGGTTAGCCACCACCAAACCACTGAAATTGGTAGAACCAGACAAGTTCTCACCCATCCATAATTGAATGCCTTTCTTAACTTTTGCTTTAGAATACAGATACGCACATACTCCTCTTTAAACTTTAACTTATAAAACAATCCATTGACAAACAATTATTGGTTACAGATGTCATAACTCAAAATTTTCATCCAATCCTTGTTTCTCAACAAAAACAGTATCACTCTCGACTCTCCGTTTGAGACTAGCTGGTCCAGTAACAACGAGATCCAGTGAACAGATTACAATAAACATTGGTCCATCATACAATATCTTCCACGACATACGCATTGTTAAAAATACAAGTGAATAGGGTGTGTGCGGGAACAAGCCCTTGGTTAGAGGCTATAAAAGAGAATGAGTAAATGTGAAAGAACCTATCTACTGGGAGAGAATAAAGGGTAGCATGAGAAGATTTAGGAAGTGTGGAGATATTCTGGGAGATATTCTGGGAAAAGTGAAGAGGTGGAGAGAATCAAGGAAAAGAGGGGAGTGAATCATGGAGAAATCAGTGGGATTTGATGCTTGATGTAAGCTCTATAAATTGAGGCATTTCCCTAATGAGAATTTGCTGGTTTTTGAGTATCCATGCCTACATTAATCTATTTGTAAATTACCCACTAATTATATCTTAATTATTTACTAATCACTTTATTAATGATGTTGATTATAGTGTTTGATCCACCATAGTACATCACAATGCTCAAATTTCAACATGGTATCAGAGCCATGCCTAGAATCCATCAGGTTTATGAGCCCATTATCTAATTAATTAGGATTAGTATATAATTAGAAAATAATCAAAATTTTAGTTAGTTTTCAACTTACCTTTGTACCCCCAGCCAGTGGAGGAGTCCATTCACCTTGCACACTCACAATTAGGTCAAACCCTTCTAGCACATGGTAGCCACCTCAATGCTCTTCAAGCCCATCAACTCCATGCAGCAAACCGCCGAGTAGAAGTGCAGATTTTTGCAGATTAAGAGGCACTGTTTTTCTGAGCTGTTTTTGACATTACTACTTCATCAGTTCAAATGCCTCTAATTCCTCTTAGCCCAAGGTGTTTTCAAGCATGCTCTACAATTTGGTGAAGAGACAGAACTCAATTTCATCAAGTCTACAGTGAGATCCAAGCTCTTCATCAAATCTGCAGGTGACTTTGGTAAAACAGAGATTAAGCTTTCAATATTTGGTCAAATCTTGTGTTTCTTGGCTTAATCCTCTACTATACTCATTGCTATTGATGCCTTTGAAAGCATTTGAGCTCATTTGAAGTCTAAGGCACCGGATCTGGACTCCCCGCATACTCTGTTTTTTGCACACAAAATAGTGGATTAATTTGCTAATTAGTGATTAATCAGTGCTAATCACTATATTTTGGTACAATTGAGGGTTCAAATTAACCATTAGGTATCTGATACAGATCCCTATAACTTCAGATTGCAATTCGGAGTTGGTTTGATACTCCAACCATCCCGTACAAATTGGTTACCCTTGATTTAATGTAATTTTTGGTGATTTTATGCTGATAAATTTGTTGTAATCATCTCTTAAACACCAGATTGAGTTGTAGAAGGGTAGACACTACCCTTGAATCTTGAAATTGGATCAAGAGGCAAGACCCCCTTCACATCACCATGAGTACAGCATAAGAAATAGCCAAATTTAATGGGGAGCAGTTTTACACATGGCAGACAAAAACCATGTATTTGCTCATGAGGAAAAATCTGTGGGGATTAGTTGAAGGAAGAGATGAATGCCCAGAGAGAGGGGAAAATGAGTGGAAGAATAGGAATGAAAAAGCATTGGGACTTGTTGCACTCAGTTTAAATGATGAAATCATTCATCACATCACAGGGATACAATGGGCAAAAGATGCATGGGATGAACTCATTAAATTATTTGGCACACAAGGAAAAAAATTCAAAGATAAATGTGTTAATGCAATTCTACAATTGGACATGAAGGAAAGTGAACCTTTAATCACACACTTGAACAAATATAAAAGCATTAAGCAACAGGTGGCAGCTATTGGCAAAAAGGTAGAAGATGATGAAGCACTAGCTGTACTTCTGAAGAGTGTGGACAAAGGTGAATATGAAAATATTGTAGCAACACTAAAGAATGTACCTGAATTGAAGCTACACGAGATAGAAGCAGCTCTACTAGAGTAAGAGAGCAGAGGCAAAGAGAAGAAATGGCTCGACTCAACAGCAGGAGAAGAAAAAGCATTCTTCACCCGAGGAGGATTCTCTCAAGGGCGAGGACGAGGAAGAGGCAGAGTAGGAGGAAGGACCTTCACTTGCCACAAATGTGGAAAGCCAAGAAACATGGCGAGAGACTACTACAGCAAACCCAGTGGAGAAGGAACGACATCGGCAAACTTCATGGAGGCTCCAAAAGGAAGTGGAGTCAGATCATCTTTTCTAAGAGAGAGAGAGAGAGAGAGAGAGAGAGAGAGAGAGAGAGAGAGAGAGAGAGAGAGACCCCACAACCCAATGTAACCTACCCCAACAAAGTAAAACCACCTCTGAGCCACCGATGATGTAGGCCACGTGGTAGATGTATGTGTGAGCACTTTAGTCAAGGTTGCGGGCACTTATAGTAGCCTTGGACACATAGAGAGAGAGAGAGTGTTAAGGACTACGGAGTTTAGGGACTTGAGGCACTGGTCGCGGGCTGTCAAGTAAGAAAGAAACTTGATGCAAGGTCCAAGTGTGCTAGAGAGTATTCACTTGAGGGGAGGTGTTAAAAATACAAGTGAACAGGGTGTGTGCGGGAACAAGCCCTTGGTTAGAGGCTGTAAAAGAGAATGAGTAAATGTGAAAGAACCTGTGAAAAGGTGAGAAGAATCTACTGGGAGAGAATAAAGGGTAGCATGAGAAGATTTAGGAAGTGTGGAGATATTCTGGGAAGTGTGGAGATATTACGGGAAAAGTGAAGAGGTGGAGAGAGTCAGGGAAAAGAGCTTGAGTGAATCATGGAGAAATCAGTGGGATTTGATGCTTGATGTAAGCTCTATAAATTGAGGCACTGCCCTAATGAGAATTTGTTGGTTTTTTAGTATCCATGCCTACATTAATCTATTTTTTAATTACCCACTAATTACATCTTAATTATTTACTAAATCACTTTGTTAATAATGTTGATTCTAGTGTTTGATCCACCATAGCACATCACAATGCTCAAATTTCAACACGCATGGGTGTCCTCGGCACCACGAGCCTGTGCATCGCCTGGTCGAAACCCTCAAGGATCCTCCTTAGGTGTCTTGGCACTTCACTTAGGGACCGCTTTGTTGGCCCTCGTTCATCGTATCGAAAGCGCACCATTTTAACCGTACCAAGGCTGCTGGTCAAGACCTGGGCAAAAGCTTTGCTGCGTGAGCTGTCCTTTGAACACTCCCCGTCGCCAGCTCTGTTGCAACCGAACTTTCCTTAGAAAAACACATATACCAAATGCTCCCTCCAGCATTCTAGCGTAAGACAGTCCTTTAAGAAAACAGGGTTTCTATGCAAGTTTTCAATTTTGATTTTCTTTTGAATACAATGAGTATATCTTAGATCCGTATCCAAGACTTCTAGATTGCAGGTCTGAATTCCAAATAGAATTCCTCGAATTCTGTAACCTTGATCCTAAGTTTTTGGGACAAGGGAAAAGAATTCATAGATAAATCTCAAGATTTAGTTCTATGGGTTGAATATGGAGTTCAAAGACTTATTTGTGAATCATGTAGGACAAATGAAGAGTATTATGATGCAAGTTGTAGGTATTAAAGCTCTAGTGAGTGAAAAAGCTGCTATTGCAGTCTTGATCAAAATCATGCCTAAGGAGTTTTCATTCGTGGTCACTACTTTGAGAAATCTACTAAATCTTACACTTAAAGAAATTGAAGCATCTCTTTTGGAAGAGGAAAAGAATAAAACGTGTGATGAACAATCAAGCTCAACATCGAGCTTAATGGGGGGGAAAATGCCATGTCTATGTATGTTACATTACCTTCTTGGGATGAGACCCATTTGGGCACCAAGGGGAGGTGTTGAAATATGGTGCGCATCATGTCATGTATGGGGCACATGTTGTTGAGATATCGAGCTCATCTAGTGAGGCGGTGGACACTCATGACCCGCCTGGGGGATAGGCCCCACACTTACACCACTGGCATGGTTGGTGAGATCATGGGTAATATGAAACAACAATAACACGTAGGTGGAAGAGGTCAATTCAGAGGCAAGGGGAGTCAAAGAGGTCGTGGAAATTGGCAAAGGTAGTATAATGATACATGTGGATGCTTTTATTGTGGTAAGCCTGGACATGTGCAGGGGCAGATTGTTATAAGAAGTAGGCTGACATGCAAAATGGAAAATTACAACAAAACAACTATGCATCCTCGAGCAGAAACAATGAGGATAATGAAAGGTTGTTTGTTATGCAGCATGTCGTTAATGCCATGTCTGAAAATGTTGAAGCATCACATAAAGATGGTGTATGGTACGTTAATTCAGGTGCTTTGAACCACATGACAAGTCATGGGGAGTGGTTCAAGGAGATGAAAAACCTTGAAAGACCAGGTTTTGTGGAAACAGGGGATGACACTGCTCATCCAATTGCCCATGTTGGAGATGTGCCATTGTCTATGTAGGATGGCAAAGTGAAGTACCTTGCAGATGTACTTCATGTTTCGAACATAACAAAGAATCTGGTTTTAGTTGGCCAGATGATTGAGCAAGGTTTACAGGTTTGGTTTAACCCTGATGGTTGTTATATTGAAGACTTTAAAGATCAGTGCAAGTTGGTTGCAAAAGCAACAGAGTGGGTAGAATGTTTACATTGAATGTAAACATGCCTGAAGTGAGTGCTGCGATGTTTGCAAATGGTTCAGGAATTGTTGCAGAAACAGACATTTGGCATAAAAGAATTGGACATGTGAATGTGCAGAGAATGAAGTCTATGCAGACTAAAGGAATTATTACAGGGCTGCCAAAGTTTAAAGTTCAAGGTATGCAGAAAATATGTGAAGCATGCTAATTTGGAAAGCAAACAAAGCATGTATTTCCACATGATAGAAATGTGAGCAGAAATGTACTAGATGTTGTGCATTCATATGTATGGGGTGGAAGACCATGTCTATGGGAATGTGACATTTATTGATGACCACACAAGGAAAGTGTGGGTATACTTCATGAAGGGGAAGAGTGAGGTGTTCACTCATTTTCAGAATTTCAGAGTTATGATTGCAAAAAGCAAACATGGAAACATGTAAAGTGCCTAAGGTCAGATGGAGGGGGAGAGTACTTCTCCAATGAGTTCTCTAAATTTTTGAAGAAGAGTGGTATTCAGAGACAGTTTACATGCAGATACACTCCGCAGCAAAATGGAGTTACTGAGTGGAAAAACAGGCACATTGCTGAGCATTGATGGGAGAGAAGAATATGTCACATAGCTATTGGGCTGAGGCTATTTTTATAGCAGTTTACATCATGAACAGGACTCCAACTACAGCCATACATGATGTAACTCCAAAGGAGAGGTTTACTTGCAGAAAACCTAATTTGTCTCATCTGAAAGTCTTTGGATGCATTGCATATGTGCATGTGCCAGATGTGCTAAGAACTAAGCTGGATCCAAAAGCTGAAAAATGTGTGTTTATTGGATATTCCCTTGAGCAAAAGGGATACAGGTGTTTTAACCCTGCTACTACACGTGAATTGAGGGTAAGTAGGGATGTTGTTTTTTAATGAGAGGAGCTGCTAGTATGTTGCTAAAAAAGAAGCTGTTGGGGCTGATGTGAGTGGGAATGTGGTTGCACAGAATGCATGTCAGCAATCACAGCCTTTGAGTGGACCAAGAGAGTCCTCATCTAGTGGTTCAATTGATAGACCATGGAGTGGCAGGCTGCGTCATAATACCAATCCTGCAAATGTGATTAGTACATCACATAAAGGCAAAGAGAAAGTGGTTGAGTCCCTTAGTATGCTTGACATTTTTGCAGGGCATTCTCATGTTGATGGAGAGTCTAGTGGCTTAGAGATGAGCCTTGATGAGGATCTTGGGATACCAACTATGAGAACACCTGGTGTAAAGAAGGCAATTGAAGCCATGAAAGCTGCAAAGATCTGGGAGAGTGAAGAATCCTGTGCAAAGGTTTACCTATGATGGTTATGTGGCACATCACTATGCATACATGGCAAAAGTTGTACAGGTTGTAGAGCCCACATGCATTAATGAGGCTATTGGAAATGTGTGTTGGGAGAAAGCTATAGATGAGGAGATGGATGCACTATATGGAAATGAGACTTGGGATCTAGTGCAATTGCCTGAAGGCAAGAAAGCCATTGGGGATGCAAGTGGGTATACAAAGTAAAACATAACAGTGATGGAAGCATAAGCAGGTATAAGGCTAGATTGGTAGCCAAAGGATATGCGCAGACATATGGCATTGATTATGAGGAAACTTTCAGCCTAGTTGCCAAGATGGCAACAGTGAGAGTTGTGATAGCAGTGGCTGCATCAAAGCAATGGTCTTTACATGAGATGGATGTAAAGATTGCATTCTTGCATGGAGATTTGCATGAAGGGGTGTATATGTTGCAGCCACCTAGTTTTGAGGATGTGAGTCACCCCGAGCATGCTTGCAGGTTGAAGAAAGCCTTGTATGGCTTAAAACAAGCACCAAGTGCATGGTTTGACAAGATTTATGAATATCTTGAATATCTTGTCACTATTGGCTTTCATGTAGCCAATGCATATTTCTCGCTGTATGTGAGACACAATGATAAAGGGGTTGTGCTTGTTGTCATCTATGTAGATGACCTGATCATTACGGCGGGGGGGACCATGATGTAGAGATCTTTGATGTAAAGATCTTGCTTAGACAGAAGTTTGAGATGAAGGATCTGGGGGAACTCAGATATTTCTTGGGCATTGAGGTGATTAGGTCAACACATGGTATTGGATTACTGCGCAGAGATAGTATGGCGGCTTGGACATGTTGTCCAAGTATGGTATGACACAGGCTGTAAGCCTATCTCAGTTCCATTGGATCAGAATGGCAAGTTGTGAGTGTAGATTCAGGAGAGATTTTGGAGGATCCTACTATGTATAGGCGCATAGTAAGAAGCTTGATCTACATGATGATCACCAGGCCAGATTTGAGCTATGCTGTTGGGTTGGTGAGTCAATTTATGCAAGTTCCTCAGAAGCCGCATTTGGATGCATTAAGACGCATACTGAGGTATGTGAGGTCTACTTTGCATTGTGGACTATTTTATGAAACTAGGACTGAGATATGTGTACATGGGTACACGGATGCTGATTGGGCTGGTAGTATCTCAGATGTAGAAGATCTACTAGTGGCTTCATGTTTTGTTTGGGGAGTGCTGCTGTGACTTGGAGCAGCAAGAAGCAGCCTACGGTTTCTCTATCCAGTACTACAGAGGCCGAGTACAGAGGTGCTGCTATGGCAGCATGTTAGGTAGCTTGGTTGTTGAGAAAGCTACTTGCAGATTTGGGTCTATCAATGGATAGACAAGTTGTCATTTTTTGTGTCAACATTAGCAGTAAACAGTTGGCTAGGTTCGAGTTTTTCATGCTCACACGAAGCATATAGAGGTCCACTACCATTTTGTCAGAGAGAAGGTTTTGGTAGGAGACGTTGACCTTATTTATGTCAGCACACAGGATCAGGTCGCTGACATCTTCACCAAAGCATTGGGTACAGAGAAGCTCCACAGATTCAGGGCTTTGCTTGGTGTACATGAGATGGAGTTGAGCTCGAGCAGGAGTGTTGAGATATCGAGCTCATCTAGTGAGGCGGTGGACACTGATGACCCGCCTAGGCGGGATAGGCCCCACACTTACACTACTGGCATGCTTGATGAGATCATGGGTGATATGCCAGTGGGATGCCAGGCTGTGTGATAGCCATTCTAGTGACTGGCATAGTTATAGCACAAGCTCATTTAGTTGGGTTCATACTATAGAGAACCCTAGTATGTATTTGGTTGAGTACCTTTTTATATCGTGTACTCTTATCTGACCTCAATGTGCATACATACACCCAATGGCAACTGTTGACCTCCTTGCAGCACACACAATGTCTGCACAACCAATCTGTCTTCCTACAGTTCTTAAAATAGAGTTTTGCATAGAATCGATGACTTACCCGCAATGCTTGAAATCACCTACTTTCTTAAAATAGAGTTCTGCATAGAATCGATGACTTACCCGCAATGCTTGAAATCACCTACTTTCTGAAAAATGGAGATCCTAACGCGCTTGAAACGCATTTTCGGCCCCAAAAATTCTGTCCAATAGGACTATATAGTTGCCCTATAGCTTTACTCCCGTGAAGAAAGCTCCTCAAGCAGAGATCATTTGTCAGTGCCTCCCGTGGAGCTCCCAACAAGGGTGTAGTCGCCAACACAAATAGGGAGGAGTAGATGAAGCTCTTACCCTCGTACCGCTTCATGTGCTTCTCTTGCTTGCAGCTCAGCCCTTAGCATGAACTAGGCTCTGATACCATGAAAAGATGTAGGGGAGAGGAGAGCTTGAGCTCTTGCAAGCACACACACACTCACAAAACCCTAAAAGAGAACACACAAGGTGAGAGGCTAAAAATCTTCCTCTTCTTCACACAACACTCAACACACCATATACAAAGATAAGAGTACACACCATATGAAAAGGTACTCAACCAAATACATACTAGGGTTCTCTATAGTGTGAACCCAACTAAATGAGCTAGTGGCTGTCACATAGCCTGTCATCCCATTGGTCGTATATATCACCCATGATCTCACCAACCATGCTAGTGGTGTAAGTGTGGGCCTATCCCCTAGGCGGGTCATCAGTGTCCACACTGCCTCACTAGATGAGCTCGATATATCAACATCATCCGAAGGGCATGGCTCAAGGTAAAGCTATTGGAGGCTCATCTTGTATCTAAGCTTGGAAATCCATGACCAGTTCTTGGGCTGCCAAGAGTCTTTCCTTCTCCTTGATGTAATTAGGGTATTTGGCAAGCTTTTTAGGGAGCTAGAGTGTCAATCGGTTCCCTAGCTCAGGTGGCTGAGTGTAGCAGATGTTCTTATATTCTGACAAAGAGGTTGATGCATGTGTGGTCATGGCACCTTCCACTCTTAATAACTACTCGGCTATCCCCTTTGCCAATTTTTATGGTTTTCTTTCTCAAGCGTCTAGTTACTTGTGCTTGTTCAAGGACATTCTTTGAAGATAAGATGTTTGCGTATCCCTGGTCTTGCAAGGTCGAGGCCTCTGCTCCTACTGTTGCAGCATGAGCTACAGCCCTCTGTCTATTCTGCAATCTGGTCACGATAGCAAGAGGGATCGTATGGATAAAGTTGTCTCTTACACTCAATAGGCTAATGCTGGTGCTAGATTAGCTTAATGAGATTTCCATGTTGTCCCTGGTCTCAGAGTAGGACAATCCCTATATATATGGTCTATCCCACACCCAACACATAAAGGGGTTAATGCAAAAGTGCCTACAGAGGTACTTTTGCAATCCCTTTATTCATTGGACACTTAGCTACTAGGTGAGCTAATGTGCAATGGTAACATTGCATGGGTGGTTGTTTAGCCAATGTATTCATGTCCCGTCCCTGTGGGGCAGCTAAGTACACTGAGAACATTTGGCCGCCCTCCATCATGTAGTGGCTTAGAATTTGGGAGGGTGGACTGATTGGCTCCAGAGATTCGTAGGTGGGACCTTCAGCAACTTCCTCCTCGTCCCCTGCTTTCAAAATTTCTATTAGGATTGACTGACGAACATAGGTGTGACTTGTGTTGTGTAGGCAGCAGGGCACGGGCTTGAGGTAGAGCACGGGCTTGAGTAGTCCTTTGCTGACAGCACTTTGTGATTTCATGATTGCCCCATCTTTGGCAATACGTGCAATAGAGGGTGGAACAGGGTCCCAGATGTGGAAACTATGTGCTGATATGGTTAGCTTGATAAATCGGGCACCATACTAGCTCCCTCTTCGGATAGAGTTGGGGTTGGACAACCCCCGATCTTGGCCTTGGCCGGTTCTCCAATGCTGGATCATTTGCTACATTAATGCAATGGCCAACTACTCAAATTATTGTCCAAAGGTGGACTCCTTGCTCTTCCCATTGGATTTGGTGTGCTGGTGGTCTTGAATGAGGCTTCTAATGTACCCTCATGAAGTTCTTAGGAACGTGTTCCCTTGAAGTTGTCCTCGAAGTCCATAGCACTCCTATAGCATTGCTCAAAGGCGGTATGGTCCAAGGTATAAAAGGAATTGTGTAGGGGTACATCCTCTAGATCTTCAAAAATCTCCCCATTAACCTTTCATCAGAGAACTTGTCTCTGGCACTGCAATGGGAGTGGAGATATCTGACTCTGTTGATGTAATCTCGGATGGTTTCACCATCCTTTTTTCTAACTTTGTGTAACTGCTCAATAGGACTCCATCTGGTTCCTTGCAATGGGAGTGGAGATATCTGACTCTGTTGATGTAATCTCGGATGGTTTCACCATCCTTTTTTCTAACTTTGTGTAAATGCTCAATAGGACTCCATCTGGTTCCTTGGATGAGAATATCCAACCTTGAAGGTCTCTTTCAAGCCTTTGAAGGTGGCCTTATCTTATCTTTTCAAGGACCTACACCATTGGTCGGCCTTACTGTCTAGGATGAGGCCAAAGGCACTCACCTTAACTTAATTATCCACATGGCCAAAGGCTTCATAGATCTAGTTAACTATCTCTAAGTGCGGGATGGGGTCTCCAATCCCATCAAACTTAGTGATTATCTTGGAGATGTTTGTGGGTTTGTTCCCCTATAGTCTGGGTCTTGGTATTAGTTGAGCTGGTGCTGGGGACGTGGTGCCAGCAACCACCCCCTCCCTATTTCCATGGCTATTATCAATATTTTCGGTATTAGCCCTGCAATGGTTGGAGTGGGTGCTGGTTGGGGAATGATGGGTGGAGGAGTTGGGCTAGGAGGATAGACCATTGCAAGCCCTTGTCTCATGGGTGGGTTGGGCTGTGTCTCATGTGGCCCCATGTGGTACCCTAGATATGCTCCTCGAGCTGGGTATTGTTGATATACAAGTGGCCTAGGCTGATATGATGGGGCCAAGTAGGCCCATTCTCTTTGATACGACATTTTAGGACCTTGGGAAGCTGGATCTCACCCCAAGTTTTGTATGGGTCTTTGGTCCTGGATTGGTGGATGAGTCTGGGTTTGTTGGCGAATGTGTAGGAGAGGTAGGGTCTTGCTCCTAGACAGGTGGCTTGTCCATACATTGAGCCTCAAGTTCTCCTCTTTTGAGGTCAAGACTATCTCGTCCCATGCTGGGATGATATTTGCTCTCACTGGTGCTGTCAAAGACTAGCATCATTTGGCTCTAAGCGGTATTAACTGATGGATCTGACCTTATGAGCAAGGGAGCTTCAAGAGAGTTTATATCAACAAAGAGAGGGTTGTTTCGCACGCACCAATCCTCCCAAACGTAGGTGCATGAATGTGTGGAATTACTGTGTTGGACCCCCTAAGAACAGTTTTTTTTTTTGGAATGGTACGGTCGTACGCTTTAAGATGATATGGGCTTACACTACATTGAGTACACGGGCATACACTTCTCAGAGAAGATGACACAAGCGTACGCTTCTTGGAAGACATGGATGTGGTTTCAGGAAGGAACTGGCATGTGCTTTAAATGATGAAGGTACAGGCATGGTGAAAATGACATGCGTGTGGCAAGATGATGGTACAGGCATGGCAAGGTTGCCACGGGCATAGGCTTCAAAAAGGACAGATTGTGTGGGCGTGAAAAAAATGGCATGGATGTACGCTTGTAGTAGGCGGGACAAAAGCAATGGAACGAGCATGGCAAAATTAAAGGGAACAAGCGTGGCAAGGTTGGAATAGGCGTATGCATTAGAAAGGAACGGCCATGCACTTCAAATGGTACGGGCATTCACTTCCAATTTTCAAAGATTTTTAACACTCCATGTCTCATTGTTGCCACCTATAAATATTCTCTATCAGTGCAATTGTACCCCTTGTTTAATGAATTTTATGTTTACTTAATGCAATTGTTCCCTTTTTAACACCCACTGCCAAATTAATGGCTAGAGATCTCACAAGATTTGCCTAGGAGAAATGGAACGGGCATGGCAAACCTGCCACGATCATTCACTCTGTGAATGGAACGGGCATTCACTTTTCTCAGAGGTTCATCTAGAATGAAAATTTTACCTACTTCCCTCCTCTTATTTCTGCAAATTATGTTTCAAAAAATTTATTTTTCTAGGGGGCTAGAGCTACTCTCTAGCTACCTCAAAAAATTTATTTTTCTAGGTAGATACTCTCTAGCTACCTATTGATACCTAGAATGCATAAAGAAACCTAATAAATTAAGATTAATTTGATGATTAATCTATTGTGCAAACTTAATAAAAGTTAAGCAAAAAATCAGAATTTGTATGAATGTTAAGAGAAAAAATTGAACACCGACTTGTGTCTCCCACATTTGGTGAAGACTTCAATGCTCCAATGCTCCGGTTGAGACCTCCATAGCCCCATTAAACACAATCAAACAAACAAACAACATGCAACCAACCAATGGATTTGCACTCCAACTGAGCAAAATGAAGACTCTAGCACATGAAATGTGTGGAGGACCTTAAGCTAAGTGCTATCTCTAGTAGCGGTGCCAAAGATGTTAAGCTAAACATACAACCTTGCACACAAGATAGGGAAAGAAGAAGAGAAACAATCATGCAAGGGTCGAGTCGAAGATTAGCACTTAGCCAACTCTAATGAGGCTTAGTCCCCTATGTGAGGCCACTAGGGGCTCACTCCACCACCACTTGTGTCACCTCAAGCGGAGATTCACAAGCTAGGTGAAGAGAAAAGAAGGAGGGAGCTATGGAAAGCTCAACCTTCACTCCATGCCAACATGCATGCAAGAGGGATCTCGGTAGAGAGACAAGAGAGGGGAGAGGAGAGGAGAAGCTAGATCATCACCATCCCTAACATGCACACACAACAACAATCAAGCATGTAAGCATCTACAACACAAGCAAGTATCCACAAGCTCAAGCTCAAGCTCAATCTCAAGAGAGAGAGAGAGAGAGAGAAAAAAAAAAACTCAATTGAGACTAATGGGATTGTCCGCCTTTCATATTCCGTAAAATGTATTATATACAAGAGATCTCATTTTACAACGGATGGCTGCCCATTTACAATTGGGGGCCCAAAACTAGCTTCCTAGCTCTATGTACATCTCATTCCTGACGAGCATTACATAAGCTGTAAGCTCGGTTATCCCATATCTCTTTTATCAATCAGCGCTTTACACGAGTACAAAAAGATAAGTTATAAGAAGCATGGCCACCACGCTTGAAAACTGATGTTAACCGAAGTGGTTAACATTTATAGGTAGGTTGTGAGTGAGTAGAGAGTTAAAAAAATAATAAACAAAAATAAAAACAATAAAAATACAAAAATACAAAAAATAGAGAATAAGAAGATAACTATCGCCATGTAGGTTCCTGGTAGGACTCTTGGTTACTAGTGATGGTACCTTAAGACCGATGCCTTGGTCTTCATGGGGTGGGACCTTGGATCTCAAATAAGTGTGATTAAATAAAGGACTCAGCCATCACCATCGCCACCCATCAAATAAATCGGATCAAAGAAAGGACTAAGCCATCACCCTAATCAGAAGATTCTTTGTGGTTTTAAGATACTCATGTGGAGGTCTTTAGGCCATTGCGTTGGTCTCCATGAGGTGGTGCCTTATTCTAACTTATACTTATTTATTTATTTTTAAAAATAACAAAAGAAAAGCTACATAAATAAAAACCTTATCACTTTACAATTTTACCTATAGAGTTAGAATAAATCTTGAGACGATTTTCAAAAGAAAGTTAAAAGGTATCAAGACTAAGGTTATAACCATAGGCATCTTCTTAAAACAACTTCATGTATAGACAGGTAGTGCTCATTTCTAAGTTAGATCGGCTTTAATAATTATCTTTTAGCAACTATATGGAATTTGACCAATTATATAAAATATTCAAGACTGTGTATTTCTTGTTAAATCGTTAAAGCTTTAATGTTTACTTTTGCAACACTTTACTTGCTTAGTCTTGCCTTGTTGTGCAGATCTTGTGAGGTTATATGAGTATAACTATGCCTTACTCTAGTAATCCAAATATGGCTGCTACATAGCCTTATTGTCCATCAATGGCATACCAACTATAATCTCACCAACCGTGCCACTAGCATAAGTGCAGAAGTTGTCATCCAGGCGGGTCATCAATGTCTGCAATGCTAGTTGAGCTAAATATCTTAACACCAAGAACATCTTATAATGGGCCCCTATGATGATGGGCCTACATGAGCTAAGGAGATTAATATATTTGGACCTAGTAAACATCTGAAGTCAGGGCCCCTATTGACTTGCTCATAAAGTTCCAGGACTCCTCCAAGATTCCTTCCCTCGAAAGTCCACAAATATGAAGGGTGTACTACGATGGTCAATCACACAATTCCTATTATGAAAGGATCAAATCCTTCAAGGCATAGGGTACTCAATGAGCCCTAAGTAATCCAAGATGGTCAAGGAGGAATAGGCTTATAGAAGTTGGTTTCATTTATGAGATTGAACATATAGAGTATCCCCCATTATGATAGTGCCCAAGAAAATAGGTCAAGGAGGAACAAGCTTGTAAAAGTTGGGTTTGCTTATAAGATTGAGCATACAATGTGTCCCCCATTATGATAATACCTAAGAAAATGGGAAATTGAGAGCTTGCGTTGACCTCAAAAGAGTAAATGTAGGGATCGCTATCCTTTGATGTGAATAGAACATGTGCTTGAGCAAGTGGAGTAGGCAAGTGTTGCATGACGAATGAAGATCAATACAAGGATGCAACAAAAAAGACACTTAGGGCTCTTGTAAAGAATTCCAAGTTGTAGATGAATGTGGGAGAGGGCTTGATAATAATCCCACATGGGAACTTTTGGGAGTTCGAGTTTTTGTATAAAAGGTGGCCCATTTGAGAGCTAAGGGGACTCTTTGGTCATTTGGTTGAGAGGCTCATAGAGAGAGCTTGCTCCATAGCTCCATCTCATGTGCTCTCCCAAGGCTCTCCATCTCCATTCTGGCTTCAATCTTGTACTCTCTATTCTCTACATTTTCAATGATATGAGGTTATGGTCTACACACTTGCTAATCTAGATTTCTTAATGATGTTTTGATGCTAAAAAACTGATTTGTGAATTGTAGAGTGCATGTGATGAAGCTTGTGCATGAAATGATGTGTAGTTGAGGCTTGTGTGATAGCTCTTTGCATGTTAGATTCTTTGCATAAGTTGCATTTTTATGCTTAAGTGTAGCCTAATCTTGATGCTTTGATTATGTTAGATTGATTGCTTGAGTGTTGAAGAAGGATTGAGTAGGACTAGAAGTCATTAGTGTGTGGTTAACTAATCTTCTCCCATTCGGGATAGCCTCTATGCGCTAACCGGGTTGCACTCACGGATTGACAAAGTGTGTGGGTTGGAGTGTAGCCTCCGCTATGCTATGATGTCCCAAACAATGGCGCCGTTGTCGGGGAACGCACACCTAAGTGAGTGAAGGGTGTTAACCATTACTTCCTACTAAGTGCTCCATTGATTGCAAAATCGTGGATTAGGGTAGATTAGAGTAGAGTTTGCAAGGGCATTGAGTGTGTGATCTCAAGGGCGCCTTGTGTGTTTTCGGTTTTTTGATTAGAAGCAAAAAAAATTAAAACCCCATTGCATTAGAGTAATCCCGCCATTAAGTAGGTTCAAGTGGTTTCTGTTTTTGTATTTTTTGACGTCGAGCGAAGGAGGAAGAAGATGGTGAAGGCAAAAGGCTGCTGGAGCTGAAGCAAAGAAATATATATATATATATATATACTTTGAAGCGTGGCTGTTTGTGCCAGCAGCTCGAAGGGCTGTTGGGCGGCCGGCTGAAAGCGAGGCGGGGAGAAGAAGGCTGTTGGAGGCGCCTTTAAAAATATATATATATATATATATATATATGTTGACGTGGCAGCCTGCAGAAGCATTGTGGGAGGGCAGCTGACCACGTCAGTAGAGTCGAAGCATTGCATGGAGAGCAAGGCGTGGAGAGCAGGGTGTTGCTGTAGGCGGACTGCAAAGAGCACACGTCTGCATCGAGTGCTGTGGAGGGGGGCGCCTGCAACTGACGCGACAGTGGGAGTGGAAGGCGTCGGCGTCGGCAGCACTGAGTGGAAGGCGACTGAGTGGAAGGCGTCGGGACGTCGAGCTGTGTGAGGCGAAAGACGTCGAGCTGTGTGAGGCGGAAGGCGTCGGCAGCAGCTGAGTGTAGGCGGGCAGAAGCGAAGAAAGCGAAGTGGGAGCGCCTGTTGCAGTAGGCGGTGGTGGAAGGAGCGTCGAAGAGGAGGTGGTGAACGCTGAAGGCCGCGTGGAGAGCAAAGCGTGGAGTGGAAGGCGTTTGCATTGGGCGCAGCCTGCAGAGCAGTGCGTGGGGGTAGCTGCAAGAGAAGCAGAAGCAGCCGGCAGCTAAGCAAAGGAAAGCGAGGCACATTGAAGACGACTGGGTGCGCCGGCGAAGAATCCGGGAGGCAGCGAGGAATAAGGTTGGTGTATTTTTAATTTTTTTATTTTTTATTTTTGTAATTAATTTTTCATGTTTTTGTATTTTTTTAAATAAAAATAATAAAAATAATAAATAAATAAACAACAAAACAATTAAAAAAAGAAAAAAAAGAGAGAAAAGCGAAAAAAGAGAGAAAAAAGAAAGGAATTTTAAAAAAAATATTAAAAAAACAATTTTTATTTTCATATTTTGAGTCCATTTTTATTTCTTATTTTTTTGTAAAATTTTGCATAATTAAAGTAGCTTGCATTTTTTTTAGAATTTTTGTAATTGTGCGCATAATTAGTAGATTCATATTTTATGTAATTAGTACGAAATTTATTAGTTTTTTTAAAAAAAACAACGAAAGGAGAAGAAAACAAAAGAAAAGAAATAGAAATTAAAAAAAATAAAAAAAATAAAAAAAATCTATAAATTAAGTGTTTTTTAGGAGTCTACTTTTTTGCATATTTTGTAATTCTTCATTTTTTTTAAATTTTTTGTAACTTTGTGCATAATTAGTATTTTTTAGCGTGATTCATAATTTTTGTAATTTAAAAAAAAGTAAAAACATAAAATTATTTTAAAAAAATCATTTAAATATATATATATATATATATATAATAAAAAAAGAGGATAGATAGTTACACCACACATACTCATTTTAGTTGCATTTAGGTAGGGTAAAATATATATATATATATATATATATATATATATAACAAAAAAAACAAAAAAAACAAAAAAAACAAAAACAAAGACAAAACAAAAAAAACAAAAAAACACATAAAAAACCAAAAAAAAATGACCTTATGCACTTGCGGTCGGGACGTCTTATAGATTCTGCCATAGGGCCTAGGGCACCTTCTAGAGTACCTACGCAAGAAAGTGGGACCCAATCGATAGGAAATTTGGCAGATATTGCTGAAACCCTTTCTGAATCCCAATCCGATACCCTTTCCTCCAGAACAACTAGCTCATTGTCCATGGACAATCTAGGGCCGTCAAATAGTCATTTCGTAGCCCCAATTAGGACACCCACAAGATCTTTTAATCCATTTGAAGCCGACACCATGGGGTTAACACTCAATGTGAGACTCCAATATGTCTACACAAATGCTCAAGGAGCTGAGATCTTTAGGGACCCACAACAACGGTATCTTGTTAAGATCGCAGACATTTTCTCAGAACTTGATAGAGCACCTCTGACCAGGGTAACATGTACATGGGTGGAGATGGTGTTCGCTACGAAGTCACCTACCATCCAGAAAATGTAGACAAATTAGGGGCGCTCTCTAAAACCGAGTTCTTAGACTTATCAAAACTTTCCAGAGCAAGGGAGTCTAGAGATGATTGGCTCATTGAGCCGAACATGCCTGGACCCTCCAATGCCCAGTCCTCAAAGCCATCCATTGATGATTTACTTCTTGTAGATCTAAATTTGGAAAGGGATAGGAAAGGCAAGAGCAAAATGGATCAGGGGGCTGAGAACCAATGGGAGTTTGTACGACAAATTCCAGTGACAAAGGTCTTACAGGATGACCCACTTCAAGAGGTCTATAAGGACTCGTTAGAGGGATATTATGCCACAACTAGATTGCCACAGCTAGATCTTCCTCTCTAGCACTGGTGGTGGTAGTTGAGAAGCTTGCAGGACACATAAACCGAATAATTGATAAATGGGCCAATGAATACCGAACCTTAGATTGGAAAGAGATTCGGGAGCTCATGTGGAAAGGACAACCATTATTCATGGAAGTGTTCTCAACAAATACAGCCAAACCAGGAGAGACAGCCTTTCTTGGAGAAACTGTTGCCCCTCCCCTACGAGAGTTCAATAGTGAGCGACCCTCAACATCAAAATGGACCACTGCTAGTAGCCCAACCCTAGCACCAAGACATTATCTGACACCAAAAGTGCGGCCACAGATCACACCCCAACAACATTTTTCTTACTATAACAATCGGAGGGTAGGGGAGCCAACTCGGCCTCCCATAAATGCACCTCCTGAAATGCGGGTGACAAGATCTTTAGAGGGGTTTGGTGAGGCTAGTAATAGGGTACCCACACCAATTTTGGATGCATGTGGACCATCTTTCCAAAGAGAGGAACAATTCCCACTGAGAGTGAGAGGCCGTAGGCCCTATGATGAGTATTCAAGACAAGTAAGGCCATCAACTCTTCAGAAACTGGTAAAGAAGTATGAAGGGTCGGGAGATCCATATGACCATGTAGCAGCATTTAGGCAAGCAGTTCGAGCTGAGCAAGTGGCTGATAAGCATACTCAAATTGAAGGATTTGGACTCACTCTTGAGGGAAAGGCCCTTGCTTGGTTTCAGGCACTAGAGGCTTCAGACAAATCTTCTTTACGAGTTTTGGAAGAGAGATTCATTGTTGCTTTTTCCTTGATGGGAATTCAACATGACACGGTAGCACACATCTACTCTTTCAAGCAAGGCGAGAATGAGAGTGTTAGAGACTGTGTAAATAGAATGAAGCAGTACATTAATCGTTGCCTAGAAGATGAGAAGCCCGCCCAAAGTCGATTAATTTCTCTCTTCTTAAAAGGACTCAAAAATTCAACACTGCATACACATCTCTATGCAAAGAAGCATACAAATTTCAATGAGTGTTGCCATGATGCTATGGATTTCACCGATAACTTCAAATTCCAAGATGGGTCTGGCCCTGAGGTGAAAACTAGAGATCAGTGGGGTGATGACCAAAGTTCAGGGTCTAGCGCGCTAGTAAATCCAGACCAGATAGCTAACCTAGTACTAAGGAGATTGGGACAGACCTATCGTCCACCCATGCAGCCACAACAACAGCAGCAGAGAATGAGGAGTGTACTTCCTACAGGTCCTCATCTTTGTGGAGCATGTGGCGATAACCATAAAACAGAGGAATGTAATACCTTTTCTCCTCTAGTCACAAACCAACCCACAAAGAAGTGGTGCCAAGCCTGTGCTTGGAACTTTACCCATACCACACAGGAATGTACTCGCATTGCAAGAATGAGACAGGAACGTGAGCAGCCAAGGGGTGGAGTGGCTCCACAAATGTATCAACAGTATACTAATTTTGAACGTAAGCCACCGATGGCACAAGAGCAAGCACGACCTGTTCTTGGTGCCCAACCTCTTGCTCCTGGGACTGCTCCTGTGAGGGTTGTCGACTACGACAATTCAAATATGTGTAGAGACTTGGTGAACCCAGGCTATGTGGAGGAGGAATATGCATCATATTCATCCAAAGAAAATATCTTTGAAAGTCCCGCATACCCAAGCAGCAGACTCAACCAGGGGAAAAAAACTCTTTGATGTTGCTAGGCGGCTACCAACCTAGGACTCCAGGCCCCTCAGGTCAATGGCAGCCAAGGAAAGTAGAGGCCAAACCAATGGGCCCCTGTTATGAGTGCGGAGAACCCCATTGGGCTCGTGATTGTCCACATCGCTCAAGGCAAGCATCTCGATACAATACAACAGTACAACAGTTTCCACCAATTGAAAGATATTGTCTAGGGTGTTGTGTAGAACACTTCCCAAAGGATTGTCTGCTGAAACCACATGAGGAAGGCACCTCTCAACCAAAGGTCTCACTCAACCTTGTAGGGGCAGTTCCATCACCACCTTCATCTGAGAATGAGGATGTCGTGCCACTTAGAGTCATGACTAGATCACAGACACGAAATGCCGAAATACAGACTGATGAGACACCTCGAACTAGGGATGCAAAGGCAAATCTAGTGGACAATAGAAAAGAGACCACTAGGAGGAAGAAGAACCGAAACAAGCGAACTAAAAGTGCATCCACTAGTTCTCAAGAAGCCTCTAAACAAAACATGAGGGATAAAACTTTTACATCCCAAGAAGTGCATGAGGAACATTAACCTCAACCTGGGCCTAGTGCTAAACAAGATGAGGCTAGTACGACTGAGGATAGTTCTGGGGGTTCTGTTTTTGTGGATAAAGTGAATGAGACTCTAGATGCCATCATTGATGCTCATAGAAGTCGCATTGCAGCTTTATCTGAGCTACCCAAGAAGCTTCAAGAATACCCAAACCCTCGTGAGGAGAAGCTCAATCTAGCTGTACATCAGCAACTCATTAGGGAAGCTCAGACAATACTTGAGGGACCACCACCACCTATTCCTCAGGGCCCAACCTCTATTAAGCCAACATTAGGAAAGCTCAGACAATACTTGAGGGACCACCACCACCTATTCCTCAGGGCCCAACCTCTATTAAGCCAACATTAGAAACCATACCGGAAGTATCATCAAGTCGGGAAATGAAAAGTGAGCTCATTTCACGAGCTCATAGCGAAAGGTCTGCACCAATTGACACCCAATTGAAAGGAGGTATTTTGCCACCACCTAGCCTTGTCTTCCCATGCAATGATGAAGTTATTGATGCTAATGAGGACATGGCAAATGAGATGTGGGCCGCAGTTCATGAGAAAGTTAATGAGAACATGTCCTCTATTAGTTCGCCACCATTCTCTGAGGTGGATTTTACCAGGGGCACGGAAAACAACTTTGGACGCCCAAGCATCCAGGAGGAAGTTCAAACAATTGTTTCTCCTAGAAGTAAGCATACAATGAAAACCTTACCATCATATCTGGGAGAATATGAGAACTGTTCTCAAATCTTGAGGATACCCTCCATGCATAAAAGGTTGACAAAGGAGAAGGATATAAGTATCGTGCAAGCTATTTTGTCAGCACCAGTGGCTTGTACCTTACCATTGCTTGATTTGATAAAAATTTGACTTGAGTTGTGGAATGATATTGCCACATGTTTGTCAGAGCAGGTATTGCTACAAAAGGGTCACCATGAGTGTACTATACACCCTGAGACAAAGCATGTTATGCCAGTTCCTATCAACAAAGTAGGAAAATTTTGTGAGGACGATCAGGGAAATGCTACCCTCCCATTAGAAGTGCGAAAAGTAGTTTCAACTGCAATACTTGATAGTGGTGCAGGAGTGGGCATTGTGACAAGGTCCATTTGGGAAAAGTGGGGCAAACCAGCTATTAAGAGTACCAGGATGCGCTTGCAGCTAGCAGATGGAAGCTTAGAACATCCCCTTGGGCTGCTTGAGAACATATTGGTCACCACATGTGGGATTGAATATGAGCACACCTTTGCAGTAGTGGATTTTGGAAAGCATCCAAACTATGAAGTGATATTGGGTAGACCATTCATGCGACAATTTCAAATGATTCAAGATTGGGGATACAATTATTTGAACCTCCGACATGATTCTGTCATCACAAGGGTCAACCTAAGGAATCACTCATATCGTGATGTAACAAGGTCTCCAATAGATGAGTTTGATTCTGCTTCATCTGAGGGCTCAAGAGTTACATTGTCAGACGGGCGAGAAGATCTGTGGATGTGTGGAGACTCATGTAGGGATTACAACACTGAGAGACTTAAGGGTAATCGAAGTGTATCAGACGAGGCATACATTCCACAACCCTTCCCTGAGCATTTAATTGATCCATTAGAATGGAGTCATGTCCTTGCAACATTATCGACATGTGCTTTACCGAAGCCAATTCAATTTTGTAACTCAGATGGATATGATATTATTCCTATACGAATGGTACAACCACGTGCCCTTCTAGATGATTTGTACTTTAGGGATACATCCACAACAGCTATGCATGTCGAGAAAGTCTCAGTGGAGGATTTAACACTCGAATCTGCTAATGATGCTGATAAGGAAGATGGATGGGACTCAGATTTTGATAATAATGTGACAATCCCTGAGGAAGAGTTAAGAAAGGCACGCCTACTCTTGAGAGGAAGGGAGGTTCAAGTAGAGATCCCTCGAAGCTAACCTAAACGTAAATGCTGTAAGAGCCATAAGAGAATCAGTAGACAAGATGAGCGGGAACAACGTGAGAGACTACAAAAAGAAAAGGAGGAGTCTAAGAGTGAAAACTCTCGACCACCACCTCACTTCTCAGGAAAGAACGGATATCTATACTATGTCCAAGCACAAGATAGTATCAAAGACCAAGTAAAACGATCAGATGGATTCCAAGCAGGAGAAAAGCTAACAACTGTTAGCAAAAATCATTAAAAAAACGAAGAAACAAAAACCAAAACTCAAGTCTAAAACCGATTCAAAAGAGAGTGTCAGAAGTGCAAAGATAACGGTTGAACAAAAAAATCCGATGCAAGATTGCAAAGGAGAGCTCAAAACCGCATGGTCTTCAATGAGTGAAGACTCAAGTGGACAAGAACAAGGTCTCATTGTTCCTCCCAATTTCACACAGTACACTCTTCAAGATCGGAAGATTGTTCTTCAACAGCCCATGCGATAAAAACCAAGCATGCCAGGGGTTTCATACGATGGTCCAGAAGATGCTAAAAAGATTGATATTGCTAAGCCAGGAGAAGAGCCTCGCTTTGCCACAGACTTGTCCTTAGATGAGGAGAAGTTATTAATACAAACAATAAAGGAGTATCGCGATGTTTTTGCTTGGAGTTATAAAGACCTCAAAGGAGTTGATCCAAGCATATGTCAGCATACAATTCCATTGCGAGAGGATGCAAAGCCTTCCAAGCAACGTCCTTATACTACAATGAAAATTTCGCACGGAAGATAAAGGAAGAAATAGACAAGCTCTTAGAGGCAGAATTTATCTATGAGATTGAACACACTGAATGGGTCTCCCCTATTGTAGTGGTGCCCAAGAAAAATGGAAAACTTCGAGTATGTGTAAACCTCAAGAAGGTAAATGCAGCTACTGTGCGTGATCATTACCCACTTCCAATCACACGGATCATGTTCTGGAACGAGTTGCAGGGAAAAAGGCATATAGTTTCTTGGATGGATTCTCCGGTTACAATCAAGTGTCAATTGATCCAAAGGATCAACACAAGACAGCCTTTGCTACTGAAGATGGCATCTTTGCCTATCGTGTTATGCCATTTGGTCTAACAAATGCACCAGCAACCTTTTAGCGGTTAATGAGTCATGTATTCAAGGAGTACCTTAGGCAATTTCTTGAGATCTTCATGGATGATTTATGTGTTCACTCACAAGAGCGTGATGATCATATAGAACACCTCAGACTTGTGTTTCAGAAGTGTCAACTTTATCGTATATGCTTGAATCCTGACAAGTGCAAATTCATGGTAAGACAAGGGAAAATTTTGGGCCATATTGTTTCTCGCAATGGGATTTCAACAGATATGGATAAAATTGATGTCATTGTCTCATTACCTCGGCCTATCAACCCTAAAGGGGTACAAACATTCATGGGACATTGTGGCTATTACCGTAGATTCTTCCTAGCCAGATCATTATATGCTCTTCTTGTAAAGTTTAATTGGACTGATGAGTGTGAGGAATCCTTTGAAAAGTTGAAGCAAGCATTAGTGACTGCACCCATCTTACGGGCACCGGATTGGAACCAAATCTTTCATGTCCATATTGATGCTTCAAACTTTGCAATTGGATGTATTTTGGCTCAATCGGGAGAACATAATAAGGATTTCCCAATCTCATATGCTAGTCGACAGTTGAACAATGCTGAGAAGAATTATACCACAACAAAAAGAGAAGGATTGTCCATGATATATGCAGTGAAAAAGTTTCGCCATTACCTTTTGGCAAACAAATTCATATTTTTTGTGGACCATCAAGCATTGCTATATTTGGTAAATAAACCTTGTGCAACTGGAAGGATTGTGAGGTGGTTTATCATCCTTCTTGAGTTTGATTTTGAAGTGGCAGTTCGAAAAGGGACAACTCATCTTAGGGCAGATCATTTGTCTCGAATCACCTCTGGCGAAGCTCCTGTGGGTGTGGATGATGATATGTTAGATTCAACACTTTTCCTTGTAGAGACAACTCCTAGATGGTCTGAATCCATTTTAGAAATTTTGACAAGTGGGCAGATACAACTAGCGGGTCCTAATGTGGACCTATGGCGACCATTCAAGTTAATCTCAGGGAGATTATATCGTCAAGGTAATGATGGAGTGTTAAGGCTTATACCTAACCCCGACCAATATGAGGAAATCTTGGAATGGGCACATGCAGGTATCGATGGAATCCATGCATCAGCTACTACTTGTGTGCGACGTATATCTCAGGATGGGCAATGGTGGCCTACCATGCATGCAGATGCTGAAACATTTATTCATAACTGTGCTTCATGTCAAATTCAACAGCCAATTCATAATGTCACATTATTCCAAATTTCAACTACACCAAGTTGGAGTAAGTATATTGTGGACTATCTTCAGCATGGTCATACGGATCAAAAAATTCCTAAACAAGCACGCTATTAAAGTTGAAGCGGCAAACTATATGCTGATAGAGGGCCAACTCTACAAGAGGGGCAAGGATGGCAACTTACGCATGTGTGTATGTGAAGCTGACTACTTGAAAATCTTAACTCATGCACATGCAGGTGTTGGGGGTGGACACTTTTCGGGCAATACCACAGCTAAGTTGATTAGGTGGTCTGGGCTTTGGTGGCCAACCTTACAAATGGATTCCGAAGAATATGTGAAACGTTGTGACGTTTGTCAAAGGACCAAACCTCCCATCACAAAGGACAATATGCCATTGCGGCCTATGTTAAGCACACGTGCTTTTGCAAAATGGGGTATTGATTTTGTCGGTCCCATTAAACCTCCAGCTCGTCACACGCATGCAGAATATATTATAGTCGCAACCGACCAAATGGGTAGAGGCAAAGGCAACAATCAAAAATGATGCCAGAACCACAGCCAAGTTCTTGTATGAGTACGTGTTTACACGCTATGGCTTACCTATTGAGATCGTTAGTGATCAAGGTGTTCACTTTGTAAATGAAGTCATAGAATTTTTGCTTCAAGAATTTATGGTAATTCACAAGCGTTCTGCACCCTATCATCCCCAGACCAATGGACAAGCCGAGAGTACTAAGAAGATTCTCTGCACAGCACTCACAAAGATTGTTGAGGGACATAGGACTGATTGGGAGCAAAAGTTACACTCAGTTCTTTGGGCATATAGGACAGCCTATAAAACATCTGTGGGCACAACCCCATTTGAGCTTGCTTTTGGGCTAGATGCAATTCTTCCCATTGAATTTCTTGTACCTACTCTACGAGTAGCTAAACAATTGGATTGGACTGGTCATGAGCTTTCACAACGCGTTGACGAATTGGAAAAGCTTGATGAGACCCGCTTATTGGCGGTAATGGGGATGTATGCCGAGAAGAGGAGACAGAAGCAATGGTACGATAGAAATGTAACAACTGGACGATTCAAAAAAGGAGACCTGGTGCTCTTGTACACACTTAAGAAGCATAAGAGAAAGCTCAAGAAATGTGTCCTAGGACTGTTTGTGATTAATGAGCTTACTCCAAGTGGTGCAGTGCATTTAGAGACACTAGAAGGTGAGCAAATGCCTAACTTCATTAATGGAAGTCGTCACAAGAAATACAATGAACCATTAACTGAAGCCATGCTTCAACAGATGCATGCTGCACAAACACGAAAAGAAGCACTTGACCTACTTAAACGTCAGGCTCAAGAAGAGGCTAAAGCTAGAGTTGCAAAAGCCAAGGAGCGTCGCAAAGCTTCTATGTTGGCCATACAGTTGGCTACTGATGAACCATATGTCGATCCATTCAATATTCAAGTGTGCCTTCATCTTCATGAGACTACCTACTTTGTCTCTGCCTTAATTGACTCTGGTGCAGATTATAATGTTCTCTCGTTTGACACATGGATAGCCTTGGGTCAACCACCACTTGTGCAAATTCCTGTTGACTTACGAAGTTTCTTAGGTGAAGATAACCCTATAGAGAGAAAATGTGTCATTATGATGTCCATTCAGGATCACCAGATGTCAGTGCCCTTTTATGTGGCACGTAAGTCCAAGGCAGTAGTAGAGGCTGTTCTCGGTAGATCGTGGTTAAGTGCTACCAATTGCTCATTACATTGGAAGAATAGACAATACAAGTTGCAAATTGATTCTGATTGCATCTTGGGATCTGCTACTCCACGAGCTTTATCGTGTCAAAAGGGTAATGTTTCTACCTTACACAACCCACTCTCAAAATCTGCTCTTGAAGCTCCAAAACAAATGATGTGGATAATTGAGTACTCAAGTGAGGGCCGGCTGGCATGTTCCAACTACTCTAGTTGCTGCTCAAAGAAGGCCAGGCAAGAAGGAATTATCAATTTGGCTACCCAAAGATGCGTACAAACTTGTACCATCTAGTCCAGTTCCTAAGCCTCCTAAGAAGCACATCTTTTCCAAGCCTAAACCTCAGATTGTTACTCGATGGGTCCCAAAACATGTTCTTAAAGCACAAGGCTATTATGAGGAGGCAACAGCAATTTGGCTTCCAAAATGCCATGCTTTGCTAGGGGTAAAAGAATGTTTCAAAAAGATTCCAAAAGCCACCCTTGATTTTCCATATCAGTGGGTGCAAAAGAACTCAACACAAACTCTTCAGGTGGCTGTGATAGCACCTACAAATCTACTTGTGTTGATCTTCCTAAAACATGTATTGAAACACCGGTTGTCCCAATTTCTCCTTGTTACATAATTCAACCATCAACTTGTGTACCTAAGACAAGTCCAAATGATTATCATTTGAGCATAGATTCTAGCATTTCAATGCCTAAATCCTCTTATCTTGCTCAAATTCCAAGACAATTGCTAAAATTCCCACCTCTTAAAAAGGATATACCTAAAACCAAAGATAAGGCATTAACACTACAATTGAAGCTCTTTGGTAGATCAATGTTTGAATAATGTAGTTCCTTATGCCTTTAGAAGATGTGTTCTTTTTGAGATAATCTTGTTTTTGATTAGAATTGTAATGATGGATATGAGTGTTCTAAATTTCACTGTTCTACGTCCAGATAACTCCTGATGGATATTTGGCGAGATACATGTCCACCATGCATTGACCCTGATAGTACTCGACCTGATCATCGCCGCGGGGGTTATAGTGCTCCTCTGTTTCAAACTCATTCTAGATACTTCTATGCTCCCTTAGGTGAAAATTGCTATGGGCATCACTTTGTCACGTTATTCTATCAACAGCATCACCCATTTCCACATTGTCAAGAGTGTGCACGACTCGTATTAGGAGAAGCTTCACATATTTGTTGGATATGCCGCTCTTACTTTCGACGGTATGGCACGGGCTTAATGAAGCAAATTGTGGGAATTACACCCCAACGCCATAATCTTCTTAATGTGAGAATACCAGAGAGAGGACCAAATCAATGTAGATTACCTGAGGAGGTTCAAGCACAACAATGGAGGGATACAAGCTTAAATGACTTGCAACCACCGATCTTGCAAGCCCTCCTTCCCCAAGCCTCAACATGTCAATATTGGATCAATATGAGTACCTATATTGCGCAGTTCCAAAATCGAAATTGTCTGCTTAACCTTCCCATAGAACCAATGCCATATTTTAGTGAGGAAGCACTCCTTCCTCTACCACCTTCTCCAGAGGCCGGTTTTTGTGAGGGGTTGTCCCTACATCCTGAGGAAATTGATACCATCTTTCCAGCAGACGAGGACACGGATCCACCACCAGCGCAAGGGTAAGCTCAACGACTCCACAATAAGATCGACAAGCCAGGGCACTTTTCTCCCACTGGGTTTTTCCCCTCGGCTATATTCGGTGATTGGCACCAATAACAAATTTTATTCCTTTATTTTCTTTTCTTGCTTGTTAATAAAAATTTTGCAGAGATCTCCGCTAAAAAAGAGCATCAAACACGCCCCAATAGTCCACCTATCGTGCACACAAATTAGGAAGGGGGGAGACATGCTACACCTACAAAGATCAAGGAGGAGCAATCTGCACAAAATCAGCAATGTATTAATGCAAACGAACAACATCAACGGGCACTACAACAGGTGTATTCAAATCTTAATCTTTTGTTCTTTATGTGCTTTTATCTTTTGGATATATGGTTTGCATGTTCACACAATGTTGGCTGGTTTAAGTTTTTAATTAGTTGTTAAAATATGGTGAGTGAATTCTAGATTCTTAGAAGACTTAGTGAAAGATATTTCTATCTAAAGACAGTGTTGGATATATACCAAGGGAGTATGCCAAGTTCTTATGCTTTCAAGGTATATTAGTTATCCCTAGTGGTAGCTACAACTTAGGTATGAGCTGGGTGCTAGGAGTAATAAAAATTTACAAAAATATACCCTAAATATATAAATATATATATATAAAGTGAATTGAGACATGACGTGTCTACAGCCATGAGGAATGCTTGGTAGGACCTGGGGTTGTCTTAGCACCTCGAGGCCGATGCCTTGGTTTCCATGGGGTGAACACTGATGTCTAAAAGCTTCAGAAAAAGACCTTCGAGGAATCTATCGCCTTGATAGATGTTGGTAGGACTCTGGGGTACACTATGGGCCCTCGAGACCGATGCCCTCATCTTCATGGGGTACTCCTTAGGTCATAAAAGAAAGAAAAAGGATGTGTCGCCCTTGAGATACTTAGCGGTTTTTAGACTCTCTTGGCGGAGGTCTCTTGGCCATTGCTTGGGTCTCATTGGGATGGAACCTTAATCTTTATCACCTTCTACACACACATCAAAAAAAAAAAAGAGTTCCAATCACTTTTGCTCATATTTAGGAGTAGGTTTGCCACTTAGGAATAACTTACATACTTGTAGGACATTGAGACTGCGGTCATAACCGGCGGTGTACAAGCACACTTGCCTTTGCATAGCACTATCTACCACTTAAGTCTCACTTTGACTAGTCTTTACTCACCTATTTTAGTACTCTTTAAAACTTTAATCAACCTTGCACTTGTATACTCACGTGTGAAATTATCATTGCTGGTTTTTTTTCTTTTCTTTTCTTTTTCTCAATAAAAGACTTTACTTGTATCTATTGTTTTTTGCAGCTCTTGCTACTACCGCGCTCAAGGACGTGCGCAAAATAGGAAGGGGGGAGTGTTGCATGGATCAATACAAGGATGCAACAAAAAAGACACTTAGGGCTCTTGTAAACAATTCCAAGTAGTAGATGAATGTGGGAGAGGGCTTGATAATAATCCCACACGGGAACTTTTGGGAGTTCTAGAGTTTTTGTATAAAAGGTGGCCCATTTGAGAGCTAAGGGGACTCTTTGGTCATTTGGTTGAGAGGCTCATAGAGAGAGCTTGCTCCATAGCTCCATCTCATGTGCTCTCCCAAGGCTCTCCATCTCCATTCTTGCTTCAATCTTGTACTCTCTATTCTCTACATTTTCAATGATATGAGGTTATGGTCTACACACTTGCTAATCTAGATTTCTTAATGATGTTTTGATGCTAAAAATCTGATTTGTGAATTGTAGAGTGCATGTGATGAAGCTTATGCATGAAATGATGTGTAGTTGAGGCTTGTGTGATAGCTCTTTGCATGTTAGATTCTTTGCATAAGTTGCATTTTTATGCTTAAGTGTAGCCTAATCTTGATGCTTTGATTATGTTAGATTGATTGCTTGAGTGTTGAAGAAGGATTGAGTAGGACTAGAAGTCATTAGTGTGTGGTTAACTAATCTTCTCCCATTCGGGATAGCCTCTATGCGCTAACCGGGTTGCATTCACGGATTGACAAAGTGTGTGGGTTGGAGTGTAGCCTCCGCTATGCTATGATGTCCCAAACAGCAAGGAAGACTACAGCTTCATGGAATATTTTTTGGCCTATAACTAAGTGGAGATAGGATCAAAGTATCATCACAAGAGGACATTTGCAATAAAGTGGGGCATGTATGCATATAGGGTTATGCATATGTACATACAGGTTTATGCCTTTTGGCGTATCTACAATACCCATGGAACTTTTCAGAGACCATAGCTTACAAGGAGTATCTTTGGAAATTTCTTGAATTCTTAATGGATGATCTTCATGCTAGTTTAAAATGGAAAAAGCGCATCTTTATGCTTACTACATAAGGCATTCAGAAGATACCAAGAATATCTTTAGTGCTTTACTATAGAAGGTATTAAAGAGATATAGGTTTTACTAAAACTCTCACAACCCTCTAAAGTGTTGATTCTGGGTTCGAAATGGAGTGATTCCCTCCTGGGACATATTTTCTCAGAACATGTTATCTTAGAACACATAATATCTAATGATGATAGCATGGTGAGACTCACCTCAAGTTTCCACCACCAACTGACTTCAAAGGTGTCTACTAACACTTCATGGGGCATGGTGGCTATTATAGATGATTCATCATCCTGTATGCTAACATAGTGAGACCCCGTTACCCAACGTCCACTCTAATCCACACCTAATAGAGCTTAAAGCTTTATATTTTTATAGTGGATTCCACTCCTAAATCACCATTGCTAAGTTATTCCTTGGCTCAATGCAACAAAATATAAGCCTGATGGGCTTCAAAATTATGCAAAAGGCCACTGAAATCAAGGTTTTTCCCTTCCAAGATATATAACTAGAATACCCTAATATAAACAAGCTTCAAAATAAAATTTAAAACAATAACATCTAAACACATCCAACACTTCAAAATAATATGTTTTTTAGAGTGTGACCTCCTAATCAACACTAGTGGGAAATACTAGGTGATCCCAATATCTTAGAATAATCATATCCCTCTCTTGGTGCTTGAGAGGCCATAGAAAATCCCGCTCTTCCCCATGCCATCGCACCCAAACATACTCCCATGGTGACCAAAATTTGCGAGCATGTGGGGGTGGGTCCCTCCCATATGCTTGCAAAGTTTGGTCACCACATCGAAGAATGCTTGGATTAGCAATTTAGCGCCCAGTACGGATTTTTCAAGTCTCTTGGTGCTTGAGAGGCCATGCAAAATCCCGCTCTTCCCCATGCCATCATACCCAAACGTGCTTTAATGGTGACCAGACTTTGTGAACATGTGAAGGTGGGTCCCCCTAACATGCTTGCAAGGTTTGGTAACCATCGGAGTATGTTTGGATTAGAACAAGTCTCTTAGGGCTTGAGAGACCATAGAAAATCCCGCTCTTCCCCATGCTAACGTACCCAAGCACGTTCCGATGGTGACCAAACTTGCATGTGGGGGTGGGTCCCCCCAACATTCTTCTAAAGTTCGGTCACCATCGGAGCACGTTTGGATTAGCAATTAGCACCCAGTGTGGATTTTTCAAGTCTCTTGGTGCTTGAGAGGCCATAGAAAATCCCACTCTTCCCCATGTGATCGTACCCAAACATGTTCCGATGGTGACCAAAATCTGGGACCATGTGGGGGTGGGTCCCTTCCACATTCTTGCAAAGTTTTGTCACCATCGGATCTTGTTTGGATTAGCAATTAACGCCTAGTCTGTAGATTTTTCAAGTCTCTTGGTGCTTGAGATGCCATAGAAAATCCCACTCTTCCCCATGTTATCGTACCCAAACATGCTCCAATGGTGACCAAACATTGCGAGTATGTGTGGGTGGGTCCCCCCACATGCTTGCACAGTTTGGTCACCATTAGAGCATATTTAGATTAGAAATTATCACCCAGTGCAGATTTTTCAAGTCTCTTGGTGTGGTTGATAGGCCATTGAAAATCCCGCTCTTTCCCATGCCATCGTACCCAAACATGCTCTGATGGTGAGCAAAATTTGTGAGCATGTGGGGGTGGGTCCCTACCACATGCTTGAAAAGTTTGGTCACCACCATCAGGGGGAAGAGAGCTTGAGCTCTTGCAAGCACACACACACTCACAAAACCCTAATAGAGAACACACAAGGTGAGAGGCTGAAAATCTTCTTCTTCTTCACTCAACACTCAACACCATATACAAGATAAGAGTACACACGATATGAAAGGTGCTCAACCAATACATACAAGGGTTCTCTATAGTGTGAACCTCACTAAATGAGATGGTGCTATAACTATGCCAGTCTCTAGAATGGTTGTCACATAGCCTGTCATCCCACTGGCCGCATATCACCCACGATCTCACCAATCATGCCGGTGGTGTAGGTGTGGGGCCTATCCCCCAGGCAGGTCATCAGTGTCCACTGCCTCACTAGACGAGCTCGATATCTCAACACTCCCCCTCGAGCTCAACTCCATCTCAAGTGAAGCTCTAAATCTACGAAGCTTCTCTGTACCCAATGCTTTGGTGAAGATGTCAGCTACCTGATCCTCTGTGCTAACATAAACAACGTCAAGGTCTCCTGCCAAGACCTTCTCTCTGACGAAATGGTAGTGGACCTCTATATGCTTTGTGCGAGCATGAAAAACTGGGTTCCTGAACAACTGATTGTTGTCACAGAAAATGACAACTTGTCTATCCACTGATAGACCCAAATCAGCAACAAGTAGCCAAGCTACCTCACATGCTGCCATAGCAGCTCCTCTGTACTCGGCCTCTGTACTGGATAGAGCAACCGTAGGCTGCTTCTTGCTGCTCCAAGTCATAGGGCAGCACTCCCCAAAGAAAACATGAAGCCACTAGTAGATCGTCTATCTGAGATACTACCAGCCCAATCATCATCTATGTACCCATGTACACATATCTCTGTCCCAGTCTCATAAAATAGTCCACAATGCAAAGTAGACCTCACATACCTCAGTATGCGTCTCAATGCATCCAAATGCGGCTTTCGTGGAACTTGCATAAACTGACTCACCAACCCAACAGCATAGCTCAAATCTGGTCTGGTGATCGTCATGTAGATCAAGCTTCCTACTATGTGCCTATACATAGTAGGATCCTCCAAGATCTCTCCTGAATCTGCACTCAACTTGCCATTATAATTCAATGGCATGGAAATAGACTTACAGCCTGTCATACCATACTTAGACAACATGTCCAAGCCATACTGCCTCTGTAGTAATCCAATACCATGTGCTGACCTAATCACCTCAATGTCCAAGAAATATCTGAGCTCCCCCAGATCCTTCATCTCGAACTTCTGTCTAAGCAAGATCTTTACATCAAAGATCTCTGCATCATGGTCCCCCGTAATGATCAAGTCATCTACATAGATGACAACAAGCACAACCCCTCTATCACCATGTCTCACATACAGTGAGGAATTTGCATTGGCTACATGAAAGCTAATAGTGACAAGATATTAAGAAATCTTGTCAGACCATGCTCTTGGTGCTTGTTTTAAGCCATACAAGGCTTTCTTCAACCTGCAAACATGCTCGGGGTGACTCACATCCTCATAACTAGGTGGCTGCAACATATACACCTCTTCTTGCAAATCCCCATGCAAGAATGCATTCTTTACATTCATCTGATGTAAAGACCATTGCTTTGATGCAGCCACTGCTATCACAACTCTCACTGCCTATTGCCATCTTGGCAACTGGGCTAAAAGTTTCCTCATAATCAATGCCATATGTCTGCGCATACCCTTTGGCTACCCATCTAGCCTTATACCTGTTTATGCTTCCATCACTGTTATGTTTTACTTTGTACACCCACTTGCATCCAATGGCTTTCTTGCCTTCAGGCAATTGCACTAAATCCCAAGTTTCATTTCCATATAGTGCATCCATCTCCTCATCCATAGCTTTCTCCCAACACACATTTCCAACAGCCTCGTCAATACATGTGGGCTCTACAACCTACACAACCTTTGCCATATATGCATAGTGATGTGCCGCATAACCATCATATGTAAATCTCTGCACATGGTTTTTCACTCTCCCAGATCTTCGTAGCTTTTCATTCATGGCTTCCATAGCCTTCTTTACACCAGGTGTTCTCATAGCTGGGATCCCAAGCTCCTCATCAAGACTCATATCTGAGCCACTAGACGCTCCATCAACATGAGAATGCCCTGCAGAAACGTCAGGCATACCAAGGGGCTCAACTGTAAGATTCCTCCCCAGCCTCTCAAGATGTCCAGCATCTTCCCCTATAATCAATCCCCTCTTCAGAAATATAAAAGATCTTGTCTTTGCCTGTTTTGGCATAGAGAGAGAAAATATTCTAGAGAGAGAATATTTAAATTTTGAATATTTTTGGATAGAAAAATATCTCATCTTATTAAAATGAATTCCCCTGAAACAGAAATTCAAAAAGAACTTTCCAATGTGCAGTTGGAATTAATTGAAAATGAGTATAAAAAGGACCTTAGCCTAAGGGTTTAGATTTTCAGAAATTTTTGGATTATGGTCCAATTAAGGTTCCTATGGGCCAATAGCATCAATCCATGTGTAGGAAAGAGATAAATCCAATTTGTAAAAGAAGATACCCAAAAATGAGTAAATGCTCACATAAGATGAAGAGTTGACTATGTACAAGGTTTATTAGTAAGAAACTATGAGTAATATCAAAAATATGAGATATTTTGGGTATCCAAAAATGAGTAAATGCTCACATAAGATGATGAGTTGAAAATGTACAAGTTTTATTAGTAAAAAAAACTATAAGCAATATTAAAAATATGAGATATTTTGGGTGTCCAAAACTGAGTAAATGCTCACACAAGATGAAGAGTTGAAAATGTACAAGGTTTATTAGTAAAAAACTATGAGCAATATTAAAAATATGAGATATTTTGGGTATAATGATTCCATTTTGACACATATGTAAGGAAGGGGAGTCCATTAAAGGAGGTGCATATTTCACATGCTTGAATGAGTTTTAAACTCATAAAAATTGAGATATTTCATCTCTCCTCTCTTGTGAGATCCCTGTTCCCACTGTGCAACGGATTCGGGGTACTAGCAACGGAAGTAGCACTTCATGCGTGAGGTAGGGTCCCACACTCGGAGCCTCGTCCATGGATATCCAAACAAAAGACTAATCCATCGGTTTTTCCAAACTGAACCCGGAAAAACTTCCCTTATCCGAAAAGCACGGGCGATTCCTCCAAGATAACTTTTTACTCTAACGTAGTCAAGACCATTAATGATCAAATTGATTCGACTGCACCTATAAAGATACTTGGTCAGATCAAGGAAGAAACTTGCACTTGGATCATTGGGATCAACGCTTTTTTCCCCATCATGAGGCACAGCCGTTGATTCCTATCCATAGAACAATTACTATCCGAGATTTACTTTATCTATCGTAGTAACAGAAATTGAGTCTCGATTTACGGATCCATCAGTCCAGCCTAACCCCATCCGATCTCATGGGTTAGCCAACCGCCCAACCACTGTAGTGATGGGATCCAATTTGGAATTTGGTTAGGTTTTGTCCCGGGTACCAAGGAAAAGAGTTCCAAGGCCCCCTAGCCGGAAGTTCATGCAAACATAAAACTAGCCACACCACTTACACACCCAATATGAAATTGCCTTTTTCTTAGCATCAGCTAACCTTAAAACAATCCTTTAATGAAACCATAGTACCACTGATCACAATCTTCCAATTTATCCGGTTGATTTTTCCATCATTCCTTCATCAGAGTATCTGTGGCATCATTGGCAACTAGAACGCTCACCACCTGTCCACACAGGGGCCTTTTCAATAGTTCCTAGCCCATAATACTCGGCAATATAATCACTTATAAAAATCAAGATGGACTCTCGTTGAAGATCAGCAAGATCAACCAATAGATCCATATAAGGAGCCATGGACTCATCCATTGAAGACCAGCAAGGTCAATCAACCAGATCCATGCCCGGTTTCACAAAACAACTCTTACACCTTGTTCCAATATCTTCCTCGACGCACGTGTGGGTATCCTAGGCGCCGAGCACCGTATGGTCAGCACCCTCTAGGATCCTTCGCAGGGTGACCTAGCGCTTCACTTATAGGCCGCTTCCTTGGTCCCTCATCCACAGTACCGAAAGCTCACCATTTTAATCGAACCGAGGCTGGTCAAGACCTCCGTCAGCAGTTGCAACTTTATCAGTTAGGTCTCCCCACGACCTTAATCACAAGACGGTCAAAATGCTTCCCCAGCATTCTTGACATAAAATAGCCATTTACAAACAGTTTATAAGTACAATTTCTATATTAACTCTCATTTTTCCACATTATCCCTCATTAATCCACATTACTTATTCCACATTCCATTTATATGTGTACTCTTCCAATCACATCATTTTCCATCTCTTCACTTCAGATTCCTTCACATCATATATCATATATTCACATCCATGTCCACATTCACATCCATACATCCACATCTACATGCTTACCTCCATTTTCACATCCTCATTTATACATCCACATCCCATATCCACATTCATACATACACATCCATATCCACATCCATACATCCACATCCACATGCATACATCCACTATCACGTCCTCATTCATACATCCACATCCACATACATAGATACATCCACATCCACATTCCCATTCACATCTATACATCCACATCTACATCCACATTCACATACATCCACATCCACATTCCCATCCACATTCCCATTCACATCTATACATCCACATCTACATCCACATACATACATACATCCACATCCACATTCCACATTCACATCTATACAGCCACATCTACATCCACATTCACATCTATGCATATACATCTTCATGCATACATCCATTTTCACATTCATACATCCACACTCCCATCTCCACATCCACACATCCACATACATACATCCATTTTCACATTCCCATTCACATCTATACATCCACATCTACATCCACATACATACATACATCCACATCCACATTCCACATTCACATCTATACAGCCACATCTACATCCACATTCACATCTATGCATATACATCTTCATGCATACATCCATTTTCACATTCATACATCCACACTCCCATCTCCACATCCACACATCCACATACACACATCCATTTCCACATTCCCATTCATATAACCCCATATGCCTTCACATCTAATCTTTTACATCACATCCATTCTCGCCCTATCACAACCCATATACATCTTATCCTATCACATACACTTCTTACTCATCCCATACACATCTTATCACCTCCTAACTTATTTCATAAGCATCTTATCACCTCTTATCACATCTTATACACCCTTATCACATCCTATCACATATCACATCTTATACACCCTTATCACATCCTATCTCATATCTATTTATAGAATACAAGAGAATTCTTATATTTGATATAAGATTTCTTTACACATTTATTTATGCATAAATTATATTTAAGGAGATTAATACTTTCGAAGTAAAAATCAATCTTTTATGCATCTTCCTATGCATAAATTCATTTTAAATGAAAATGACACTTTTAAATTAAATTTCAATCTTTTATGCATTTTCCTATGCATAAGTTCAATTTAGATGAGAATGACACTTTTGAATTAAAAATCAATCTTTATGCATCTTCTTATGCATAAATTCAATTTGGTAGGAATTACACTTTTAGAATAAAAGAATTTCTCTTATGCATCTAAGTTATGCATAAAATCCATTTATGATGAAAAATCACACTTTTAGTATAAAAAGAATATCTTTTATGCATGAAATCCAATATGATAAAAGTAACACTTTTATAATAAAATAATCAACTTTTATGCATACCTCTATGCATGAAATTCAATTATGATAAAAGTAACACTTTTATAATAAAATATTAATCTTTTATGCATACCTCTATGCATGAAATCTAATTATGATAAAAGTAACACTTTTATGTTAAAATAAAAAACTTTTATGCATACCTCTATGCATGAAAATCAATTATGCATAATATAAAAATCAATTTCTCTAGGATTACAATGAATATCTTTCAATTAATCTAGGATGATAATTCCTAAAATATGGTAGGAAGTCCTCTTTTTATGCTTTGAATGAAATTATTTTATGCGTAATTTTTATAAAAATTTTGCCATAGCTCTGCTTCTATGACTGATAAATCTCAATTTTTCTAAGGGATAAAGCTTATCATTAAGAAAATAATTAGAATGATCCCTAATTGGATCATTAATCCATAATGGATTGAATCATCAATATACATAAACTAAAAGCATAGAAAGAAGCCATTAATTTGGCCTCAAGCATAGATTTATCTTGGATTAAGGAAAAGCTTTATGAAAAGCTTCATTTGGATTGATAATGGGTCATGAGTATGACCATTTCTTGAGTGAGAGAGAGAATTTACATAAAAACCATTTGAATTAAGTATAAATAGAAATTTATGTAATTCTTAACTATCATTAATATCAATTAACTTCAATAGCATTCATCAAATTATGTAACTCTTCACTACCATTCATCAATTAACTTCAATAGCATTCAAAAACCATTCCAATTCAGCTTCTCAAGCTTGAGAGGGGTTGAGAAGAGAGAAGCATTGAGAAATTATAGAAAAGATCAAAATTCACCATTTACCTTACAATTTGCTTGATTCTTTGTTCACGGTAGAGGCTCCTCAACCAATCAATTGGTTGAATATGTTGTCATTCTCATCTAAATTGAATTTATGCATAGGAAGATGCATAAGAGATTGATTTTTACTTCGAAAGTTTTAATCTCCTTAAATAGAATTTATGCATAAAAAATGTGTAAAGAAATCTTATATCAAATATAAGATTTCTCTTGTACTCTATAAATAGATATGAGATGTGATAAGAGGTGTATAAGATGTGATAAGAGGTGATAAGATGCTTATGAAATGAGTTAGCAGGTGATAAGATGAATTAAGATGTGATAAGATGTGTATGAGATGAGGTAAGAAGTGTATGTGATAGGATAAGATGTATATGGGTTGTGATAGGGCAAGAATGGATGTGATGTAAAAGATTAGATGTGAAGGCATAGAGGGTTATATAAATGGGATTGTGGAAATGGTTGTATGTATGTGGATGTGTGAATGTGGAGATGGGAGTGTGGATGTATGAATGTGAAAATGGATGGATGCATGAAGATGTATATGCGTGGATGTGAATGTGGATGTATGTATGCGTGTGGATGTATAGATGTGAATGGGAATGCGGATGTGGATGTATGTATGTATGTGGATGTAGATGTGAATGTATAGATGTGAATGGGAATGTGGATGTGGATGTATGTATATATGTGGATGTGGATATATGAATGAGGACGTGATAATGGATGTATGCATGTAGATGTGGATATATGGATGTGAATGTGAATGTGGATGTGGATGTGGATGTGGATGTGGATGTATGGATGTGGATACGGATGTGGATGTATGTATGTATGTGGATACGGATGTGGATGTATGTATGTATGTATGTGGATCTAGATGTGGATGTATAGATGTGAATGGGAATGTGGATGTGGATGTATGAATGTGAATGTGGATGTGGATGTGGATGTATGGATGTGGATATGGATGTGTATGTATGAATGTGGATATGGGATGTGGATGTATAAATGAGGATGTGAAAATGGATGTATGCATGTAGATGTGGATGTATGCATGTGAATGTGAATTAATGTGTCGTCGATATGAGGAACTGGATGAGAATGAGTACACATTGAATGGAATGTGGAATAAGTAATGTGGACTAAGGAGGGATAATGTGGAAAGACAAGAGTTCGATTTAGAAACTGTATTTTGTGACTGTTTGTAAATGACTGTTTTATGTCAAGAATGCTGGGGAAGCATTTTGACCGTCTTGTGGATTAAGGTCATGAAGACCTAACTGATAAAGCTGCAACTGCTGACGGAGAGTCAATGGAGGATGTCTCGCGTAGCAAGGTCGACCGAGGTCTTGACTAGCCTCGGTTCGATTTAAATGGTGAGCTTCCGGTACGGTGGATGAGGGACCAAGGAAGAAGCGGCCTATGAGTGAAGCGCTAGGTCACCTGCAAAGGATCCTAGAGGGTGCTGACCATACGGTGCTCAGGCTCTGGGTCGCCGAAGATACCCACACGTGCGTCGTGGAAGATATTGGAACAAGGAGTAAGAGTTGTTTTCCGAAATCGGGCATGGATCTGGTTGATTGACCTTGCTGGTCCTCAAAACGGATGAGTCCATGGCTCTTTTATATGGATCTGTGGGTTGATCTTGCTGATCTTCCATGGAGATTCCATTCTATTATATGAATATATTGCCGATTACTATGAGCTAGGAACTATGGAAAAGGCCCCTGAGTGAACAGGTGGTGAGCGTTCTGGTTGCCAATGATGCCATAAGTATACCGATGAATGAATGACTGGAAATAAGGATTCAACCAGAGACTTTGAAGATTGTCATCAGTGACATAATGGTTTCATTAAAGGATTGTTTAAAGTTAGCTGATGCTAAGAAAAAGGCAATTTTATATTGGGTGTGTAAGTGGTGTGACTAGTTTTATGTTTGCATGAACTTCTGACTACTAGGGGGTCTTGGAACTCTTTTCCTTGGTACCCGAGACAAAACCTTGTTAAGATTCTAGAAATGGGAATGATCATGGTGAAGGACATAGATTAAGCATAAGAATTAAGGTGGATTAAACCACACTAAAAACTCCATGAGAGAGAGAGAGATTGCACACTCAACACTATTCCCTTGTATTGCATATCACAATGAACCATACAATGATATGGGCTCTCAAGCCTTATCCAACTTTACACATCATCATCCATGTGGCAACTCCTTTTCCACTTCTTTTGGTCAACTCTCACACACCATACAATATTACATGTGGCATTCCATCTCACCACAATATCTTGCACTTCTAAGGTGCTTTCCCACATACACACATACACACAATATCTTGCACCTCTAGGGTGCTTTCCCACATACACACAACACCGCGATTATATCTCTCAACACCCCCTCTTAATCGAGGTGTTCCACAACTCACCCATCATCCATCACCCATATCAATGTAGCATTGCACAACCACAATGGCTACCTCTCAACACTCCCCCTCAATGATACATTGGAGTGTCCATCAACCAAACATGTGTGCCTGTGTCTACCATCTTAGACACTTAGTCCATTTTGAGCCGACTCATCGCTCACAGCGGAACCACTGAGTCCGATTTGAACATAGAAGTTCAAGTGGGAACCAACCCATGCGCATGCATCTCACACGTGCATCGCTCATGCACACATCACAACAACCATTTTAAGCTTCTAGGTGAGCTCGGGCAGGGCGACCCTCATACCATTGGGGGTGATTACAAAAAAAATCCTCGTTTTGAGCTTCAAGCTCGGGTTCGATTACCCCTCTCATTCATGGGTGAAAAAAATAAAATTTCAAAACCATCCCAAATAACTGAATACAGCTTGGGGCTTAAATTTGGCCTTTTCACACCACACTATAAATCCTTTTCTAAGGGTCTTTATTTATTTTAAATTAACCCCTTATCCTTTGAAGCATGTGGTCCAACATTGCTCTGCGCTTCGTCTTTTATCACTTTTCTCACTTCAACACGGCCAGGCAGCCTTTACTAAGATCACCGCCTCTTTTCTCTAGGCGAGGGCTTTGGAGTCTTTGCTGCCGTCTGACATGCTGCACCCCTATATGCACTGCCAGCTAAACGCCTACTCACGCCTTCTGTGTAATGGGCTCCACATCACATGGTTTTCTTCCTCCATGCTTTGCTCTCAAACGATCTACTGCTTCCAAGATTTCATGTCGACCTTGACTGTCCACAAGCAGTGTAGTTGACGGTGTCCTCTCATCCTATTTTACAGCTGCTAACCTCTGCTAACCTCTGGCTTGGTGACTGTGGAGGTGGACTAGCAATGGCGATGACGAGATGACCATGGGTGGTCTTCATCTCAAGCTCGCCATAGCCAGCTCAAGCAATGAGCTTTTCTCTACATCGCAGCGTCTTCACGTGTGCGCGCTGCCTACCTTCACCCCGCAGGCTCACCCTTCTACGTCCCCTCGATCAGCCTTTGCCACCAACAACGATGAGGGGGGAGCCCCCCAGGTCATCAGCAAGCGGCACCTACTCGCGGGCTCTGCATCTCTCTCCTGCTCCATACGCTGCATGGCTACTAACTGTCGTTGCAGCATTTTTGCTTTTGTGTCATGGGCAGTTCAGTCGCCTCCTCAGCAACCCTCGCTGCTACTTCAATCTCTCCGCCGCCATATCCACAGTTTGAAGCTTTCAAGCTTCTTTTCCTTATTATGGTCTTGGCAACACTTTTTCTTGCAGCTCTACCACGGATCTCCGCCTGCCTCTTATTCTTCCTGCAGTAAGTCTTTTGCCTCTGCACCTTTGCTACGTAAAATCTGCCTTGATATCTTTGTTCTCTTGAACAAGCTCTGCAAATACATCTCCTTCTTGTTTTAGTCTATTTGCCTCTTCTAAACCTCTCTCATTGAGGTTTCTCGAATAGCCATCAACATGGCCTTGCAAGTTCCCAAATGAACTTGCACTCTCTATTCTTTTTCTTACATACAAACTTCAAGGGTGCCTTCTTCAAAGTGGTTTCTCACAAGAAACCAAGGTGCAAAAAACTTTGTGAAGACTCTTCCATTGTCTCCACCACAAATGAGTGCATCCCACTCTTGATGCACACACATGGACTCCATCTTGAGTCTCAAACCTTACTTGCTTCAGCCAAGCAAAACATGCACCTTAAAACATGCTCTTTGCCCAAATGCAAGAGCCATGGGATCCACATATCCCAACAACCAGCAACCCTTCAACATTGAGCATTTTTCTATGCTCAAACACAAAACTTTGAGGCAAAACTTCACAAAACCAACCTTCTTGAGGCATAATCAGCAGCATATCTTCTCTTGGCAGCTTCTTCTTGACGATGATGAAGACTCCATAGCCTTCATAATGCTGAAATCTCCATTTTCAGCTTCCTTGATGATGAGAGCTCTCCATGTTGCAAAACTCCATTTGCAACTCTCTTGGGCAGCTTCTATGCAACCTCCTTGTTGCAAATCTCTTCTCAAATCCTCACAAATACAAATCTCCTCTCAAATCCTCACAAATGCAAATCCAAATGATAATATGAGTGTGCATATTTTTTTTTTCATAATAAGCTGAAAATAATGCTAAATCAAACAAACACACAACCAAACTAATATACTAATAAACACCATGACCAAGAGCCCATTTGGCTCTGATACCATGTTAAGATTCTAGAAATGGGAATGATCATGGTGAAGGACATAGATTAAGCATAAGAATTAAGGTGGATTAAACCACACTAAAAACTCCATGAGAGAGAGAGAGATTGCACACTCAACACTATTCCCTTGTATTGCATGTTGAGATATTGAGCTCGTCTAGTGAGGCGGTGGCCACTGATGACCCGCCTGGGGGATAGGCCCCACACTTACACCACTGGCATGGTTGGTGAGATCTTGGGTGATATGCGGCCAGTGGGATGACAGGCTGTGTGACAGCCATTCTAGAGACTGGCATAGTTATAGCGCCAGCTCATTTAGTCGGGTTCACACTATAGAGAACCCGTGTATGTATTGGTTGAGTACCTTTCATATTATAGTGTACTCTTATCTTTGTATATGGTGTGTTGAGTGTTGAGTAGAGAAGAAGAAGATTTTCAGCCTCTCACTTTGTGTGTTCTCTATTAGGGTTTTGTGAGTGTGTGTGTGTGCTTGCAAGAGCTCAAGCTCTCTTCCCCCCTGCATCTTTTCATGGTATCAGAGCCTGGTTCGTGCTAGGGGCTGAGCTGCAAGCAAGAGAACCACAGGAAGCGGTACGAGGGTAAGAGCTACAACTACTCTTCCCTATTGTGTTGGTGACTACACCCTTTGTCGGGAGCTCTACGGGAGGCACCGGCAACGATCTCTGATTGAGGAGCTTTCTTCGCGGGAGTAAAGCTATAGGGCAACTATACAGTCCTTCGGACTAGACTTTGCGGGCCGAAAACGCGTTTCGGGCGCGTCTGGACCTCCGTTTTTAAGAAAGCAGGCGAGTTCGAGCACTGCGGGTAAGTCATCGATTCTCTGCAGAACTTTGTTTTAAGAACTGCAGGAAGACAGATTGACTGTGCAGACACTGTGGGTGCTGCAAAGAGGTCTACAGTTACCATTGGGTGTATGTATGCACATTGAAGTCACTGGTTGTGACAATTGAGAGTACTACAGTACCGCTGTGCAGAAATACTACAGGTTGTGCAGAAAAACGAGAGTGCAGTTTCTGGTGAAATTGTGTATTTGGCAAGATGTCTAATGATGGCATAACACAGATTGTGGCTGAGAAGCTGGATAAGAATAACTTCCATGCTTGGAGGTTCAGGTTAAAGAATTTCCTGATGGGAAAAGGCTATTGGGACTACATAGAAGGTGAGCATGAAGAGGCACCAGAGATACCGGATATAAATCCAACTGCTGCAGATGTGAAAGAGTTTAAAGACTGGAACCAAGGAGCCAGGAAGGTTATGTATTGGCTTTCCATTAGTATACAGGACACCATGATTGGGCACATTCAGGATGCCAAGTCCCCCAAGGAGGCGTGGGACACCTTGGTAAAGCTCTATGAAACAAATACCAAGGCACGCAAGATACAGTTGAAGAATGAGCTTCATACTGTGGAGAAAAAGAGCATGTCTGTGAATGACTATGCATTGAAGATAAAGGGTATTGTGGAATCCCTTGCATCTATTGGTGTGTCAGTAGATGATGATGACAAGGTGGAAGTCTGTCTACGTGGTCTCGGGCCACAATACAAGGCATTCAAGACGTCTATTCAGACTCGGGAAAACATTCCCAACTTTACAGATTTGGTGTCTATGCTGATTATCGAAGAGAAGAGCTTGGGTGAAGACCAACAGTCTTCACAAAGTAAAAACAGTTCAGAGCAACAGGCCTTCTACACGAGTTCAGGAAGAGGACGAGGTAGAGGAGGCCGTGGACGTGGTCAAGGAGGTGGCCGAACAGGTAATCAGAATTATGGCCAGCAGCAGCAGCAGCAACAACAGTCCCAGAATCAACAACAACAACAACAACACACAGGTGGAAGAGGCAAATTCAGAGGCAGGGGGAGTCAAAGAGGCCGTGGAAATTGGCAAAGGCAATATAATGATGCACGTGAATGCTACTATTGTGGTAAGCCAGGACATGTGCAGTCAGAATGTTATAAGAAGCAGGCTGACATGCAAAATGGGAAAGTGCAGCAAAACAACTATGCATCCTCAAGCAGAAATAATGAGGATAATGAAAGGTTGTTTGTTATGCAGCATGTTGTGAATGCCATGTCTGAAAATGTTGATGCAGCACAAAAGGATAATGTATGGTATGTGGATTCAGGCGCTTCGAACCACATGACGAGTCATGGGGAGTGGTTCAAGGAGATGAAAAACCCGGAAAGACCAGGTTTTGTGGAAACAGGGGATGACACTGCTCATCCAATTGCCCACATTGGAGATGTGCCATTGTCTATGCAGGATGGCAAAGTGAAGTACCTTGCAGATGTACTTCATGTACCGAACATAACAAAGAATCTGGTTTCAGTTGGCCAGATGATTGAGCAGGGTTTGCAGGTTCGGTTTAACCCTGATGGGTGTTATGTTGAAGATTTTAAAGACAAGTGCAGGTTGGTTGCAAAAGGCAACAGAGTGGGCAGAATGTTTACGTTGGATGTAGACATGCCTGAAATGAGTGCTGCAATGTTTGCAAATGGTTCAGGAGTTGTTGCAGACACAGACATATGGCATAAAAGGATTGGTCATGTGAATGTGCAGAGATTGAAGTCTATGCAGACAAAAGGAATTGTGACAGGGCTGCCAAAATTTAAAGTGGAAGGTATGCAGAAAATATGTGAAGCATGCCAATTTGGGAAGCAAACAAAGCATGTGTTTCCACGTAACAGATATGTGAGTAGAAATGCACTAGATGTTGTGCATTCAGATGTATGGGGTCCTACGAAGACCATATCTATGGGAGGCTGCAGGTATTATGTGACTTTCATTGATGACCACACGAGGAAAGTGTGGGTATATTTCATGAAGGAGAAGAGTGAGGTGTTCACTCACTTTCAGAACTTCAGGTTTTTGGTTGAAAAGCAAACAGGAAAATATGTAAAGTGTCTAAGGTCAGATGGAGGGGGAGAGTACTTCTCCAATGAGTTCTCTGAATATTTGAAGAAGAATGGTATTCGGAGATAGTATACATGCAGATACACTCCGCAGCAAAATGGAGTTGCTGAGCGGAAAAACAGGCACATTGCTGAGATTGCGCGGGCATTGATGGAAGAGAAGAATATGCCGCATTGCTATTGGGCTGAGGCTGTTTCTACAGCAGTATACATCATGAACAGGACTCCAACTGCAGCCATACATGATATAACTCCAGAGGAGAGGTTTACTGGCAGAAAACCAGATTTGTCTCATCTGAAAGTTTTTGGATGCATTGCATATGTGCATGTGCCAGATGAGTTGAGAACCAAGCTGGATCTGAAAGCTGAAAAATGTGTGTTCATTGGATATTCCCTTGAGCAAAAGGGATACAGGTGTTATAACCCTGCTACACGTGAGTTGAGGGTAAGCAGGGATGTTGTCTTTGATGAGATGAGCAGCTGGTATGCTGCTGAAAAAGAAGCTGTTGGGGCTGATGTGAGTGGAAGTGTGGTTGCACAGAATGCAGGTCAGCAATCACAGTCTTTGAGTGGACCAGGAGAGTCCTCATCTAGTGGGTCTGTTGATAGACCATGGAGTGGCAGGCTGCGTCATAATACTAGCCCTGCAAATGTGATTAGTACATCACGTAAAGGAAAAGAGAAAGTGGTTGAGCCCCTTGGTATGCCTGACATTTCTGCAGGGCATTCTCATGTTGATGGAGAGTCTAGTGGCTCAGATATGAGCCTTGATGAGGAGCTTGGGATCCCAGCTATGAGAACACCTGGTGTAAAGAAGGCTATGGAAGCCATGAATGAAAAGCTGCGAAGATCAGGGAGAGTGAAGAACCCTATGCAGAGATTTACATATGATGGTTATGTGGCACATCACTATGCATATATGGCAAAGGTTGTGCAGGTTGTTGAGCCCACATGCATTGATGAGGCTATTGGAAATGTGTGTTGGGAGAAAGCTATGGATGAGGAGATGGATGCACTATATGGAAATGAAACTTGGGATTTAGTGCAATTGCCTGAAGGCAAGAAAGCCATTGGTGGATGCAAGTGGGTGTACAAAGTAAAACATAACAGTGATGGGAGCATAAACAGATACAAGGCTAGATTGGTAGCCAAAGGATATGCGCAGACATATGGGATTGATTATGAGGAAACTTTCAGCCCAGTTGCCAAGATGGCAATGGTGAGAGTTGTGATAGCAATGGCTGCGTCAAAGCAATGGTCTTTACATCAGATGGATGTAAAGAATGCATTCTTGCATGGGGATTTGCAAGAAGAGGTGTATATGTTGCAGCCACCTGGTTATGAGGATGTGGGTCACCCCGAGCATGTTTGCAGGTTGAAGAAAGCCTTGTATGGCTTAAAGCAAGCACCAAGAGCATGGTCTGACAAGATCTCTGAATATCTTGTCACTATTGGCTTTCATGTAGCCAATGCAGATTTCTCATTGTATGTGAGACATGGTGATAGAGGGGTTGTGCTTGTTGTCATCTATGTAGATGACTTGATCATTACGGGGGACCATGATGCAGAGATCTTTGATGTAAAGATCTTGCTTAGACAGAAATTTGAGATGAAGAATCTGGGGGAGCTCAGATATTTCTTGGGCATTGAGGTGATTAGGTCACCACATGGTATTGGATTACTGCAGAGACAGTATGGCTTGGACATGTTGTCCAAGTATGGTATGACAGGCTGTAAGCCTATTTCTGTGCCATTGGATCAGAATGGCAAGTTGAGTGCAGACTCAGGAGAGATCTTAGAGGATCCTACTATGTATAGGAGCATAGTAGGAAGTTTGATCTACATGACGATCACCAGACCAGATTTGAGCTATGCTGTTGGGTTGGTGAGTCAGTTTATGCAGGTTCCACGAAAACCGCATTTAGATGCAGTGAGATGCATACTGAGGTATGTGAGGTCTACTTTGCATTGTGGACTATTCTATGAGACTGGGACAGAGATATGTGTACATGGGTACACAGATGCTGATTGGACTGGTAGTATCTCAGACAGAAGATCTACCAGTGGATTCATGTTTTCTTTGGGGAGTGCTGCTGTGACTTGGAGCAGCAAGAAGCAGCCTACGGTTGCTCTATCGAGTACGGAGGCCGAGTACAGAGGAGCTGCTATGGCAGCATGTGAGGTAGCTTGGTTGAGAAAGCTACTTGCAGATTTGGGTCTATCACTGGATAGACAAGTTGTCATTTTCTGTGACAACATTAGCAGTATACAGTTGGCCAGGAACCCAGTCTTTCATGCTCGTACGAAGCACATAGAGGTCCACTACCACTTCGTCAGAGAGAAGGTCTTGGCAGGAGACCTTGACCTTGTTTATGTCAGCACAGAGGATCAGGTAGCTGACATCTTCACCAAAGCATTGGGTACAGAGAAGCTCCGCAGATTCAGAGCTTCGCTTGGTGTACATGAGATGGAGTTGAGCTCGAGGGGGAGTGTTGAGATATCGAGCTCGTCTAGTGAGGCGGTGGCCACTGATGACCCGCCTGGGGGATAGGCCCCACACTTACACCACTGGCATGGTTGGTGAGATCTTGGGTGATATGCGGCCAGTGGGATGACAGGCTGTGTGACAGCCATTCTAGAGACTGGCATAGTTATAGCGCCAGCTCATTTAGTCGGGTTCACACTATAGAGAACCCCCGTGTATGTATTGGTTGAGTACCTTTCATATTATAGTGTACTCTTATCTTTGTATATGGTGTGTTGAGTGTTGAGTAGAGAAGAAGAAGATTTTCAGCCTCTCACTTTGTGTGTTCTCTATTAGGGTTTTGTGAGTGTGTGTGTGTGCTTGCAAGAGCTCAAGCTCTCTTCCCCCCTGCATCTTTTCATTGCATATCACAATGAACCATACAATGATATAGGGTCTCAAGCCTTATCCAACTTTACACATCATCATCCATGTGGCAACTCCTTTTCCACTTCTTTTGGTCAAATCTCACACACCATACAATATTACATGTGGCATTCCATCTCACCACAATATCTTGCACTTCTAAGGTGCTTTCCCACATACACACATACACACAATATCTTGCACCTCTAGGGTGCTTTCCCACATACACACAACACCGCAATTATATCTCTCAACAAACCTTACCAAATTCTTAATTGGATCCCATCACTACAATGATTGGCTAACCCATGGAACTGGATGGGGTTAGGCTGGACTAATGGATCCACAAATTGAGACTCAATTTCTATTATTACGATAGATAAAGTAAATTCCAAAGAGTAATTGTTCTATGGATAGGAATCAACGGCTGTGCCTCTTGATGGGGAAAAAAGCGTTGATCCCAATGATCCAAGTGCAAGTTTCTTCCTTGATCCGACCGATTATCCTTATAGGTGCAGTCGGATCAGCGTGATCAGTAATGATCTTGACTATGTTAGAGTAAAAATTTATCCTGGTGGAATCGCCCATGCTTTCCGAGTAAGGGAAGATTTTCCGGGTTTGGTTTTGGAAAAACCGACGGATTAGTCTCTTGTCCGGATATTTGTGGTGGATGAGGCCCCGAGTGTGGGTCCTTACCCCGCGCATAAAGTGCTACTTCCGCTACTAGTACCCCGAATCCATCGCATGGTGGGGATAGGGATCTCTCAGTTGGTATCAGAGCGAATTCGGCTAATAAAGATCAACTGAGAAGACAAATATGTCAAAAATTTATCAAGAAACACAAAAAGGATGTAATTGTGTGATATAAATTCATACAATTTGATATTCAAACTAATTTCGTAAATTAGTAATTGGGTCTTCAAATGGAAGTACCGCAATTATATGGAACCCTGCTTGCTTGAGGCCTAGACATGATGGTATCTATCTTATAGTTCCAAGTATCATGACTAACCGTATATATCAAGAGTATAACTGCAGCTCTTTATTGATAGTATACGAGTAAATCTAAGACTTGAAATTATAAGCGTGAGGATGAATGGGACGAGTCCCTGTGATGATACTCATAACTAGAATGATGATAATGATTTCAACAAATCACTATGAGATTAGTGGATTGTGCTGTCAAATTGCTACTGTTAGCACTTGCCACGGTAGATCAAGTTAACGGATGACAAATTGATAACTTACTTAACTGAAATTCCCATGGAGGAATGTTCAGAAGGAAATTTTTCGGTCTAATGGACTATTATCGTATGAATGATATGATCTAAATGAATTATTTTTTAATGATGAGTTCTATATAAGGAATATTTATCCCAGTATTCTGTTCGGTTGACCAGAATATAAAAAACCCAGAATAAATTGGATCTTAAGAAAAAGAGTTGTCCTTTACTTTGCGAGATGAGGATATCTCGCACCTTTTTAAGTGGGGTAGAAGTTTGTAAGATTCCTCCCCCCAACCTTCGAGGTATATAGGAGTAAGAATCTTCCTTTCTGATCTTAAAATTATTCCCTCTCTAAAATAAAAGAAAGAATTTATTTAAGAAGGGAAGACACTTTCCCCAGAATACCTTATCAGGAGCCCACTTGTTTTAAGGATTCAGAACAATGAGTTCAAAAGTGAGAACCGATATTTTGGATGCCAAGGTTTTAGTCATCAGTTAAAAGACTGCCCTACCATGAAAAGGGCACAGGGAAGTCTAGAACCCGAATTCAGAGACCAATTCCTTCATACCAATCTAATCAGGGTCTGTCTCGGATAAGATTGCTTAAACTAGGTCCAACCCATTGATTAGGGTCGAGATGACCAGTCAAACGCTTGGCAACTTAGAGCAACAGATGCAGGTAATTCATAAAGATATAAACGCTGCCCAGGATCGACAGAAACAATATACAGATAAGAAGAGGACAGTCAGAGAATTCAAAGAAGCAGTTATGGTCTTCATTTGAATACGGACCAAAAGAATTTCTTTATCTCTAGGGGAGTATAAGTAGTTATCCCCCAGATATTGTGGACCAAAGAAAGTAGGTGACTTAGCCTACGAACTTCTTTTATCTGCTCATCTCAAAGTTCTTAATGCCTGCTATAGAAATATGTGCCAAAACCAAATCATGAAAAGACGGTAAAACTTCAGTGGCAAGATACCGTTGGCTTCTAGGTAACGCTAGCTCCTTCCTTTATATAAGTCGTAACTTTTACTTGTCGCTCACAGTAATCTTACTTCCATCGATCTCCTTTCTTTCTTAATCTCCTTCATGGCTTGGCAACATGAATTAGTTTTATCCATGATGATTTCTCACCTTCAAGACGTAAGCGAGTCTGTGAAGAAGGATTTTATAGAACTGTATAAGCGCTCATATTTCCCTCACTTGGGAACTTCTGTAGCTCAGACCAAATGGCGGACCTATCAAGACATAACTAGGGTAACACCATGGAGTCAGCAGCACTTTCGCAACAATGTCCGCTTGGCTATGGTTATTGAAGCTTTGGGTTTCGGTCCCTGATACTATTGCATGATGAGATCAAGACATGTTGGGTTTTCTGAGCGGGTCTTCTTATTGGCGTGTTTTCTTCCTCATCAGAAGATATGCCTTTACCCCATTTTTGGCTTGCCTCTCAGAGGTCCTTTTGCTAGATCACCTCATACCACTGAGGTAGGTGCGGCAATAACGAGCCAAATTATTCCCATAGATGAGTTACCTTATACGTGCGCAGCTTGTGAGTGCTGCTTTTGTGACCATATGATGGACGGGCTTATGGAAGTGTAAAGAGTTCTTCTATCTTTACTGTATATGTTCCAAGAATGAATAAAGTTGAAATCTTGTTCTTGTCTTGAATCTTGCTCTCTTTGAGACTTTTCTTGGTGGTTAATCTTAATTAAATTTTTTCTCTAAGTCCCATATTCGTGCATCTTGCGAAATTACCCCCAGTTTGCGAGATGCGTTTTTCAAGTGGGAGAGAATGTAAGATTCCTCCCCAGCCTCTCAAGATGTCCAGCATCTTCCCCTGTAATCAATCTCCTCTTCTTCAGAAATATAAGAGATCTTGTCTCTGCCTGGCATAGAGAGAGAAAATATTCTAGAGAGAGAATATTCAGATTTTGAATATTTTTGGATAGAAAAATATCTCATCTTATTAAAATGAATTACCCTGAAACACAAATTACAAAAGAACTTTCCAATGTGCAGTTGAAATTAATTCGAAATGCGTATAAAGGACCTTAGCCTAAGGGTCTAGATTTTCAGAAATTTTTGGATTATGGTCCAATTAAGGTTCCTATGGGCCAATAGCATCAATCCATGTGTAGGGAGGAGATAAATCCAATTTGTAAAAGAAGATACCCAAAAATGAGTAAATGCTCACATAAGATGAAGAGTTGACTATGTACAAGGTTTATTAGTAAGAAACTATGAGTAATATAAAAAATATGAGATATTTTGGGTATCCAAAAATGAGTAAATGCTCACATAAGATGAAGAGTTGAAAATGTACAAGGTTTATTAGTAAAAAAAACTATGAGCAATATTAAAAATATGAGATATTTTGGGTATCCAAAAATGAGTAAATGCTCACACAAGATGAAGAGTTGAAAATGTACAAGGTTTATTAGTAAAAAACTATGAGCAATATTAAAAATATGAGATATTTTGGATATAATGATTCCATTTTGACACATATGTAAGGAAAGGGAGTCCATTAAAGGAGGTGCATATTTCACATGTTTGAATGAGTTTTAAACTCGTAAAAATTGAGATATTTCTTCTCTACTCTCTCTTGAATCAAACCAAATCAAAATGGAACCAAACCGAATCAAAAAAGAACCAAACTAGATCCAAATCTAGTCCAAATTCAACCAAACTGAATCTGGAAAATTTTAGAATTCAGTTATCTTTGGTTAGAGCTTCCCTCTCCTATAAATAGAACATGAGTCCTTTGAAAAAAGTAAGAGAATTTTACTATACTAAAGTTATGCTGAAATAATGCTAATTTCTACTATTCTCTAAAATTCTCTCCAAATTGAAGAAATTGGAGCTTCTCTCTTTCTTCAATCCCCATTGGTGACTCCATCAACATGCTAAACCAATTGATTGGTTGGGGGCCTCTATCGTGAACAAAGAATCAAGCAATTTGTAAGGTAATTAGTGAATTTTGATCATTTTCTATAATTTCTCAATGTTTCTCTCTTCTCAACCCCTCTCAAGCTTGAGAAGCTTAATTGGAATGGTTTTTGAATGCTATTGAAGTTAATTGATGGATGGTAGTACTTGAATTACATAAATTGATGAATGCTATTGAAGTTAATTGATGAAAGATAGTAAAGAATTACATAAATTTTTATTTATGCTTAATTCTAATGGTTTTTATGTAATTTCCCTCTCTCACTCAAAGAATGGTCATTCTCATGACCTATTCTCAATCCAAGTGAAGCTTTTCATAAAGCTTTTCCCTAATTTAAGATTAATCTATACTTGAGGCCAAATTAATGGCTTTTTCTATGGTTTTAGTTTATGTATTTCTTGAATATTGATGATTTAATCCATTATGGATTAATGATCCAATTAGGGATCATTCTAATCATTCCCTTAATGATAAGCTTTATCTTTCAAAATAAATTGAGATTTATCAATCATAGCAGCGGAGCTATGGCAAAATTTTTATAAAAATTACACATAAAATAATTTCATTCAAAGCATGAAAAGAGCACTTCCTACCATATTCTAGGAATTATCATCCTAGATTAATTGAAAGATATTCATTGTAATCATAGAGAAATTGATTTTTATATTATGCTTAATTGGATTTCATGCATAGAGGTATGCATAAAAGATTATTATTTTAATGTAAAAGTGTTACTTTTATCATATTTGGATTTCATGCATAGAGGTATGCATAAAAGATTATTATTGTAATGTAAAAATATTACTTTTATCATAATTGGATTTCATGCATAGAGATATGCATAAAAGATTATTATTTTAATGTAAAAGTGTTACTTTTATCATATTTGAAATTCATGCATAGAGGCATGCATAAAAGATTATTATTTTAATGTAAAAGTGTTACTTTTATCATATTTGAAATTCATGCATAGAGACATGCATAAAAGTTGATTATTTTATTATAAAAGTGTTACTTTTATCATATTTGAATTTCATGCATAGAGGTATGCATAAAAGATGATGATTTTATTATAAAAGTGTTACTTTTATCACAATTGAATTTCATACATAGAAGTATGCATAAAAGTTGATTATTTTATTATAAAAGTGTTACTTTTATCATATTTGGATTTCATGCATAGAGGTATGCATAAAAGATATTCTTTTTATACTAAAAGTGTGATTTTCATCCATAAATGGATTTTATGCATAACTTAGATGCATAAGAGAAATTCTTTTATTCTAAAAGTGTAATTCCTACCAAGTTGAATTTATGCATAAGAAGATGCATAAAAGATTGTTTTTTAATTCAAATGTGTCATTCTCATCTAAATTGAATTTATGTATAGGAAGATGCATAAAAGATTGATTTTTACTTCGAAAGTATTAATCTCCTTAAATATAATTTATGCATTAAAAAATGTGTAAAGAAATCTTATATCAAATATAAGAATTCTCTTGTATTCTATAAATAGATATGAGATGTGATAAGAGGTGTATAAGATGTGATAAGAGGTGATAAGATGCTTATGAAATAAGTTAGCAGGTGATAAGATGAATTAAGATGTGATAAGATGTGTATGAGATGAGGTAAGAAGTGTATGTGATAGGATAAGATGTATATGGGTTGTGATAGGGCAAGAATGGATGTGATGTAAAAGATTAGATGTGAAGGCATAGGGGGTTATATGAATGGGAATGTGAAAATGGTTGTATGTATGTGGATGTGTGAATGTGGAGATGGGAGTGTGGATGTATGAATGTGAAAATGGATGGATGCATGAAGATGTATATGCGTAGATGTGAATGTGGATGTAGATGTGGATGTATGTATGTGTGTGGATGTATAGATATGAATGGAAATGCGGATGTGGATGTATGTATGTATGTGGATGTAGATGTGAATGTATAGATGTGAATGGAAATGTGGATGTGGATGTATGTATGTGGATGTGGATATATGAATGAGGACGTGATAATGGATGTATGCATGTAGATGTGGATATATGGATGTGAATGTGAATGTGGATGTGGATGTGGATGTGGATGTGGATGTATGGATGTGGATACGGATACGGATGTGGATGTATGTATGTATGTGGATCTAGATGTGGATGTATAGATGTGAATGGGAATGTGGATGTGGATGTATGAATGTGAATGTGAATGTGGATGTGGATGAATGGATGTGGATATGGATGTGTATGTATGAATGTGGATATGGGATGTGGATGTGTAAATGAGGATGTGAAAATGGATGTATGCATGTAGATGTGGATGTATGCATGTGAATGTGAATGTGTATGTGAATTAATGTGTCGTCGATATGAGGAAATGGATGAGAATGAGTACATATTGAATGGAATGTGGAATAAGTAATGTGGACTAAGGAGGGATAATGTGGAAAGACGAGAGTTCGATTTAGAAACTGTATTTTGTGACTGTTTGTAAATGACTGTTTTATGTCAAGAATGTTGGGGAAGCATTTTGACCGTCTTGTGGATTAAGGTCATGAAGACCTAGCTGATAAAGTTGCAACTGCTGAGACGGAGAGTCAATGGAGGACGTCTCGCGTAGCAAGGTCGACCGAGGTCTTGACCAGCCTCGGTTCGATTTAAATGGTGATCTTCCGGTATACGGTGGATGAGGGACCAAGGAAGCGGCCTATGAGTGAAGCGCCAGGTCACCTGCGAAGGATCCTAGAGGGTGCTGATCATACGGTGATCGGGCTCTGGGTCGCCGAAGATACCCACACGTGCGTCGTGGAAGATATTGGAACAAGGAGTAAGAGTTGTTTTCTTAAACCGGGCATGGATCTGGTTGTTTTCTGAAACCGGGCATGGATCTGGTTGATTGACCTTGCTGGTCCTCAACGGATGAGTCCATGGCTCTTTTATATGGATCTGTGGGTTGATCTTGATGATCTTCCACAGAGATTCCATTCTATTATATGAATATATTGCCGGTTACTATGAGCTAGGAACTATAGAAAAAGCCCCTGAGTGAACAGGTGGTGAGCGTTTTGGTTGCCAATGATGCCATAAGCATACGGATGAATGAATGACTGAAAATAAGGATTCAACCAGAGACTTTGAGGATTGTCATCAGTCACATAATGGTTTCATTAAAGGATTGTTTTAAAGTTAACTGATGCTAAGAAAAAGGCAATTTCATATTGGGTGTGTAAGTGGTGTGACTAGTTTTATGTTTGCATGAACTTCCGGCTAGGGGGCCTTGGAACTCTTTTCCTTGGTACCCGAGACAAAACCTTACCAAATTCTTAATTGGATCCCATCACTACAGTGGTTGGGCGATTGGCTAACCCATGGGACTGGATGGGGTTAGGCTGGACTGATGGATCCGTACATCGAGACTCAATTTCTATTATTACGATAGATAAAGTAAATCCCAGAGAGTAATTGTTCTATGGATAGGAATCAACGGCTGTGCCTCTTGATGGGGAAAGAAGTGTTGATCCCAATGATCCAAGTGCAAGTTTCTTCCTTGATCCGACTGAGTATCTTTATAGGTGCAGTCGGATCAGCGTGATCAGTAAACGTTAGATTAAAAAGTTATCCTGGTGGAATCGCCCGTGCTTTTCGGGTAAGGGAAGTTTTTCCGGGTTCGATTTTGGAAAAACCGACGGATTAGTCTCTTGTCTAGATATCCGTGGATGAGGCCCCAAGTGTGGGTCCCTGCCCCACGCATGAAGTGCTACTTCCGCTGCTAGTACCCCGAATCCGTCGCATGGTGGGGACAGGGATCTCACATCAACGACTTTCTCTTTTCCTTTACGTGATGTACTAATCACATTTGCAGGACTGGTATTATGACACAGCCTGCCACTCCATGGTCTATCAATAGACCCCCTAGATGAGGACTCTCCTGGTCCACTCAAAGACTGTGATTGCTGACCTGCATTCTGTGCAACCACACTTCCACTGACATCAGCCCCAACAGCTTCTTTTTCAGTAGCATACCAGCTGCTCATCTCATCAAAGACAACATCCCTGCTTACCCTCAACTCACATGTAGCAGGGTTATAACACCTGTTGCTCAAGGGAATATCCAATAAACACACATTTTTCTGAAACCGGGCATGGATCTGGTTGATTGACCTTGCTGGTCCTAAACGGATGAGTCCATGGCTCTTTTATATGGATCTGTGGGTTGATCTTGCTGATCTTCCACCCACGAAGATTCCATTCTATTATATGAATATATTGCCGGTTACTATGAGCTAGTAACTATGGATCTGGTTGATTGACCTTGCTGGTCCTCAACGGATGAGTCCATGGCTCTTTTATATGGATCTGGTTGATTGACCTTGCTGGTCCTCAACGGATGAGTCCACGGCTCTTTTATATGGATCTCTGGGTTGATCTTGCTGATCTTCCACGGAGATTCCATTCTATTATATGAATATATTGCCGGTTACTATGAGCTAGGAACTATGGAAAAGGGCCCTCACAGTGAACAGGTGGTGAGCGTTCTGGTTGCCAATGATGCCATAAGTATACCAATGAATGAATGACTGGAAATAAGGATTCAACCAGAGACTTTGAAGATTGTCATCAGTGACATAATGGTTTCATTAAAGGATTGTTTAAAGTTAGCTGATGCTAAGAAAAAGGCAATTTTATATTGGGTGTGTAAGTGGTGTGACTAGTTTTATGTTTGCATGAACTTCCGACTAGGGGGTCTTGAGACAAAACCTTACCAAATTCTTAATTGGATCCCATCACTACAATGGTTGGGCGGTTGGCTAACCCATGGGACTGGATGGGGTTAGGCTGGACTAATGGATCCATAAATTGAGACTCAATTTCTATTATTACGATAGATAAAGTAAATTCCAAAGAGTAATTGTTCTATGGATAGGAATCAACGGCTGTGCCTCTTGATGGGGAAAAAAGCGTTGATCCCAATGATCCAAGTGCAAGTTTCTTCCTTGATCCGACCGAGTATCTTTATAGGTACAGTCGGATCAGCGTGATCAGTAATGATCTTGACTACGTTAGAGTAAAAAGTTATCCTGGTGGAATCGCCCATGCTTTCCGAGTAAGGGAAGTTTTTCCGGGTTTGGTTTTGGAAAAACCGACGGATTAGTCTCTTGTCCGGATATCCGTGGATGAGGCCCCGAGTGTGGGTCCCTACCCCGTGCATAAAGTGCTACTTCCGCTACTAGTACCCCGAATCCATCGCATGGTGGGGATAGGGATCTCTCAGTTGGTATCAGAGCGAATTCGGCTAATAAAGATCAACTGAGAAGACAAATATGTCAAAAATTTATCAAGAAACACAAAAAGGTTGTAGTTGTGTGATATAAATTCATACAGTTTGATATTCAAACTAATTTCGTAAACTAGTAATTGGGTCTTCAAATGGAAGTATCGCAATTATATGGAACCCTAACTTGCTTGAGGCCTAGACATGATGGTATCTATCTTATAGTTCCAAGTATCATGACTAACTGTATATACCAAGAGTATAACTGCAGCTCTTTATTGACAGTATACGAGTAAATCTAAGACTTGAAATTATAAGCGTTAATGCTATATCCAGATGATGATTTCGAATGTGGTTGATATGATTTTTAATTCTTTTTGAGAATTGATGAATTGATTTGAATTCTGATTGAAAAATGATGATTTTTGAAATTTAGTTGAAATATAATAACCTGAGCGAAACCACAATGAGAAGAATGAATGGGACGAGTCCCTATGATGATGATACTCATAACTAGAATGATGATAATGATTTCAGCAAATCACTATGAGATTAGTGGATTGTGCTGTCAAATTGCTACTGTTAACACTTGTCACGGTAGATCAAGTTAACGGATGACAAATTGATAACTTACTTAACTGAAATTCCCATGGAGGAATGTTCAGAAGGAAATTTTTCGGTCTAATGGACTATTATCATATGAATGATATGATCTAAATGAATTATTATTTAATGATGAGTTCTATATAAGGAATATTTACCCCAGTATTCTGTTGGGTTGACTAGAATATAAAAAACCCAGAATAAATTGGATCTTAAGAAAAAGTGTTGTCCTTTACTTTGCGAGATGAGGATATCTCGCACCTTTTTAAGTGGGGTAGAAGTTTGTAAGATTCCTCCCCCCAACCTTCGAGGTATACAGGAATAAGAATCTCCCTTTCTGATCTTAAAATTATTCCCTCTCTAAAAGAAAAGAAAGAATTTATTTAAAAAGGGAAGACACTTTCCCCAGAATACCTTATTAGGAGCCCACCTGTTTTAAGGATTCAGAACAATGAGTTCAGAAGTGAGAACCGGTGTTTTGGATGCCAAGGTTTTAGTCATCAGTTAAAAGACTGCACGACTCCTACCATGAAAAGGGCACAGGGAAGTCTAGAACCCAAATTCAGAGACCAATTCCTTCATACCAATCTAATATGCGTCCGCCTCTCGGATAAGATTGCTTAAACTAGGTCCAACCCATTGATTAGGGTCGAGATGACCAGTCAAACGCTTGGCGACTTAGGGCAACAGATGCAGGTAATTCATAAAGATATAAACGCTGCCCAGGATCGTCAGAAACAATATACAGATAAGAAGAGGACAGTCAGAGAATTCAAAGAAGCAATTATGGTCTTCATTTGAATACGGACCAAAAGAATTTCTTTATCTCTAGGGGAGTATAAGTAGTTATCCCCCAGATATTGTGGACCAAAGAAAGTAGGTGACTTAGCTTACGAACTTCTTTTATCTGCTCATCTCAAAGTTCTTAATGCCTGCTATAGAAATATGTGCCAAAACCAAATCATCGAAAGACGATAAAACTTCAGTGGCAAGATACCGTTGGCTTCTAGGTAACGCTAGCTCCTTCCTTTATATAAGTCGTAACTTTTACTTGTCGCTCACAGTAATCTTACTTCCATCGATCTCCTTTCTTTCTTAATCTCCTTCATGGCTTGGCAACAGGATTTAGTTTTATCCATGATGATTTCTCACCTTCAAGATGCAAGCGAGTCTGTGAAGAAGGATTTTATAGAACTGTATGAGCGCTCATATTTCCCTCACTTGGGAACTTCTGTAGCTCAGACCAAATGGCGGACCTATCAAGACATAACTAGGGTAACACCATGGAGTCAGCAGCACTTTCGCAACAATGTCCGCTTGGCTATGGTTATTGAAGCTTTGGGTTTCGGTCCCTGATACTATTGCGTGATGAGATCAAGACATGTTGGGTTTTCTGAGCGGGTCTTCTTATTGGCGTGTTTTCTTCCTCATCAGAAGATATGCCTTTACCCCATTTTTGGCTTGCCTCTCAGAGGTCCTTTTGCTAGATCACCTCATACCACTGAGGTAGGTGCGGCAATAACCAGCCAAATTATTCCCATAGATGAGTTACCTTATACGTGCGCAGCTTGTGAGTGCTGCTTTTGTGACCATATGATGGACGGGCTTATGGAAGTGTAAAGAGTTCTTCTATCTTTACTGTATATGTTCCAAGAATGAATAAAGTTGAAATCTTGTTCTTGTCTTGAATCTTGCTCTCTTTGAGACTTTTCTTGGTGGTTAATCTTAATTAAATTTTTTCTCTAAGTCCCATATTCGTGCATCTTGCGAAATTACCCCCAGTTTGCGAGATGCATTTTTCAAGTGGGAGAGAATGTAAGATTCCTCCCCAGCCTCTCAAGATGTCCAGCATCTTCCCATGTAATCAATCTCCTCTTCAGAAATATAAAAGATCTTGTCTCTGCCTATTTTGGCATAGAGAGAGAAAATATTCTAGAGAGAGAATATTCAGATTTTGAATATTTTTGGATAGAAAAATATCTCATCTTATTAAAATGAATTCCCCTGAAACAAAAATTACAAAAGAACTTTCCAATGTGCAGTTGAAATTAATTCAAAATGCATATAAAGGACCTTAGCCTAAGGGTCTAGATTTTCAGAAATTTTTGGATTATGGTCCAATTAAGGTTCCTATGGGCCAATAGCATCAATCCATGTGCAGGGAGGAGATAAATCCAATTTGTAAAAGAAGATACCCAAAAATGAGTAAATGCTCACATAAGATGAAGAGTTGACTATGTACAAGGTTTATTAGTAAGAAACTATGAGTAATATCAAAAATATGAGATATTTTGGGTATCCAAAAATGAGTAAATGCTCACATAAGATGAAGAGTTGAAAATGTACAAGGTTTATTAGTAAAAAAAACTATGAGCAATATTAAAAATATGAGATATTTTGGGTATCCAAAAATGAGTAAATGCTCACACAAGATGAAGAGTTGAAAATGTACAAGGTTTATTAGTAAAAAACTATGAGCAATATTAAAAATATGAGATATTTTGGGTATAATGATTCCATTTTGACACATATGTAAGGAAGGGGAGTCCATTAAAGGAGGTGCATATTTCACATGTTTGAATGAGTTTTAAACTCGTAAAAATTGAGATATTTCATCTCTCCTCTCTCTTGAATCAAACCAAATCAAAATGGAACCAAACCGAATCAAAAAAGAACCAAACTAGATCCAAATCTAGTCCAAATTCAACCAAACTGAATCTGGAAAATTCTAGAATTCAGTTAGCTTTGGTTAGAGCTTCCCTCTCCTATAAATAGAACATGAGTCCTTTGAAAAAAATAGGAGAATTTTACTATACTAAAGTTATGCTGAAATAATGCTAATTTCTACTATTCTCTAAAATTCTCTCCAAATTGAAGAAATTGGAGCTTGCCTCTTTCTTCAATCCCCATTGGTGACTCCATCAACATGCTAAACCAATTGATTGGTTGGGGGCCTCGACCGTGAACAAAGAATCAAGCAATTTGTAAGGTAATTAGTGAATTTTGATCATTTTCTATAATTTCTCAATGTTTCTCTCTTCTCAACCCCTCTCAAGCTTGAGAAGCTTAATTGGAATGGTTTTTGAATGCTATTGAAGTTAATTGATGGATGGTAGTACCTTAATTACATAAATTGATGAATGCTATTGAAGTTAATTGATGAAAGATAGTAAAGAATTACATAAATTTTCATTTATGCTTAATTCTAATGGTTTTTATGTAATTTCCCTCTCTCACTCAAAGAATGGTCATTCTCATGACCTATTCTCAATCCAAGTGAAGCTTTTCATAAAGCTTTTTCCTAATTTAAGATTAATCTATGCTTGAGGCCAAATTAATGGCTTTTTCTATGCTTTTAGTTTATGTATTTCTTGAATATTGATGATTCAATCCATTATGGGTTAATGATCCAATTAGGGATCATTCTAATCATTCTCTTAATGATAAGCTTTATCCTTCAAAATAATTTGAGATTTATCAGTCATAGCAGCGGAGCTATGGCAAAATTTTTATAAAAATTACACATAAAATAATTTCATTCAAAGCATGAAAAGAGGACTTCCTACCATATTCTAGGAATTATCATCCTAGATTAATTGAAAGATATTCATTGTAATCATAGAGAAATTGATTTTTATATTATGCTTAATTGGATTTCATGCATAGAGGTATGCATAAAAGATTATTATTTTAATGTAAAAGTGTTACTTTTATCATATTTGGATTTCATGCATAGAGGTATGCATAAAAGATTATTATTTTAATGTAAAAGTGTTACTTTTATCATAATTGGATTTTATGCATAGAGATATGCATAAAAGATTATTATTTTAATGTAAAAGTGTTACTTTTATCATATTTAAAATTCATGCATAGAGGCATGCATAAAAGATTATTATTTTAATGTAAAAGTGTTACTTTTATCATATTTTAAATTAATGCATAGAGCCATGCATAAAAGTTGATTATTTTATTATAAAAGTGTTACTTTTATCATATTTAAATTTCATGCATAGAGGTATGCATAAAAGATGATTATTTTATTATAAAAGTGTTACTTTTATCATATTTGAATTTTACGCATAGAGTTATGCATAAAAGTTGATTATTTTATTTTAAAAGTGTTACTTTTATCACAATTGAATTTCATGTATAGAAGTATGCATAAAAGTTGATTATTTTATTATAAAAGTGTTACTTTTATCATATTTGGATTTCATGCATAGAGGTATGCATAAAAGATATTCTTTTTATACTAAAAGTGTGATTTTTATCCATAAATGGATTTTATGCATAACTTAGATGCATAAGAGAAATTCTTTTATTCTAAAAGTGTAATTCCTACCAATTTGAATTTATGCATAAAAGATTGACTTTTAATTCAAAAGTGTCATTCTCGTCTAAATTGAATTTATGCATAGGAAGATGCATAAAAGATTGATTTTTACTTCGAAAGTATTAATCTCCTTAAATAGAATTTATGCATTTAAAAATGTGTAAAGAAATCTTATATCAAATATAAGAATTCTCTTGTATTCTATAAATAGATATGAGATGTGATAAGAGGTGTATAAGATATGATAAGAGGTGATAAGATGCTTATGAAATAAGTTAGCAGGTGATAAGATGAATTAAGATGTGATAAGATGTGTATGAGATGAGGTAAGAAGTGTACGTAATAGGATAAGATGTATATGGGTTGTGATAGGGCAAGAATGGATGTGATGTAAAAGATTAGATGTGAAGGCATAGGGGGTTATATGAATGGCAATGTGGAAATGGTTGTATGTATGTGGATGTGTGAATGTGGAGATGGGAGTGTGGATGTATGAATGTGAAAATGGATGGATGCATGAAGATGTATATGCGTAGATGTGAATGTGGATGTAGATGTGAATGTATGTATGTGTGTGGATGTATAGATATGAATGGGAATGCGGATGTGGATGTATGTATGTATGTGGATGTAGATGTGAATGTATAGATGTGAATGGGAATGTGGATGTGGATGTATGTATGTATGTGGATGTGGATATATGAATGAGGACGTGATAATGGATGTATGCATGTAGATGTGGATATATGGATGTGAATGTGAATGTGAATGTGGATGTGGATGTGGATGTGGATACGGATGTGGATGTATGTATGTATGTGGATCTAGATGTGGATGTATAGATGTGAATGGGAATGTGGATGTGGATGTATGAATGTGAATGTGAATGTGGATGTGGATGTATGGATGTGGATATGGATGTGTATGTATGAATGTGGATATGGGATGTGGATGTGTAAATGAGGATGTGAAAATGGATGTATGCATGTAGATGTGGATGTATGCATGTGAATGTGAATGTGTATGTGAATTAATGTGTCGTCGATATGAGGAAATGGATGAGAATGAGTACACACATTGAATGGAATGTGGAATAAGTAATGTGGACTAAGGAGGGATAATGTGGAAAGACGAGAGTTCGATTTAGAAACTGTATTTTGTGACTGTTTGTAAATGACTGTTTTATGTCAAGAATGTTGGGGAAGCATTTTGACCGTCTTGTGGATTAAGGTCATGAAGACCTAGCTGATAAAGTTGCAACTCTGCTGATGGAGAGTCAATGGAGGACGTCTCGCGTAGCAAGGTCGACCGAGGTCTTGACCAGCCTCGGTTCGATTTAAATGGTGAGCTTCCGGTACGGTGGATGAGGGACCAAGGAAGCGGCCTATGAGTGAAGCGCTAGGTCACCTGCGACCGAAGGATCCTAGAGGGTGTTGACCATATGGTGCTCGGGCTCTGGGTCGCCGAAGATACCCACACGTGCGTCGTGGAAGATATTAGAACAAGGAGTAAGAGTTATTTTCTGAAACCGGGCATGGATCTGGTTGATTGACCTTGCTGGTCCTCCAACGGATGAGTCCATGGCTCTTTTATATGGATCTGTGGGTTGATCTTGCTGATCTTCCACGGAGATTCCATTCTATTATATGAATATATTGCCGGTTACTACTATGAGCTAGGAACTATGGAAAAGGCCCCTGAGTGAACAGGTGGTGAGCGTTTTGGTTGCCAATGATGCCATAAGTATACCGATGAATGAATGACTGGAAATAAGGATTCAACCAGAGACTTTGAGGATTGTCATCAGTGACATAATGGTTTCATTAAAGGATTGTTTTAAAGTTAGCTGATGCTAAGAAAAAGGCAATTTCATATTGGGTGTGTAAGTGGTGTTTGCATGAACTTCCGGCTAGGGGGCCTTGGAACTCTTTTCCTTGGTACTCGAGACAAAACCTTACCAAATTCTTAATTGGATCCCATCACTATAGTGGTTGGGCGGTTGGCTAACCCATGGGACTGGATGGGGTTAGGGTGGACTGATGGATCCGTTAATCGAGACTCAATTTCTATTATTACGATAGATAAAGTAAATCCCGGAGAGTAATTGTTCTATGGATAGGAATCAATGGCTGTGCCTCTTGATGGGGAAATAAGCGTTGATCCAAGTGCAAGTTTCTTCCTTGATCCGACCGAGTATCTTTATAGGTGCAGTCGGATCAGCGTGATCAGTAATGATCTTGACTACGTTAGAGTAAAAAGTTATCCTGGTGGAATCGCCCGTGCTTTTCGAGTAAGGGAAGTTTTTCCGGGTTCGGTTTTGGAAAAACCGACGGATTAGTCTCTTGTCCAGATATCCGTGGATGAGGCCCCAAGTGTGGGTCCCTGCCCCACGCATGAAGTGCTACTTCCGCTATTAGTACCCCGAATCCGTCGCATGGTGGGGACAGGGATCTCACATCAACGACTTTCTCTTTTCCTTTACGTGATGTACTAATCACATTTGCAGGACTGGTATTATGACACAGCCTGCCACTCCATGGTCTATCAATAGATCCCCTAGATGAGGACTCTCTTGGTCCACTCAAAGACTGTGATTGCTGACCTGCATTGTGTGCAACCACACTTCCACTGACATCAGCCCCAACAGCTTCTTTTTCAGTAGCATACCAGCTGCTCATCTCATAAAAGACAACATCCCTGCTTACCCTCAACTCACATGTAGCAGGGTTATAACACCTGTTGCTCAAGGGAATATCCAATAAACACACATTTTTTTGAAACCGGACATGGATCTGGTTGATTGACCTTGCTGGTCCTCAACAACGGATGAGTCCATGGCTCTTTTATATGGATCTGTGGGTTGATCTTGCTGATCTTCCACGGAGATTCCATTCTATTATATGAATATATTGCCGGTTACTATGAGCTAGGAACTATGGAAAAGGGCCCTGAGTGAACAGGTGGTGAGCGTTCTGGTTGCCAATGATGCCATAAGTATACCGATGAATGAATGACTGGAAAAAAGGATGCAACCAGAGACTTTGAGGATTGTCATCAGTGACATAACGGTTTCATTAAAGGATTGTTTTAAAGTTAGCTGATGGCAATTTCATATTGGGTGTGTAAGTGGTGTGACTAGTTTTATGTTTGCATGAACTTCCGGCTAGGGGGTCTTGGAACTCTTTTCCTTGGTACCCGAGACAAAACCTTACCAAATTCTTAATTGGATCCCATCACTACAATGGTAACCCATGGTACTGGATGGGGTTAGGCTGGACTAATGGATCCGTAAATTGAGACTCAATTTCTATTATTACGATAGATAAAGAAAATCCCGAAGAGTAATTGTTCTATGGATAGGAATCAACGGCTGTGCCTCTTGATGGGAAAAAAAGCATTGATCCGAACGATCCAAGTGCAAGTTTCTTCCTTGATCCGATCGAGTATCTTTATAGGTGCAGTCGGATCAACGTGATCAGTAATGATCACGTTGATCCGACCGAGTATCTTTATAGGTGCAGTTGGATCAACGTGATCAGTAATGATCTTAGTAAAAAGTTATCCTGGTGGAATTGCCCGTGCTTTCCGGGTAAGGGAAGTTTTTGTGGGTTTGGTTTTGGACAAACCGACGGATTAGTCTCTTGTCCGGATATCCGTGGATGAGGCCCCGAGTGTGGGTCCCTACCCCGCGCATGAAGTGCTACTTCCGCTACTAGTACCCCGAATCCGTCACATGGTAGGGAGAGGGATCTCACAGTTGGTATCAGAGCGAATTCGGCTAATAAAGATCAACTGAGAAGACAAATATGTCAAAAATTTATCAAGAAACACAAAAAGGTTGTAATTGTGTGATATAAATTCATATAGTTTGATATTCAAACTAATTTCGTAAATTAGTAATTGGGTCTTCAAATGGAAGTACCGCAATTATATGGAGCCCTGACTTGCTTGAGGCCTAGACATGATGGTATCTATCTTATAGTTCCAAGTATCATGACTACCCGTATATACCGAGAGTATAACTGCAGCTCTTTACTGACAGTATATACGAGTAAATCTAAGACTTGAAATTATAAGCGTTAATGCTATCCAGATGATGATTTTGAATGTGGTTGATATGATTTTTAGTTCTGTTATAGAATTGATGAATTGATTTGGATTCTGATTGAAAAATGATGATTTTTGAAATTTAGTTGAAATATAATAACCTGAGCGAAACCACAATGAGGATGAATGGGACGAGTCCCTGTGATGATACTCATAACTAGAATGATGATAATGATTTCAGCAAATCACTATGAGATTAGTGGATTGTGCTGTCAAATTGCTACTGTTAACACTTGTCACGGTAGATCAAGTTAAGGGATGACAAATTGATAACTTACTTAACTGAAATTCCCATGGAGGAATGTTCAGAAGGAAATTTTTCGGTCTAATGGACCATTATCGTATGAATGATATGATCTAAATGAATTATTATTTAATGATGAGTTCTATATAAGGAATATTTATCCCAGTATTCTGTTGGATTGACCAGAATATAAGAAACCCAGAATAAATTGGATCTTAAGAAAAAGAGTTGTCCTCTACTTTACGAGATGAGGATATCTCGCACCTTTTTAAGTGGTGTAGAAGTTTGTAAGATTCCTCCCCCCAACCTTCGAGGTATACAAGAGTAAGAATCTCCCTTTCTGATCTTAAAATTATTCCCTCTCTAAAATAAAAGAAAGAATTTGTTTAAAAAGGGAAGACACTTTTCCCAGAATACCTTATCAGGAGCCCACCTGTTTTAAGGATTCAGAACAATGAGTTCGGAAGTGAGAACCGGTGTTTTGGATGCCAAGGTTTTGTCATCAGTTAAAAGATTGCCCGACTCCTACCATGAAAAGGGCACAGGGAAGTCTAGAACCCAAATTCAGAGACCAATGCCTTCATACCAATGTGGATGTGGATGTATGTATGTATGTGGATGTGGATGTGGATGTGGATATATGAATGAGGACGTGATAATGGATGTATGCATGTAGATGTGGATATATGGATGTGAATGTGAATGTGGATGTGGATGTGGATGTGGATGTGGATGTGGATGTGGATGTGGATACGGATGTGGATGTATGTATGTATGTGGATCTAGATGTGGATGTATAGATGTGAATGGGAATGTGGATGTGGATGTATGAATGTGAATGTGGATGTGGAGTGGATGTATGGATGTGGATATGGATGTGTATGTATGAATGTGGATATGGGATGTGGATGTATAAATGAGGATGTGAAAATAAATGTATGCATGTAGATGTGGATGTATGCATGTGAATGTGAATGTGTATGTGAATTAATGTGTCGTCGATATGAGGAAATGGATGAGAATGAGTACACATTGAATGGAATGTGGAATAAGTAATGTGGACTAAGGAGGGATAATGTGGAAAGACGAGAGTTCGATTTAGAAACTGTATTTTGTGACTGTTTGTAAATGATTGTTTTATGTCAAGAATGTTGGGGAAGCATTTTGACCGTCTTGTGGATTAAGGTCATGAAGACCTAGCTGATAAAGTTGCAACTGCTGACGGAGAGTCAATGGAGGACGTCTCGCGTAGCAAGGTCGACCGAGGTCTTGACCAGCCTCTCGGTTCGATTTAAATGGTGAGCTTCCGGTACGGTGGATGAGGGACCAAGGAAGCGGCCTATGATTGAAGCGCTAGGTCACTTGCGAAGGATCCTAGAGGGTGCTGACCATACGGTGCTCGGGCTCTGGGTCACCGAAGATACCCACACGTGCGTCGTGGAAGATATTGGAACAAGGAGTAAGAGTTATTTTCTGAAACCGGGCATGGATCTGGTTGATTGACCTTGCTGGTCCTCAACACGGATGAGTCCATGGCTCTTTTACATGGATCTGTGGGTTGATCTTGCTGATCTTCCACGGAGATTCCATTCTATTATATGAATATATTGCCGGTTACTATGAGCTAGGAACTATGGAAAAGGCCCCTGAGTGAACAGGTGGTGAGCGTTTTGGTTGCCAATGATGCCATAAGTATACCGATGAATGAATGACTGGAAATAAGGATTCAACCAGAGACTTTGAGGATTGTCATCAGTGACATAATGGTTTCATTAAAGGATTGTTTTAAAGTTAGCTGATGCTAAGAAAAAGGCAATTTCATATTGGGTGTGTAAGTGGTGTTACTAGTTTTATGTTTGCATAAACTTCCGGCTAGGGGGCCTTGGAACTCTTTTCCTTGGTACTCGAGACAAAACCTTACCAAATTCTTAATTGGATCGCATCACTACAGTGGTTGGGCGGTTGGCTAGGGCGGTTGGCTAACCCATGGGACTGGATGGGGTTAGGCTGGACTGATGGATCCGTAAATCGAGACTCAATTTCTATTATTACGATAGATAAAGTAAATCCCGGAGAGTAATTGTTCTATGGATAGGAATCAACGGCTATGCCTCTTGATGGGGAAATAAGCGTTGATCCCAATGATCCAAGTGCAAGTTTCTTCCTTGATCCGACTGAGTATCTTTATAGGTGCAATCGGATCAGCGTGATCAGTAATGATCTTGACTACGTTAGAGTAAAAAGTTATCCTGGTGGAATCGCCCGTGCTTTTCGATTTTTCCGGGTTCGGTTTTGGAAAAACCGACAGATTAGTCTCTTGTCCAGATATCCGTGGATGAGGCCCCAAGTGTGGGTCCCTGCCCCACGCATGAAGTGCTACTTCCGCTGCTAGTACCCCGAATCCGTCGCATGGTGGGGACAGGGATCTCACATCAACGACTTTCTCTTTTCCTTTACGTGATGTACTAATCACATTTGCAGGACTGGTATTATGACACAGCCTGCCACTCCATGGTCTATCAATAGATCCCCTAGATGAGGACTCTCCTGGTCCACTCAAAGACTGTGATTGTTGCTGACCTGCATTCTGTGCAACCACACTTCCACTGACATCAGCCCCAACAGCTTCTTTTTCAGTAGCATACCAGCTGCTCATCTCATCAAAGACAACATCCCTGCTTACCCTCAACTCACATGTAGCAGGGTTATAACACCTGTTGCTCAAGGGAATATCCAATAAACACACATTTTTCTGAAACCGGGCATGGATCTGGTTGATTGACCTTGCTAGTCCTACGGATGAGTCCATGGCTCTTTTATATGGATCTGTGGGTTGATCTTGCTGATCTTCCACGGAGATTCCATTCTATTATATGAATATATTGCCGGTTACTATGAGCTAGGAACTATGGAAAAGGGCCCTGAGTGAACAGGTGGTGAGCGTTCTGGTTGCCAATGATGCCATAAGTATACCGATGAATGAATGACTGGAAATAAGGATGCAACCAGAGACTTTGAGGATTGTCATCAGTGACATAATGGTTTCATTAAAGGATTGTTTTAAAGTCAGCTGATGCTAAGAAAAAGGCAATTTCATATTGGGTGTGTAAGTGGTGTGACTAGTTTTATGTTTGCATGAACTTCCGGCTAGGGGGTCTTGGAACTCTTTTCCTTGGTACCCGAGACAAAACCTTACCAAATTCTTAATTGGATCCCATCACTACAATGGTTGGGCAGTTGGCTAACCCATGGGACTGGATGGGGTTAGGTTGGACTAATGGATCCGTAAATTGAGACTCAATTTCTATTATTACGATAGATAAAGCAAATCCCGGAGAGTAATTGTTCTATGGATAGGAATCAACGGCTGTGCCTCTTGATGGGAAAAAAAGCATTGATCCGAATGATCCAAGTGCAAGTTTCTTCCTTGATCCGACCGAGTATCTTTATAGGTGCAGTCGGATCAACGTGATTAGTAATGATCACGTTGATCCGACCGAGTATCTTTATAGGTGCTGTCGGATCAACGTGATCACTAATGATCTTGACTACGTTAGAGTAAAAAGTTATCCTGGTCGAATCGCCCGTGCTTTTCGGGTAAGGGAAGTTTTTCTGGGTTTGGTTTTGGAAAAAACGACGGATAAGTCTCTTGTCCGGATATCCGTGGATGAGGCCCCGAGTGTGGGTCCCTACCCCGCGCATGAAGTGCTACTTCCGCTACTAGTACCCTGAATCCGTCGCATGGTAGGGAGAGGGATCTCATAGTTGGTATCAGAGCGAATTCGGCTAATAAAGATCAACTGAGAAGACAAATATGTCAAAAATTTATCAAGAAACACAAAAAGATTGTAATTGTGTGATATAAATTCATATAGTTTGATATTCAAACTAATTTCATAAATTAGTAATTGGGTCTTCAAATGGAAGTACCACAATTATATGGAGCCCTGACTTGCTTGAGGCCTAGACATGATGGTATCTATCTTATAGTTCCAAGTATCATGACTACCCGTATATACCGAGAGTATAACTGCAGCTCTTTACTGACAGTATATACGAGTAAATCTAAGACTTGAAATTATAAGCGTTAATGCTATCCAGATGATGATTTCGAATGTGGTTGATATGATTTTTAGTTCTGTTATAGAATTGATGAATTGATTTGGATTCTGATTGAAAAATGATGATTTCTGAAATTTAGTTGAAATATAATAACCTGAGTGAAACCACAATGAGGATGAATGGGACGAGTCCCTGTGATGATACTCATAACTAGAATGATGATAATGATTTCAGCAAATCACTATGAGATTAGTGGATTGTGCTGTCAAATTGCTACTGTTAACACTTGTCACGGTAGATCAAGTTAAGGGATGACAAATTGATAACTTACTTAACTAAAATTCCCATGGAGGAATGTTCAGAAGGAAATTTTTCGGTCTAATGGACCATTATCGTATGAATGATATGATCTAAATGAATTATTATTTAATGATGAGTTCTATATAAGGAATATTTATCCCAGTATTCTGTTGGGTTGACCAGAATATAAGAAACCCAGAATAAATTGGATCTTAAGAAAAAGAGTTGTCCTCTACTTTGCGAGATGAGGATATCTCGCACCTTTTTAAGTGGGGTAGAAGTTTGTAAGATTCCTCCCCCCAACCTTCGAGGTATACAGGAGTAAGAATCTCCCTTTCTGATCTTAAAATTATTCCCTCTTTAAAATAAAAGAAAGAATTTGTTTAAAAAGGGAAGACACTTTTCCCAGAATACCTTATCAGGAGCCCACCTGTTTTAAGGATTCAGAACAATGAGTTCAGAAATGAGAATCGGTGTTTTGGATGCCAAGGTTTTGGTCATCAGTTAAAATATTACCCGACTCCTACCATGAAAAGGGCACAGGGAAGTCTAGAACCCAAATTCAGAGACCAATGCCTTCATACCAATGTGGATGTGGATGTATGTATGTATGTGGATGTGGATATATGAATGAGGACGTGATAATGGATGTATGCATGTAGATGTGGATATATGGATGTGAATGTGAATGTGGATGTGGATGTGGATGTGGATGTATGGATGTGGATACGGATACGGATGTGGATGTATGTATGTATGTGGATCTAGATGTGGATGTATAGATGTGAATGAGAATGTGGATGTGGATGTATGAATGTGAATGTGGATGTGGAGTGGATGTATGGATGTGGATATGGATGTGTATGTATGAATGTGGATATGGGATGTGGATGTATAAATGAGGATGTGAAAATAAATGTATGCATGTAGATGTGGATGTATACATGTGAATGTGAATGTGTATATGAATTAATGTGTCGTCGATATGAGCAAATGGATGAGAATGAGTACACATTGAATGGAATGTGGAATAAGTAATGTGGACTAAGGAGGGATAATGTGGAAAGACGAGAGTTCGATTTAGAAACTGTATTTTGTGACTGTTTGTAAATGACTGTTTTATGTCAAGAATGTTGGGGAAGCATTTTGACCGTCTTGTGGATTAAGGTCATGAAGACCTAGCTGATAAAGTTGCAACTGCTGACGGAGAGTCAACGGAGGACGTCTCGCGTAGCAAGGTCGCCCGAGGTCTTGACCAGCCTCTCGGTTTGATTTAAATGGTGAGCTTCCGGTACGGTGGATGAGGGACCAAGGAAGCGGCTATGAGTGAAGCGCTAGGTCACCTGCGAAGGATCCTAGAGGGTGCTGACCATACGGTGCTCGGGCTCTGGGTCGCCGAAGATACCCACACGTGCGTCCTGGAAGATATTGGAACAAGGAGTAAGAGTTATTTTCTGAAACCGGGCATGGATCTGGTTGATTGACCTTGCTGGTCCTCAACGGATGAGTCCATGGCTCTTTTATATGGATCTGTGGGTTGATCTTGCTGATCTTCCACGGAGATTCCATTCTATTATATGAATATATTGCCGGTTACTACTATGAGCTAGGAACTATGGAAAAGGCCCCTGATGAGTGAACAGGTGGTGAGCGTTTTGGTTGCCAATGATGCCATAAGTATACCGATGAATGAATGACTGGAAATAAGGATTCAACCAGAGACTTTGAGGATTGTCATCAGTCACATAATGGTTTCATTAAAGGATTGTTTTAAAGTTAGCTGATGCTAAGAAAAAGGCAATTTCATATTAGGTGTGTAAGTGGTGTGACTAGTTTTATGTTTGCATGAACTTCCGGCTAGGGGGCCTTGGAACTCTTTTCCTTGGTACTCGAGACAAAACCTTACCAAATTCTTAATTGGATCCCATCACTATAGTGGTTGGGCGGTTGGCTAACCCATGGGACTGGATGGGGTTAGGCTGGACTGATGGATCCGTAAATGGAGACTCAATTTCTATTATTACGATAGATAAAGTAAATCCCGGAGAGTAATTATTCTCTGGATAGGAATCAACGGCTCTTGATGGGGAAATAAGCGTTGATCCCAATGATCCAAGTGCAAGTTTCTTCCTTGATCCGACCGAGTATCTTTTTAGGTGCAGTCGGATCAGCGTGATGAGTAATGATCTTGACTACGTTAGAGTAAAAAGTTATCCTGGTGGAATCGCCCATGCTTTTCGGGTAAGGGAAGCTTTTCCGGGTTCGGTTTTAGAAAAACCGACGGATTAGTCTCTTGTCCAGATATCCATGGATGAGGCCCCAAGTGTGGGTCCCTGCCCCACGCATGAAGTGCTACTTCCACTGCTAGTACCCCGAATCTGTCGCATGGTGGGGACAGCGATCTCACATCAACGACTTTCTCTTTTCCTTTATGTGATGTACTAATCACATTTGCAAGACTGGTATTATCACACACCCTGCCACTCCATGGTCTATCAACAGACTCCCTCGATGAGGACTCTCCTGGTCCACTCAAGGACTGTGATTGCTGACCTGCATTCTGTGCAACCACACTTCCACTGACATCAGCCCCAACAGCTTCTTTTTCAGTAGCATACTAGCTGCTCATCTCATCAAAGACAACATCCCTGCTTACCCACCCTCAACTCACGTGTAGTAGGGTTATAACACGTGTTGCTCAAGGGAATATCCAATAAACACACATTTTTCTGAAACCGGGCATGGATCTGGTTGATTGACCTTGCTGGTCCTCAACGGATGAGTCCATGGCTCTTTTATATGGATCCGGGGGTTAATCTTACTGATCTTCCACGGAGATGCCATTCTATTATATGAATATATTGCCGGTTACTATGAGCTAGGAACTATGGAAAAGAGCCCTGAGTGAACAGGTGGTGAGCGTTCTGGTTGCCAATGATGCCATAAGTATACCGATGAATGAATGACTAGAAATAAGGATTCAACCAGAGACTTTGAAGATTGTCATCAGTGACATAATGGTTTCATTAAAGGAATGTTTTAAAGTTAGCTGATGCTAAGAAAAAGGCAATTTCATATTGGGTATGTAAGTGGTGTGACTAGTTTTATGTTTGCATGAAAAAGGCAATTTCATATTGGGTGTATAGGGTGTGTAAGTGGTGTGACTAGTTTTATGTTTGCATGAACTTCCGGCTAGGGGGGGTCTTGGAACTCTTTTCCTTGGTACCCGAGACAAAACCTTACCAAATTCTTAATTGGATCCCATCACTACAATGGTTGGGTGGTTGGCTAACCCATGCGACTTTGGATGGGGTTAGGCTGGACTAATGGATCCGTAAATTGAGACTCAATTTCTATTATTACGATAGATAAAGTAAATCCCGAAGAGTAATTGTTCTATGGATAGGAATCAACGGCTGTGCCTCTTGATGGGAAAAAAAGCGTTGATCCCAATGATCCAAGTGCAACTTTCTTCCTTGATCCGACCCAGTATCTTTAAAGGTGCAGTCGGATCAGCGTGATCAGTAATGATCTTGACTACGTTAGAGTAAAAAGTTATCCTGGTGGAATCGCCCGTGCTTTCCGGGTAAGGGAAGTTTTTCCAGGTTTGGTTTTGGAAAAACCGACGGATTAGTCTCTTGTCCGGATATCCGTGGATGAGGCCCCGAGTGTGGGTCCCTACCCCGCGCATGAAGTGCTACTTCCGCTACTAGTACCCCGAATCCGTCGCATGGTGCGGACAGGGATCTCACAGTTGGTATCAGAGTGAATTCGGCTAATAAAGATCAACTGACAAGACAAATATATCAAAAATTTATCAAGAAACACAAAAAGATTGTAATTGTGTGATATAAATTCATTCAGTTTGATATTCAAACTAATTTCATAAATTAGTAATTGGGTCTTCAAATGGAAGTACTGCAATTATATGGAACCCTAACTTGCTTGAGGCCTAGACATGATGGTATCTATCTTATAGTTCCAAGTATCATGACTACTCGTATATATCGAGAGTATAATTGCAGCTCTTTACTGACAGTATATACGAGTAAATCTAAGACTTGAAATTATAAGCGTTAATGCTATCCAGATGATGATTTCGAATGTGGTTGATATGATTTTTAATTCTGTTTGAGAATTGATGAATTGATTTGGATTCAGATTGAAAAATGATGATTTTTGAAATTTAGTTGAAATATAATAACCTGAGCGAAACCACAATGAGGATGAATGGGACGAGTCCCTGTGATGATACTCATAACTAGAATGATGATAATGATTTCAGCAAATCACTATGAGATTAGTGGATTGTGCTATCAAATGGCTACTGTTAACACTTGTCACGGTAGATCAAGTTAAGGGATGACAAATTGATAACTTACTTAACTGAAATTCCCATGGAGGAATGTTCAGAAGGAAATTTTTCGGTCTAATGGACCATTATCGTATGAACGATATGATCTAAATGAATTATTATTTAATGATGAGTTCTATATAAGGAATATTTATCCCAGTACTCTGTTGGGTTGACCAGAATATAAGAAACCCAGAATAAATTGGATCTTAAGAAAAAGTGTTGTCCTCTACTTTGCGAGATTAGGACATCTCGCACCTTTTTAAGTGGGGTAGAAGTTTGTAAGATTCCTTCCCCCAACCTTCGAGGTATACAGGAGTAAGAATCTCCCTTTCTGATCTTAAATTATTCCCTCTCTAAAATAAAAGAAAGAATTTGTTTAAAAAGGGAAGACAGTTTCCCCAGAATACCTTATCAGGAGCCCATCTGTTTTAAGGATTCAGAACAATGAGTTCACAAGTGAGAACCGGTGTTTTGGATGCCAAGGTTTTAGTCATCAGTTAAAAGACTGCCCGACTCCTACCATGAAAAGAACACAGGGAAATCTAGAACCCAAATTCAGAGACCAATTCCTTCATACCAATCTAATCAGCGTCCGCCTCGGCGGATAAGATTGCTTAAACTAGGTCCAACCCATTGATTAGGGTCGAGATGACGAGTCAAACGCTTGGCGACTTAGAGCAACAGATGCAAGTAATTCATAAAGATATAAACGCTGCCCAGGATCGACAGAAACAATATACAGATAAGAAGAGGACAGTCAGAGAATTCAAAGAAGCAGTTATGGTCTTCATTTGAATACGGACCAAAAGAATTTCTTTATCTCTAGGGGAGTATAAGTAGTTATCCCCCAGATATTGTGGACCAAAGAAAGTAGGTGACTTAGCCTACGAACTTCTTTTATCTGCTCATCTCAAAGTTCTTAATGCCTGCTATAGAAATATGTGCCAAAACCAAATCATGGAAAGACGATAAAACTTCAGTGGCAAGATACCGTTGGCTTCTAGGTAACGCTAGCTCCTTGCTTTATATAAGTCGTAACTTTTACTTGTCACTCAGAGTAATCTTACTTCCATCGATCTCCTTTCTTTCTTAATCTCCTTCATGGCTTGGCAACAGGAATTAGTTTTATCCATGATGATTTCTCACCTTCAAGACGGACGTAAGCGAGTCTGTGAAGAAGGATTTTATAGAACTGTATGAGCGCTCACTTTTTCCTCACTTGGGAACTTCTGTAGCTCAGACCAAATGGTGAACCTATCAAGACATAACTAGGGTAACACCGTGGAGTCAGTAGCACTTTTGCAACAATGTCCACTTGGCTATGGTTATTGAAGCTTTGGGTTTGGGTCCCTGATACTATTGCGTGATGAGATCAAGACATGTTGGGTTTTCTGAGCGGGTCTTCTTACTGGCATGTTTTCTTCCTCATCAGAAGATATGCCTTTATCCCATTTTTGGCTTGCCTCTCAGAGGTCCTTTTGTTAGATCACCTCATACCACTGAGGTAGGTGCGGCAATAACCAGCCGAATTATTCCCATAGATGAGTTACCTTATATGTGCGCAGCTTGTGAGTGCTGCTTTTGTGACCATATGATGGACGAGCTTATGGAAGTGTAAAGAGTTCTTCTATCTTTACTGTATATGTTCCAAGAATGAATAAAGTTGAAATCTTATTCTTGTCTTGAATCTTGCTCTCTTTGAGACTTTTCTTGGTGGTTAATCTTAATTAATTAAATTTTTTCTCTAAGTCCCATATTCGTGCATCTTGCGAAATTACCCCCAGTTTGCGAGATGAGGACATCTCGCGTTTTTCAAGTGGAAAAGAATGTAAGATTCCTCCCCAGCCTCTCAAGATGTCCAGCATCTTCCCCTGTAATCAATCCCCTCTTCAGAAATATAAAAGATCTTGTCTCTGCCTGTTTTGGCATAGAGAGAGAAAATATTCTAGAGAGAGAATATTCAGATTTTGAATATTTTTGGATAGAAAAATATCTCATCTTATTAAAATGAATTCCCCTAAAACAGAAATTACAAAAGAACTTTTCAATGTGCAGTTGAAATAAATTGGAAATGAGTATAAAGGACCTTAGCCTAAGGATCTAGATTTTCAGAAATTTTTGGATTATGGTCCAATTAAGGTTCCTATGGGCCAATAGCATCAATCCATGTGTAGGGAGGAGATAAATCTAATTTGTAAAAGAAGATACCCAAAAATGAGTAAATGCTCACATAAGATGAAGAGTTGACTATGTACAAGGTTTATTAGTAAGAAACTATGAGTAATATCAAAAATATGAGATATTTTGGGTATCCAAAAATGAGTAAATGCTCACATAAGATGAAGAGTTGAAAATATACAAGGTTTATTAGTTAAAAAAACTATGAGCAATATTAAAAATATGAGATATTTTGGGTATCCAAAAATGAGTAAATGCTCACACAAGATGAAGAGTTGAAAATGTACAAGGTTTATTAGTAAAAAACTATGAGCAATATTAAAAATATGAGATATTTTGGGTATAATGATTCCATTTTGACACATATGTAAGGAAGGGGAGTCCATTAAAGGAGGTGCATATTTCACATGCTTGAATGAGTTTTAAACTCGTAAAAATTGAGATATTTCATCTCTCCTCTCTCTTGAATCAAACCAAATCAAAATGGAACCAAACCGAATCAAAAAAGAACCAAACTAGATCTAAATCTAGTCTAAATTCAACCAAACTGAATCTGGAAAATTCTAGAATTCAGTTAGCTTTGGTTAGAGCTTCCCTCTCCTATAAATAGAACATGAGTCCTTTGAAAAAAATAGGAGAATTTTACTATACTAAAGTTATGCTGAAATAATGCTAGTTTCTACTATTCTCTAAAATTCTCTCCAAATTGAAGAAATTGGAGCTTCCCTCTTTCTTCAATCCCCATTGGTGACTCCATCAACGTGCTAAACCAATTTATTGGTTGGGGGCCTTGACCGTGAACAAAGAATCAAGCAATTTGTAAGGTACTTATTGAATTTTGATCATTTTCTATAATTTCTCAATGTTTCTCTCTTCTCAACCCCTCTCAAGCTTGAGAAGCTTAATTGGAATTGTTTTTAAATGCTATTGAAGTTAATTGATGAATGGTAGTACTTAAATTACAGAAATTGATGAATGCTATTGAAGTTAATTGATGAAAGATAGTAAAGAATTACATAAATTTTCATTTATGCTTAGTTCTAATCGTTTTTATGTAATTTTCCTCTCTCACTCAAAGAATGGTCATTCTCATGACCTATTCTCAATCCAAGTGAAGCTTTTCATAAAGCTTTTCCCTAATTTAAGATTAATCTATACTTGATGCCAAATTAATGGCTTTTTTCTATGCTTTTGGTTTATGTATTTCTTGAATATTGATGATTCAATCCATTATGGGTTAATGATCCAATTAGGGATCATTATAATCATTCCCTTAATGATAAGTTTTATCCTTCAAAATAATTTGAGATTTATCAGTCCATAACAGCGGAGCTATGGCAAAATTTTTATGAAAATTACACATAAAATAATTTCATTCAAAGCATGAAAAGAGGACTCCCTACCATATTCTAGGAATTATCATCCTAGATTAATTGAAAGATATTCATTGTAATCATAGAGAAATTAATTTTTATATTATGCTTAATTGGATTTCATGCATAGAGGTATGCATAAAAGATTATTATTTTATTGTAAAAGTGTTACTTTTATCATACTTGGATTTCATGCATAGAGGTATGCATAAAAGATTATTATTTTAATGTAAAAGTGTTACTTTTATCATAATTGGATTTCATGCATAGAGGTATGCATAAAAGATTATTATTTTAATGTAAAAGTGTTACTTTTATCATATTTGAAATTCATGCATAGAGGTATGCATAAAAGATGATTATTTTATTATAAAAGTGTTACTTTTATCATATTTGAATTTCATGCATAGAGGTATGCATAAAAGTTGATTATTTTATTATAAAAGTGTTACTTTTATCATATTTAAATTTCATGCATATAGGTATGCATAAAAGTTGATTATTTTATTATAAAAGTGTTACTTTTATCACAATTGAATTTCATGCATAGAAGTATGCATAAAAGTTGATTATTTTATTATAAAAGTGTTACTTTTATCATATTTGGATTTCATACATAGAGGTATGCATAAAAGATATTCTTTTTATACTAAAAGTGTGATTTTCATCCATAAATGGATTTTATGCATAACTTAGATGCATAAGAGAAATTCTTTTATTCTAAAAGTGTAATTCCTACCAAATTGAATTTATGCATAAGAAGATGCATAAAAGATTGATTTTTAATTCAAAAGTGTCATTCTCATCTAAATTGAATTTATGCATAGGAAGATGCATAAAAGATTGATTTTTACTTCTAAAGTATTAATCCTTAAATAGAATTTATGCATTTAAAAATGTGTAAAGAAATCTTATATCAAATATAAGAATTCTCTTGTATTCTATAAATAGATATGAGATGTGATAAGAGGTGTATAAGATGTGATAAGAGGTGATAAGATGCTTATGAAATAAGTTAGCAGGTGATAAGATGAATTAAGATGTGATAAGATGTGTATGAGATGAGGTAAGAAGTGTATGTGATAGGATAAGATATATATGGGTTGTGATAGGGCAAGAATGGATGTGATGTAAAAGATTAGATGTGAAGGCATAGGGGGTTATATGAATGGGAATGTGGAAATGGTTGTATGTATGTGGATGTGTGAATGTGGAGATGGGAGTGTGGATGTATGAATGTGAAAATGGATGGATGCATGAAGATGTATATGCGTAGATGTGAATGTGGATGTATGTATGTGTGTGGATGTATAGATGTGGATGTATGTATGTATGTGGATGTGGATATATGAATGAGGATGTGATAATGGATGTATGCATGTAGATGTGGATATATGGATGTGAATGTGAATGTGAATGTGGATGTGGATGTGGATGTGGATGTGGATGTATGGATGTGGATACGGATGTGGATGTATGTATGTATGTGGATCTAGATGTGGATGTATAGATGTGAATGGGAATGTGGATGTGGATGTATGAATGTGAATGTGGATGTGGAGTGGATGTATGGATGTGGATATGGATGTGTATGTATGAATGTGGATATGAGATGTGGATGTATAAATGAGGATGTGAAAATAAATGTATGCATGTAGATGTGGATGTATGCATGTGAATGTGAATGTGTATCTGAATTAATGTGTCGTCGATATGAGGAAATGGATGAGAATGAGTACACATTGAATGGAATGTGGAATAAGTAATGTGGACTAAGGAGGGATAATGTGGAAAGACGAGAGTTCGATTTAGAAACTGTATTTTGTGACTGTTTGTAAATGACTGTTTTATGTCAAGAATGTTGGGGAAGCATTTTGACCGTCTTGTGGATTAAGGTCATGAAGACCTAGCTGATAAAGTTGCAACTGCTGACGGAGAGTCAATGGAGGACGTCTCGCGTAGCAAGGTCGACCGAGATCTTGACCAGCCTCGGTTCGATTTAAATGGTGAGCTTCCGGTACGGTGGATGAGGGACCAAGAAAGCAGCCTATGAGTGAAGCGCTAGATCACCTGCGAAGGATCCTAGAGGGTGCTGACCATACGGTGCTCGGGCTCTGGGTCGTCGAAGATACCCACACGTGCGTCGTGGAAGATATTGGAACAAGGAGTAAGAGTTGTTTTCTAAAACCGGGCATGGATCTGGTTTATTGACCTTGCTAATCCTCAACGGATGAGTCCATGGCTCTTTTATATGGATCTGTGGGTTGATCTTGCTGATCTTCCACGGAGATTCCATTCTATTATATGAATATATTGCCGGTTACTATGAGCTAGGAACTATGGAAAAGGCCCCTGAGTGAACAGGTGGTGAGCGTTCTGGTTGCCGATGATGCCATAAGTATACCGATGAATGAATGACTAGAAATAAGGATGCAACCAGAGACTTTGAGGATTGTCATCAGTGACATAATGGTTTCATTAAAGGATTGTTTTAAAGTTAGCTGATGCTAAGAAAAAGGCAATTTCATATTGGGTGTGTAAGTGGTGTGACTAGTTTTATGTTTGCATGAACTTCCGGCTAGGGGGCCTTGGAACTCTTTTCCTTGGTACCCGAGACAAAACCTTACCAAATTCTGAATTGGATCCCATCACTACAGTGGTTGGGCGGTTGGCTAACCCATGGGACTAGATGGGGTTAGGCTGGACTGATGGATCCGTAAATCGAGACTCAATTTCTATTATTACGATAGATAAAGTAAATCCCAGAGAGTAATTGTTCTATGGATAGGAATCAACAGCTGTGCCTCTTGATGGGAAAAAAAGCGTTGATCCCAATGATCCAAGTGCAAGTTTCTTCCTTGATCCGACCGAGTATCTTTATAGGTGCAGTCGGATCAGTGTGATCTGTAATGATCTTGACTACGTTAGAGTAAAAAGTTATCCTGGTGGAATCGCTCGTGCTTCCCGGGTAAGGGAAGTTTTTTTGGGTTCGATTTTGGAAAATCCGACGGATTAGTCTTTTGTCCGGATATCCGTGGATGAGGCCCCGAGTGTGGGTCCCTGCCCCACGCATTACTTCACTTTGCTATCGTGCATAGACAATGGCACATCTCCAACATGGGCAATTGGATGAGCAGTGTCATCCCCTTTTTCCACAAAACCTGGTCTTTCAAGGTTTTTCATCTCCTTGAACCACTCCCCATGACTTGTCATGTGGTTCGAAGCACCTGAATCCGCATTCCATACATCATCTTTTTGTGCTGCTTCAACATTTTCAGACATGGCATTCACGACATGCTGCATAACAAACAACCTTTCATTATCCTCATTGTTTTTGCTCGAGGATGCATAGTTGTTTTGCTGCAATTTCCCATTTTGCATGTCAGCCTGCTTCTTATTATAACATTCTGCCTGCACATGTCCAGGCTTACCACAATAAAAGCATTCATTGCCTTTGCCAATTTCCACGGTCTCTTTGACTCCCCCTGTCTCTGAATTTGCCTCTTCCACTTGTGTGTTGTTGATGTTATTGTTGTGTATTCTCGGACTGTTGTTGCTGCTGCTGCTGGCCATAATTCTGATTACCTGTTCGGCCACCTCCTTGACCGCGTCCACAGCCTCCTCTACCTCGTCCTCTTCCTGAACTTGTGTAGAAAGCCTGTTGCTCTGAATTATTTTGGTTTTGTAAAGACTGTTGGTCTTCACCCAAGCTCTTATCTTCTATAATCAGCATAGACATCAAATCTGTAAAGTTGGGAATATTTTTCTGAGTCTGAATAGACGTCTTGAACGCCTTGTATTGTGGTCCGAGACCGCGTAGACAGCAGACTTCCACCTTATCATCATCATCTACTGACACACCAATAGATGCAAGGGATTCCACAATACCCTTTATCTTCAATGCATAGTCATTCACAGACATGCTCTTTTTCTCCACAGTATGAAGTTCATTCTTCAACTGTATCTTATGTGCCTTGGTATTTGTTTCATAGAGTTTTACCAAGGTGTCCCATGCCTCCTTGGGGGACTTGGCATCCTGAATGTGCCCAATCATGGTGTCCTGTATACTAATGGAGAGCCAATACATAACTTTCCTAGCTCTTTGGTTCCAGTCTTTAAACTCTTTCACATTTGCAGCAATCGGAATCTCCGGTGCCTCTTCATGCTCACCTTCTATATGTAGCCCCAATAGCCCTTTCCCATCAGGAAATTCGTCAACCTGAACCTCCAAGCATGGAAGTTATTCTTATCAAGCTTCTCAGCCACAATCTGGGTTATGCCATCATTTGACATCTTGCCAGACATACAATTTTACCAAAAACAGCACTCTGGTTTGTCCTGCACAAACTGCTATATTTCTGCAGCGGTATTGTAGTACTCTCAAATGTCACAACCAGTGACTTCAATATGCATACATACACCCAATGGCAACTGTTGACCTCTTTGTAGCACCCACAGTGTCTACATAGCCAATCTGTCTTCCTGCAGTTCTTAAAACAGAGTTCTGCAGAGAATCGATGACTTACCCGCAATGCTCGAAATCGCCTGCTTTCTGAAAAACGGAGGTCCAAACGCGCCAGAAACACGTTTTTGACCCAGAAAATGCTATCCAATAGGACAGTATAGTTGCCCTATAGGTTTACTTCCGCGAAGAAAGCTCCTCAATCAGAGATCGTTTGCCGGTGCCTCCCGTAGAGCTCCCGACAAGGGTGTAGTCACCAACACAAATAGGGAAGAGAAGTTGAAGCTCTTACCCTCGTACTACTTCCTGTGGTTCTCTTGCTTGCATCTCAGCCCTTAGCACGAACCAAGCTCTGATACCATGAAAAGATGCAGGGGGGAAGAGAGCTTGAGCTCTTGCAAGCACACGCACACTCACAAAACTCTAATAGAGAACACACAAGGTGAGAGGCTGAAAATCTTCTTCTTCTTCACTCAACACTCAACACACCATATACAAGATAAGAGTACACACAATATGAAAGGTTCTCAACCAATACATACAAGGGTTCTCTATAGTGTGAACCCAACTAAATGAGCTGGCGCTATAGCTATGCCAGTCTCTAGAATGGCTGTCACACAGCCTGTCATCCCACTGGCCACATATCACCCAAGATCTCACCAACCATGCCAGTGGTGTAAGTGTGGGGCCTATCCACAGGCGGCGGGTCATTGCCTCACTAGACGAGCTCGATATCTCAACACATCACAGCATGCTTAGATTAGTAATTAGCGCTGAGTGTGAATTTTTCAAGTCTCTTGGTGCTTGAGAGGCCATAGAAAATTCCGCTCTTCCCCATTCCATCATACCCAAACATGCTCCAACGGTGACCAGACTCTGCCCACATGCTTGCAAAGTTCAATCACCATGGAGCATGTTTGGATTAACAATTAGTGCCCAATGCATATTTTTCAAGTCTCTTGGTGCTTGAGAGGCCATAGAAAATCTCGCTCTTTCCGATGCCATCATACCCAAACATGCTCCGATAGTGACCAAACTTTGCGAGCATGTGGGGGTGGGTCCCCCCATCCCACATGCTTGCAAATTTTGGTCACCATCGGAGCATGTTTGGATTAGCAATTGGCGCCCAGTGTGGATTTTTCAAGTCTCTTGGTGCTTGAGAGGCCATATAAAATCCCGCTCTTTTCCATGCCATCGTATGCAAACATGCTCCGATAGTGTGACCAAACTTTGCGAGCGTGTGGGGGTGGGTCTCCCCATCCCACATGCTTTTAAATTTTGGTCACCATCGGAGCATGTTTGGATTAGCAATTGGCGCCCAGTGTGGATTTTTCAAGTCTCTTGGTGCTTGAGAGGCCATATAAAATCCCGCTCTTTCCCATGCCATCGTACGCAAACATGCTCCAATGGTGACCAAACTTTGCAAGCATTTTTGGGTGGTCCCCCCGACATTCTTGCAAAGCTCGGTCACCATCGGAGCATGTTTGTATTAGCAATTAACAGCCAGCACGGATTTTTCAAGTCTCTTGGTGCTTGAGAGAAAATCCCACTCTTCCCCATGCCATCGTACCCACACATACTCTGATATGCTCACCAAAATTTGTGAGCATGTGGGGGTGGTCCCTCCCACATGCTTGCAAAGTTCGGTCACCATCGGAGCATTTTTGGATTAGCAATTAGCGCCCAATGTGGATTTCTTAGGTCTCTTGGTGCTTGAGATGCCATAGAAAATCTTGCTCTTCCCCATGCCATTGTACCCACACATACTCCACTGGTGACCAAAATTTGTGACCATGTGGGGGTGGGTCCCTCCCACATGCTTGCAAAGTTTGGTCACCATGGAAAATCCCACTCTTCCCCATGCCATCGTACCCAAACATGCGATGGTGTGACTAAACTTTGCAAACATGTGGGGGTGGGTTCCCCCCACATGCTTACAAAGTTAGGTCACCATCAGAGCATGTTTGGATTAGCAATTAGCACCCAGTGTGGGTTTTTCAAGTCTCTTGGTGCTTGAGAGGCCTTAGAAAATCCCACTCTTCACCATGCCATTGTACACAAACATGCTCCGGTGGGGTGACCAAACTTTGTGAGCATGTGGTGGTGGTTCCCCAGGTCCTGCACTTTCTGCACTGAAGGTGCTCTCCATAAAGTCATCATCACTCTTAGTGGACATGCAGTCCCCAACTCGAGACTTTTGAAAAAAATATTAATTTTAAAAACTCCGAGCCAGTAAAGTCCGACTAAGCAACTTCCAACACAGCACAATTCAGTCAAACAGACCCTGACAAAAGCTTCAGCAAATTTCAAGCTCTGCAACAACTGATCAAAACACCCTGTGCCAACAATTAAGCTTCTTGCCATCATCTCTACACCTATGTTCTGCCTTAAGAACATCCATCTCTGTGCTGTGGTAACGTCTGGTGAGATCACATCTCATCCATTCACTTCTACCTCGATCCACATCACTTCACATCACATCCATTCACATCATATCTCATCCATTCACATCTATCCATATCCACATCACATCTCATCCATTCACATGTACTCAATCCACATCACATCACATCACATCCATTCACATAACATCTTATCCATTCACATCACATCTCATCCATTCACATCTACTTAGATCCACAACACATCTCATCCATTCACATCACATCTACCTAGATCCACAACACATCTTATCCACAACACATCTTATCCATTCACATCACATCTCATCCATTCACATCTACCTAGATCCACAATACATCACATCACATCCATTCACATCACATCTCATCCATTCACATCTACCTAGATCCACATCACATCACATCCATTCACATCACATCTCATCCATTCACATATACCTAGATCCACATCACATCACATTCATCCACCTTACATCTCATCCATCCATTCACATTACATCTCATCCATCCATTCACATTACATCACATCCATTTTTATTCATTCAGATCCACATCTCATCACATCACATCCATCCACATCACATCTCATCCATTCACGTCTCATCACATCATATTCATATTCAAAGACTATATTAGATAAAATGGGAAAAACCCCTCAAGATGGGAATGTATTTAAAATTTTATTTTGGCCATAACTTGAACATGCAAACTCCAAATTTATCGGACAAAATAGATCTAGATTCTACTTTTCAAGCTCTTTCCAATGATATGTCACATGAATATGTTTTGACAAACTTTTGGATGAGTTTACCATACCCCCACTTTTTTCATGGGAATGGGATTTTTCCCACTTTATCTAATATTGTCTTTTCATTTACATCCTATCATATTGTGACATGAAAAATTGATATCTTTACATGTGAATGTCTCATTTAGCATTAGCTCCTCATGCTTAACCCAATTTTGGACCTCTTTGATGATTCATGATTAGTGGGATAAGGAGTTATTATCTTGGCGGGCCTGTGACTTCTCAAGGTAGCCCTTGCCTTATTGCCGCCCTCCTTTGGAGGTACCAATGGTTTTAGCGGTAATGAGCATGTGAAAAGACTTTGGGGACCATAGGTAAATCTTTACGATTGTCCGCTGAGCAATGTTAACCCTTACCCTCTAGCTTGAATCATGAAGGAGATGAAAGGCAAGAGGCTATGTGAAAATTGAGGTTTCATGCAAAGAGAGGGAAGTGCAGTTTTTGTGGTCCAATACCCAATATTGATTTCTAAAATTGATCATATGGCTAGGAAGCTCTTTTTATGCTCTTTCCACTTATGTAACTAATTTCTTAATCCCTTACTTCATTGATGATCAGAATTTCCCCCAAAGTTGCTAATTTTTAGGTGAATTTTGGCAGTTTTATAGTCCTAAGACTTGTAGTAAAAACTTTCAGAATTTCAGAGTTTTGGTTGAAAAGCAAACAGGGAAATATATCAAGTGCCTAAGGTCGGATGGAGGGGGAGAATACTTCTCCAATGAGTTCTCTGAATTTTTGAAGAAGAATGGTATTCGGAGACAGTTCACATGCAGATACACTCCGCAGCAAAATGGAGTTACTGAGCGGAAAAACAGGCACATTGCTGAGATTGCGCGAGCATTGATAGAAGAGAAGAATATGCCGCATTGCTATTGGGCTAAAGCTGTTTCTACAGTAGTATACATCATGAACAGGACTCCAACTGCAGCCATACATGATGTAACTCCAGAGGAGAGGTTTACTGGCAGAAAACCAGATTTGTCTCATCTGAAAGTCTTTGGATGCATTGCATATGTGCATGTGCCAGATGAGCTGAGAACTAAGCTGGATCCGAAAGCTGAAAAATGTATGTTTATTGGATATTCCCTTGAGCAAAAGGGATACAGGTGTTATAACCCTGCTACACGCGAGTTGAGGGTAAGCAGGGATGTTGTCTTTGATGAGATGAGCAGCTGGTATGCTGCTAAAAAAGAAGTTGTCGGGGCTGATGTGAGTGGAAGTGTGGTTGCACAGAATGCAGGTCAGCAATCACAGTCTTTGAGTGGACCAGGAGAGTCCTCATCTAGTGGGTCTGTTGATAGACCATGGAGTGGCAGGCTACGTCATAATACCAGCCCTGCAAATGTGATTAGTACATCACGTAAAGGAAAAGAGAAAGTGGTTGAGCCCCTTGGTATGCCTGACATTTCTGCAGGGCATTCTCATGTTGATGGAGAGTCTAGTGGCTCAGATATGAGCCTTGATGAGGAGCTTGGGATCCCAGCTATGAGAACACCTGGTGTAAAGAAGGCTATGGAAGCCATGAATGAAAAGCTGCGAAGATCAGGGAGAGTGAAGAACCCTGTGCAGAGATTTACATATGATGGTTATGTGGCACATCACTATGCATATATGGCAAAGGTTGTGCAGGTTGTTGAGCCCACATGCATTGATGAGGCTATTGGAAATGTGTGTTGGGAGAAAGCTATGGATGAGGAGATGGATGCACTATATGGAAATGAAACTTGGGACTTAGTGAAATTGCCTGAAGGCAAGAAAGCCATTGGATGCAAGTGGGTGTACAAAGTTAAACATAACAGTGATGGAAGCATAAACAGGTACAAGGCTAGATTGGTAGCCAAAGGATATGCACAGACATATGGGATTGATTATGAGGAAACTTTCAGCCCAGTTGCCAAGATGGCAACGGTGAGAGTTGTGATAGCTGTGGCTGCGTCAAAGCAATGGTCTTTACATCAGATGGATGTAAAGAATGCATTCTTGCATGGGGATTTGCAAGAAGAGGTGTATATGTTGCAGCCACCTGGTTATGAGGATGTGGGTCACCCCGAGCATGTTTGCAGGTTGAAGAAAGCCTTGTATGGCTTAAAGCAAGCACCAAGAGCATGGTCTGACAAGATTTCTGAATATCTTGTGACTATTGGCTTTCATGTAGCCAATGCAGATTTCTCATTGTATGTGAGACATGGTGATAGAGGAGTTGTGCTTGTTGTCATCTATGTAGATGACTTGATCATTACGGGGGACCATGATGCAGAGATCTTTGATGTAAAGATCTTGCTTAGACAGAAGTTCGAGATGAAGGATCTGGGGGAGCTCAGATATTTCTTGGGCATTGAGGTGATTAGGTCACCACATGGCATTGGATTACTGCAGAGACAGTATGGCTTGGACATGTTGTCCAAGTATGGTATGACAGGCTGTAAGCCTATTTCTGTGCCATTAGATCAGAATGGCAAGTTGAGTGCAGATTCAGGAGAGATCTTGGAGGATCCTACTATGTACAGGAGCATAGTAAGAAGTTTGATCTACATGACGATCACCAGACTAGATTTGAGCTATGCTGTTGGGTTGGTGAGTCAGTTTATGCAGGTTCCACGGAAACCGCATTTAGATGCAGTAAGACGCATATTGAGGTATGTGAGGTCTACTTTGCATTGTGGACTATTCTATGAGACTGGGACAGAGATATGTGTACATGGGTACACAGATGCTGATTGGGCTGGTAGTATCATAGACAGAAGATCTACCAGTGGATTCATGTTTTCTTTGGGGAGTGCTGCTGTGACTTGGAGCAGCAAGAAGCAGCCTACGGTTGCTCTATCGAGTACAGAGGCCGAGTACAGAGGAGCTGCTATGGCAGCATGTGAGGTAGCTTGGTTGAGAAAGCTACTTGGAGATTTGGGTCTATCAGTGGATAGACAAGTTGTCATTTTCTGTGACAACATTAGCAGTATACAGTTGGCCAGGAACCCAGTCTTTCATGCTCGTACGAAGCACATAGAGGTTCACTACCACTTCGTCAGAGAGAAGGTCTTGGCAGGAGATCTTGACCTTGTTTATGTCAGCACAGAGGATCAGGTAGCTGACATCTTCACCAAAGCATTGGGTACAGAGAAGCTCCGCAGATTCAGGGCTTCACTTGGTGTACATGAGATGGAGTTGATCTCGAGGGGGAGTGTTGAGATATCGAGCTCTAGTGAGGCGGTGGACACTGATGACCCGCTTGGGGGATAGGCCCCACACTTACACCACTGGCATGGTTGGTGAGATCTTGGGTGATATGCGGCCAGTGGGATGACAGGCTGTGTGACAGCCATTCTAGAGACTGGCATAGTTATAGCGCCAGCTCATTTAGTCGGGTTCACACTATAGAGAACCCGTGTATGTATTGGTTGAGTACCTTTCATATTATTGTGTACTCTTATCTTTGTATATGGTGTGTTGAGTGTTGTGTAGAGAAGAAGAAGATTTTCAGCCTCTCACCTTGTGTGTTCTCTATTAGGGTTTTGTGAGTGTGTGTGTGTGCTTGCAAGAGCTCCAGCTCTCTTCCCCCCTGCATCTTTTCAAGACCAAGTAAAACGATCAGATGGATTCCAAGCAGGAGAAAAGCTAAAAACTGTTAGCAAAAATCGCAAAAAAACGAAGAAACAAAAACCAAAACTCAAGTCTAAAACCGATTCAAAAGAGAATGTTGGAAGTGCAAAGACAACAGTTGAACAAAAAAATCTGATGCAAGATTGCAAAGGAGAGCTCAAAACCGCATGGTCTTCAATGAGTGATGACTCAAGTGGACAAGAATAAGGTCTCAATGTTCCCCCCAACTTCACACAGTACACTCTTCAAGATCGGAAGATTGTTCTTCAACAGCCCATGCGACAAAAACCAAGCGTGCCAGGGGTTTCATATGATGGTCCGGAAGATGCAAAAAAGATTGATATCGCTAAGCCAGGAGAAGAGCCTCGCTATGTGTGGATTGCCACAGACTTGTCCTTAGATGAGGAGAAGTTATTAATTCAAACAATAAAGGAGTATCGCGATGTTTTCGCTTGGAGTTATAAAGACTTCAAAGGAGTTGATCCAAGCATATGTCAGCATACAATTCCATTACGAGAGGATGCAAAGCCTTCCAAGCAACATCCTTATACCTACAATGAGAATTTTGCACGAAAGATAAAGGAAGAAATAGACAAGCTCTTAGAGGCAGAATTTATCTCTATGAGATTGAACACACTGAATGGGTCTCCCCTATTGTAGTGGTGCCCAAGAAAAATGGAAAACTTTGAGTATGTGTAAACCTCAAGAAGGTAAATGCAGCTACTGTGCGTGATCATTACCCACTTCCAATCACGGATCATGTTCTGGAATGAGTTGCAGGGAAAAAGGCATATAGTTTCTTGGATGGATTCTCCGGTTACAATCAAGTGTCAATTGATCCAAAGAATCAACACAAGACAGCCTTTGTTACTGAAGATGGCATCTTTGCCTATCGTGTTATGCCATTTGGTCTAACAAATGCACCAGCAACCTTTCAGCGGTTAATGAGTCATGTATTCAAGGAGTACCTTAGGCAATTTCTTGAGATCTTCATGGATGATTTATGTGTTCACTCACAAGAGCGTGATGATCATATAGAACACCTCAGACTTGTGTTTCAAAAGTGTCAGCTTTATTGTATATGCTTAAATCCTGACAAGTGCAAATTCATGGTAAGACAAGGGAAAATCTTGGGCCATATTGTTTCTCGCAATGGGATTTCAACAGATATGGATAAAATTGATGTCATTGTCTCATTACCTTGGCCTATCAACCCTAAAGGGGTACAAACATTCATGGGACATTGTGGCTATTATTGTCGATTCATCTACATGTACGTTGTCCTAGCCAGACCATTACATGCTCTTCTTGTAAAGTTTAATTGGACTGATGAGTGTGAGGAATCCTTTGAAAAGTTGAAGCAAGCATTAGTGACTACACCCATCTTACGGGCAGCAGATTGGAACCAAATCTTACAGGCAGCAGATTGGAACCAAATCTTTCATATCCATATTGATGCTTCAAGCTTTGCAATTGGATGTATTTTGGCTCAATCGGGAGAACATAATAAGGATTTCCCAATCTCATATGCTAGTCAACAATTGAACAATGCTGAGAAGAATTATACCACAACAGAAAGAGAAGGTTTGTCCATGATATATGCAGTGAAAAAGTTTCGCCATTACTTTTTGGCAAACAAATTCATATTTTTTGTGGACCATCAAGCATTGCTATATTTGGTGAATAAGCCTTGTGCAACTGGAAGGATTGTGAGGTGGTTTATCATCCTTCTTGAGTTTGATTTTGAAGTGGCAATCCGAAAAGGAACAACTCATCTTAGGGCAGATCATTTGTCTCGAATCACCTCTGGCGAAGCTCCTGTGGGTGTGGATGATGATATGTTAGATTCAACACTTTTCCTTGTAGAGACAGCTCCTAAATGGTCTGAACCCATCTTAGAAATTTTGACAAGTGGGCAGATACAACTAGCGGGTCCTAATGTGGACCTATGGTGACCATTCAAGTTAATCTCAGGGAGATTATATCGTCAGGGTAATGATGGAGTGTTGCGGCTCATACCTAACCCTGACCAATATGAGGAGATCTTGGAATGGGCACATACGGGTATCGGTGGAATCCATGCATCAGCCACTACTTATGTGCGACGTATATCTCAGGATGGGAAATGGTGGCCTACCATGCATACGGATGCTGAAAAATTTATTCGTAACTGTGCTTCATGTCAAATTCAACAGCCAATTCATAATGTCACATTATTCCAAATTTCAACTACACCAAGTTGGAGTAAGTATATTGTGGACTATCTTCAGCATGGTCATACGGATCAAAAAATTCCTAGATATCGAAAGCATGCTATTGAAGTTGAAGCGGCCAACTATATACTGATAGAGGGCCAACTCTACAGGAGGGGCAAGGATGGCAACTTATGCATGTGTGTATGTGAAGCTGACTACTTGAAAATCTTGACTCATGCACATGCAGGTGTTGGGGGTGGACACTTTTCGGGCAAACCACAGCTAAGTTGATTAGGTGGTCTGGGCTTTGGTGGCCAACCTTACAAATGGATGCCAAAGAATATGTGAAACGTTGTGACGATTGTCAAAGAACCAAACCTCCCATCACAAAAGACAATATGCCATTGCGGCCTATGTTAAGCACACGTGCTTTTGCAAAATGGGGTATTGATTTTGTCGGTCCCATTAAACCTCCAGCTCGTCACACGCATGCAAAATATATTATAGTCGCAACTGATAGTCGCAACTGACTATTTGACCAAATGGGTAGAGGCAAAGGCTACAGTCAAAAATGATGCCAGAACCACAGCCAAGTTCTTGTACGTGTTTACACGCTATGGCTTACCCATTGAAATCGTTAGTGATCAAGGTGTGCACTTTGTGAATGAGGTCATAGAGTTTTTGCTTCAAGAATTTATGGTAATTCACAAGCATTCTGCACCCTATCATCCCCAGACCAATGGACAAGCTGAGAGTACTAACAAGATTCTCTGCATAGCACTCACCAAGATTGTTGAGGGACATAGGACTGATTGGGAGCAAAAGTTGCACTCAGTTCTTTGGGCATATAGGACAGCCTATAAAACATCTGTGGGCACAACCCCATTTGAGCTTGCTTTTGGGCTAGATGCAATTCTTCCCATTGAATTTCTTGTACCTACTCTACGAGTTGCTAAACAATTGGATTGGACTGGTCATGAGCTTTCACAACGCATTGATGAATTGGAAAAGCTTGATGAGACTCGCTTATTGGCAGTAATGGGGATGTATGCCGAGAAGAGGAGACAAAAGCAATGGTATGATAGAAATGTAACAACTAGCCGATTCAAAAAAGGAGACCTTGTGCTCTTGTACACACTTAAGAAGCATAAGCGAAAGCTCAAGAAACATGGCCTAGGACCGTTTGTGATTAATGAGCTTACTCCAAGTGGTGCAGTGCATTTAGAGACACTAGAAGGTGAGAAAATGCCTAACTTCATTAATGGAAGTCATCTCAAGAAATACAATGAACCATTAACTGAAGCCATGCTTCAACAAATGCAAGATGCACAAACACGGAAAGAAGCACTTGACCTACTTAAATGTCAGGCTCAAGAAGAGGCTAAAGCTAGAGTTGCAAAAGCCAAGGAGTGTCACAAGGCTTCTATGTTGGCCCTACAGTTGGCTACTGATGAACCATATGTCGATCCTTTCAATATTCAAGTGTGCCTTCATCTTCATGAGACTACCTACTTTGTCTCTGCCTTAATTGACTCTGGTGTAGATTATAATGTTCTCTCGTTTGATAGCCTTGGGACAACCAACACTTGCGCACATTCCTGTTGACTTGCGAAGCTTCTCAGGTGAAGATAGCCCTATAAAAGGAAAATGTGTCATTATGATGTCCATTCAGGATCACCAGATGTCAGTGCCCTTTTATGTGGCAAGTAAGTCTAAGGCAGTGGGTAGAGGCTGTTCTCAGTCGATCATGGTTAAGTGCTACCAATTGTTCATTAGATTGGAAGAATAGACAATACAAGTTGCAAATTGATTCTGATTGCATCTTGGGATCTGCTACTCCACGAGCTTTATCATGTCAAAAGGGTGGTGTTTCTACCCTACACAACCCACTTTCAAAATCTGCTCTTGAAGCTCCAACACAAATGATGTGGATAATTGATGAGTACTCAAGTGAGGGCCATGGCTGGCATGTTCCAATTACATTGCGCTCAAAGAAGGCCAGGCAAGAAGGAATTATCAATTTGGCTACCCAAAGATGCGTACAAACTGGTACCATCTAGCCTAGTTGCTAAGCCTCCTAAAAAGCACATCTTTTCCAAGCCTAAACCTCAGATTGTTACTCGTTGGGTCCCAAAGCATGTTCTTAAAGCACAAGGCTATTATGAGGGTGCAACAGCAATTTGGCTTCCTAAATGCCATGGTTTGCTAGGGGAAAAAGAGTGTATCAATAAGATTCCAAAAGCCACCCTTGGTTTTCCATATCAGTGGTGGGTGCAAAAGAAATCAACACAACCTCTTCAAGATAGGATAGGTGACTATGATAGCACCTACAAATCTACTTATGTTGATCTTCCTAAAACATGTATTGAAACACCAGTTGTCCCAATTTCTCCTTGTTACACAATTCCACCATCAACTTGTGTACCTAAGACAAGTCCAAATGAGTCTCATTTGAGCATAGATTCTAGCACTTCAATGCCAAAATCCTCTTATCTTGCTCAAATTCCTCGATAATTGCTAAAATTCCCACCTCTTAAGAAGGACATACCCAAAACCAAAGATAAGGCATTAACACTACAATTGAAGCTCTTTGGTAGATCAGTGTTTGAATAGTGTGGTTCCTTATGCCTTTAGAGGATTGTGTTCTTTTTGAGATGATCTTATCTAAAATGTTTTTGATTGGGATTGTAATTATGGATATGAGTGTTTCTAAATTTCATTGTTCTACGTCCAGATAACTCCTGATGAATACTTGGCAAGATACATGTCCACCATACATTGACCCTGATAGTACTCGACCTGATCATCGCGGGGGTTATAGTGCTCCTCCTTTTCAAACTCATTCTAGGTACTTCTATGCTCCCTTAGGTGAAAATTGCTGTGGGCATCACTTTGTCATGTTATTCTATCAACAGCATCACCCATTTCCACATTGTCAAGAGTGTGCACGACTCATATTAGGAGAAGCTTCACACATTTGTTGGATATGCCGCTCTTACTTTAGACGATATGGCACGGGCTTAATGAAACAAATCGTGGGAATTACACCCCAACGCCATAATCTTCTTAATGTGAGAATACCAGAGAGAGGACCAAATCAACGTAGATTACCTCAGAGGAGGTTCAAGCACAAGAATGGAGGGATACATGCTTAAATGACTTGCAACCACCTATCTTGCAAACCCTCCTTCCCCCAGCCACCTATCTTGCAAGCCCTCCTTCCCCCAGCCACACATGTCAATTTTGGATCAATATGAGTACCTATATTGCGCAGTTCCAAAATCGAAATTGTCTGCTTAACCTTCCCATAGAACCAATGCCATATTTTAGCGAGGAAGCACTCCTTCCTCTACCACCTTCTCCAGAGGCCGGTTTTTGTGAAGGGTTGTCCCTGCATCCTGAAGAAATTGATACCATCTTTCTAGCAGACGTGGACACGGATCCACCACCAGCGCAAGGGTAAGCTCAGCGACTCCACAATAAAATCAACAAGCCAGGGCACTTTTCTCCCATTGGGTTTTTTTCCCTCGGCTATATTCGATGATTGGCACCAATAACAAATTTTATTCCTTTCTTTTCTTTTCTTGTTTGTTAATAAACATTTTGCAGAGATCTCAGCTAAACAAGAGCATACAACCATGCCCCAATAGTCCACCTACTGTGCACACAAATTAGGAAGGGGGGAGACATGCAATGCCTACAAGGAAGGGGGGGAGACATGCAATGCCTACAAGAAGCAAAGAGAAGCAATCAGCATCAGCAATGAATCAATGCAAACACACAACATCAACGAGCACTACAACAGGTGTATTCAAATCATAATCTTTTGTTCTTTATGTGCTTTTAACTTTTGGATATATGGTTTGCATGTTCACACACAGTTGGCTGGTTTAAGTTTTAGATTAGTTGTTAAAATGTGGTGAGTGATTTCTAGATTCTTAGAGGACTTAGTAGAAGATATTTCTATTTAAAGACAGTGTAGGATATATACCAATGGAGTATGCCAAGTTCTTATGCTTTCAAGGTATATTAGTTATCCCTAGTGGTAGCTATTTCTTAGGTATGGGCTAGGTGCTAGGATTAATAAAAAATTTTATGAAAATATATCCTAAAAATATATATACAAGTGAATCGAGACGTGACGTGTCTACAGCCATGTGGAATGCTTGGTAGGACCTGGGGTTGTCTTAGCACCTTGGGACCAATGCCTTGGTTTCCATGGGGTGAACACTGACGTCTAAAAGCTTCAAAAAAAGACCTTCAAGGACTCTATCGCCTTGATAGATGTTGGTAGGACTCTGGGGTATATTATGGGCCCTCAAGACCGATGCCCTCATCTTCATGGGATACTCCTTATGACAAAAAGAAAGAAAAGGGTCTGTTGCCTTTGAGATTGTAAGATTCCTCCCCAGCCTCTCAAAATGTCCAGCATCTTCCCCTGTAATCAATCCCTCTTCAGAAATATAAAAGACTTGTTTCTAACTGTTTTAACCTAGAGAGAGAAAATATTCTAGAAAGAGAATATTCAGATTTTGAATATTTTTGGATAGAAAAATATCTCATCCTATTAAAATAAGTGCCCCTGAAACAGAAATTCAAAAAGAATTTTCCAATGTGCAATTGGAATTAATCGGAAATGTGTATAAAGGACCTTAGCCTAAGGGTCTAGATTTTCAGAAATTTTTGGATTATGGTCCAATTAAGGTTCCTATGGGCCAATAGCATCAATCCATGTGTAGAGAGGAGATAAATCCAATTTTGTAAAAGAAGATACCCAAAAATGAGTAAATGCTCACATAAGATGAAGAGTTGAAAATGTACAAGGTTTATTAGTAAAAAATTATGAGCAATATTAAAAGTATGACATATGTAAGGAAGGGGAGTTCTTTAAAGGAGGTGCATATTTCACATAAGATGAAGAGTTGAAAATGTACAAGGTTTATTAGTAAAAAATTATGAGCAATATTAAAAGTATGACATATGTAAGGAAGGGGAGTTCTTTAAAGGAGGTGCATATTTCACATAAGATGAAGAGTTGAAAATGTACAAGGTTTATTAGTAAAAAATTATGAGCAATATTAAAAGTATGACATATGTAAGGAAGGGGAGTTCTTTAAAGGAGGTGCATATTTCACATAAGATGAAGAGTTGAAAATGTACAAGGTTTATTAGTAGAAAAACTATGAGCAATATTAAAAATATGAGATATTTTGGGTATAATGATTCCATTTTGACACATATGTAAGGAAGGGGAGTTCTTTAAAGGAGGTGCATGTTTCACATGCTTGAATGAGTTTTAAACTCATAAAAATTGAGATATTTCATCTCTCCTCTCTCCTCATTTAAGTCTAGTTCCAAAAAGTTAGCTTAACTGACCTAAAAATGGTCAAATATTGACCAAACTGATTTAGAAAATTCTAGAATCAGTTTGTTTGGTTAGGAGCTCAATTTTTCCTATAAATAGAAGCCTCCCCCTTGTTGAAAAATATATAGTGTTTATGCATCGTTACTCTACTCCACCTAAGCCAAGAACTGTGAATTCATTTAATAATTCACTAGTTTTTGGAGCTTCCCTCTTTCTTCAATCCCCATTAGTGGCTCCATCAACATACTTAACCAATTGATTGGTTGGGGGCCTCTACCGTGAACAAAGAATCAAGCAAGTTATAAGGTAATTAGTGAATATTGATCTTTCTATAATTTCTCAATGTTTCTCTCTTCTCAACCCCTCTCAAGCTTGAGAAGTTTAATTGGTATGGTTTTTTTTAAATGCTATTGAAGTTTGAATAGTAGTGAAGAGTTACATAATGCTATTGAAGTTAATTTTCATTTATGTTTAAATTCTAATGATTTTTATGTAAATTCTCTCTCTCACTCAAGAAATGGTCATACTCATGACCCATTCTCAATCCAAATCAAGCTTTTCATAAAGCTTTTCCTAAACCAAGATTAAGCTATGCTTGAGGCCAAATTAATGGCTTTTTTCTATGCTTTTAGTTTATGTATATTAATGATTCAATCCATTATGGATTAATAATCCAATTAGAGATTATTTTAATTATTTCTTTAATGATAAGCATTATCCCTTAGAAAAATTGAGATTTATCAGTCATAGCAGCGGAGCTATGGCAAAATTTTTATAAAAATTATGCATAAAATAATTTCATTCAAAGCATAAAAAGAGGACTTCCTACCATATTCTAGGAATTATCATCCTAGATTAATTGAAAGAATTTCATTATAATCATGGAGACATTGAATTTTAATATCATGCATAAAGGATAAATTTTTATATCAAAAGTGTTATTTTTATCAATTTTTATTTTCATGCATAGAAGTATGCATAAAGGATACTTTTTTATATCAAAAGTGTTATTTTTACCATTTTTATTTCATGCATAGAAGTATGCATAATGGTTAAATTTTTATATCAAAAGTGTTATTTTTATCATTTTTATTTTCATGCATAGAAGTATGCATAAAGGAAATTTTTTTATATCAAAAGTGTTACTTTTATCATTTTTAATTTTCATGCATAGAAGTATGCATAAAGGAAATTTTTTTTATATCAAAAGTGTTACTTTTATCATTTTTAATTTTCATGCATAAAAGTATGCATAAAAGAAAATTTTTATATCAAAAGTGTTACTTTTATCATTTTTAATTTTCATGCATAGAAGTATGCATAAAGGAAAATTTTTTATATCAAAAGTGTTACTTTTATCATTTTTAATTTTCATGCATAAAAGTATGCATAAAAGAAAATTTTTATATCAAAAGTGTTACTTTTATCATTTTTAATTTTCATGCATAGAAGTATGCATAAAGGAAAATTTTTTATATCAAAAGTGTTACTTTTATCATTTTTAATTTTCATGCATAGAAGTATGCATAAAGGAAAAATTTTTATATCAAAAGTGTTACTTTTATCATATTGGATTTCATGCATATAGGTATGCATAAAAGATATTCTTTTTATACTAAAAGTGTGATTTTCCTCATAAATGGATTTTATGCTTAACTTAGATGCATAAGAGAAATTCTTTTATTCTAAAAGTATAATTCCCTACCAAATTGAAATTATGCATAAGAGGATGCATAAAAGATTGATTTTAATTTCGAAAGTGTTAGTCTCCTTAAATGGAATTTATGTATAAATAAATGTGTAGAGAAATCTTATATCAAATATAAGAATTCTCTTTTTAAAAAAAAAAGATATGAAATGTGATAAGATGTGATAAGAGGTGTATGAGATGTGATATGAATTGATAAGATGCGTATGGAAAGTGATAGGATGTGATAAGAGGTGTATGAGATGTAATAAGAATTGATAAGATGCGTATGGAAAGTGATAGGATGTGATAAGAGGTGTATGAGATGTAAAAAGATGTGATAAGATGTGTATGAGATGTGATAAGATTTGATAAGATGCGTATGGAAAGTGATAGGATGTGATAAGAGGTGTATGAGATGTAAAAAGATGTGATAAGATGTGTATGAGATGTGATAGAATGTGTTAAGATGAGTTAGGATGTGTTAAGATGTATATGGGATGTGTTAGGACGAGAATGGATGTAATATGGTTGTATGAATGTGATGTGGATGTATACATGTAGATGTATATGTATGAATGTGAATGTTGATGTGGATGTGGATGTATGGATGTAGATACGGATGTGTATGTATGTATATAGATGTATATGTATGAATGTGAATGTTGATGTGGATGTGAATGTATGGATGTAGATACGGATGTGGATGTATGTATGTGAATGTGGATGTATGAATGAGGATGCGAAAATGGATGTATACATGTGAATGTGGATGTATACATCCACATTCACATACATACATCCACATCCGTATCTACATGTGAATGTGGATGTATGCGAAAATGGATGTATACATGTGAATGTGGATGTATGCGAAAATGGATGTATGAATATGAATGTGGATGTGTGGATGTGGAAATGGAGGTATGGATGTATGAATGTAGATGTGGATGTATGCATGTAGATGCGTATGTATGAATGTGAAATTGGATGTATGATGTGGACGTACGAACATGGATATGTATGTAGAATAATGAATATGAAGATGTATGTGAGATAATGTAGTCTATATGAGTGAATGGATGAGAACGAGTACACACTGAATGGAATGTGGAATAAGTAATGTGGTCCGAGAGTGGATAATATGGAAAGACAAGAGTTCGATTTAGAAACTGTATTTTGTGACTGTTTGTAAATGACTGTTTTATGTCATGAATGCTGGGGAAGCATTTTGACCGTCTTGTGGAATTAAGGTCATGAAGACCTAACTGTTAAAGTTGCAACTGCTGACGGAGAGTCAATGGAGGACGTCTCGCGTAGCAAGGTCGATCGAGGTCTTGACCAGCCTCGACTCGATTTAAATGGTGAGCTTCCGGTACGGTGGATGAGGGACCAAGGAAGCGGCCTATGAGTGAAGCGCTAGGTCACCTGCGAAGGATCCTAGAGGGTGCTGACCATACGGTGCTCGGGCTCTGGGTCGCCGAAGATACCCACACGTGCGTCGTGGAAGATATTGGAACAAGGAGTAAGAGTTGTTTTCTGAAACCGGGCATGGATCTGGTTGATTGACCTTGCTGGTCCTCAACAGATGAGTCCATGGCTCTTTTATATGGATCTGTGGGTTGATCTTGCTGATCTTCCACGGAGACTCCATTCTATTATATGAATATATTGCCGGTTACTATGAGCTAGGAACCATGGAAAAGGCCCCTGAGAGAACAGGTGGTGAGCGTTTTGGTTGCCAATGATGCCATAAGTATACCGATGAAAGAATGACTGGAAATAAGGATTCAACCAGAGACTTTGAGGATTGTCATCAGAAGTGACATAATGGTTTTATTAAAGGATTGTTTTAAAGCTAGTTGATGCTAAGAAAAAGGCAATTTCATATTGGATGTGTAAGTGGTATGACTAGTTTTATGTTTGCATGAACTTCCGGCTAGGGGGCCTTGGAACTCTTTTCCTTGGTACCCGGGACAAAACCTAACCAAATTCCAAATTGGATCCCATCACTACAGTGGTTGGGCGGTTGGCTAACCCATGGGATCGGATGGGGTTAGGCTGGACTGATGGATCCGTAAATCGAGATTTAATTTCTATTATTACGATAGATGAAGTAAATCCCGGATAGAAATTGTTCTATGGATAGGAATCAACGGCTGTGCCTCTTGATGGGGAAAAAAGCGTTGATCCCAATGATCCAAGTGCAAGTTCTTCCTTGATTTGACCAAGTACCGTTAAAGGTGCAGTCAGATCAGTTTGATCAGTAATGATCTTGACTACGTTAGAGTAAAGAGTTATCCTGGTGGAATCGCCTGTGCTTTCCGGGTAAAGGAAGTTTTTCCGGTTTCGGTTTTGGACAAACCGACGGATTAGTCTCTTGTCCGGATATCCGTGGGCGAGGCCCCGAGTGTGGGACCCCTGTCCCGCGCGAGAAGTGCTACTTCCGCTGCTAGTACCCCGAATCCGTTGCTCGGTGGGAACAGGGATCTTACAGTTGGTATCAGAGCCAAATTGAAAGCTAATAAGGATAATTAAATTCTTATCTGAAATTGGTAATAAGAATTTAGAAACAGTATTTTCATAATGTATTTTCATTCCGTAAGCTTCTTTAATGGAGAAATTTTAATCAAAGAAATTGTTTTTATAGATGGAAGTTCCACATTTATCTGGTATTTCCGACCTCACCCAGTCTCAAGATATGATTGCATTTGCCTTCGAGCATCTCATCTCTTCCGCTTCAACTCAAACAAGCCGAGCAAGACTCGCACGCCATTTCGCGGATTTATATTTTCCTACCCCAGCGGAGAGAATACAACATAAGTGGTTTGCAGGGCAATATGTCCACGCCCATTGCAACCGCCGTACAATGCTGTGGCAGAATCTCTCATTGACTATGATCCTGTTAAAGCTGAAAATGGTGCGTGGTGTCATTCTATATCATTCGACACCTCGAAATTTTAGACTTTCATGTCGAATTTATAGACTCCTTAGTCGATTTATCCCTAAGGAGAAAATAATAACTCCCTTCGCAGTTAGAGAACTTATGTAACAGGGCATGACTATGGCCCAGTACCGTCGTCTTATGCGTCTCTCGAAGAGATTTTGAGTTTTGGAGCCGAGCCACTCTATGTAATTATTGCAACTTGTATATAAATATACAAATGTTTTTTTTACGGACGATCGGATAAAGAAAAATCTATTTATCAGACTTAAGTCATAGATCTCCAATAAGATCAACTGAGGAGCAAATTATGTCAAAAGTTTATCAAGACGCACAAAAAGGTTGTAATTGTTTGATATAATTCATACAAATTGTTAATTCAAATTGAAATTCGTAAATTAGTAATTGGGTCTTCAATTGGAAGTACCGCAATTGTATGGAACCCTGACTTGCTTGAGACCTAGACATGATGGTATTTACCTTATAGTTTCGAGTATCATGACTATCCGTATATACCGAGGGTATAACTGCAGCTCTTTACCGACAGTATATACGAGTAAATCTAAGACTTGAAATTATAAGCGTTAATGCTATCCAGAGGATGATTTCGAATGTGGTTGATATGATTTTTAATTCTGTTTGAGAATTGATGAATTGATTTGGATTCTGATTGAAAAATGATGATCCCTGAAATTTGGTTGAAATGTAATAAGCTTCAATGAGGATGAATGGGATGAGTCCCTGTGATGATATTCATAACTGGAATGATGATAATGATTTCAGCAAATCACTATGAGATTAGTGGATTGTGCTATCAGATTGCTACTATTAATACTTGACTTGGCGGATCAAGTTAAGGGATGACAAATTGAGAACTTGCTTGACTAAAATTCCTGTGGAGGAATGCTCAGAAGGAAATTTTTCGGTCTAATGGACCTTTATCATGTTAAAGATATGAATGATATGATCTGAATGAATTGTTATTTAATGATGAGTTCTAAGGGATATTTATCCCAGTATTCTGTTGGGATGACCAGAATATAAGGAACCCCAGAATAAAATTGGATCTTAAGAAAAAGAGTTGTCCTCTACTTTATGAGATGAGGACATCTCGCACTTTTTAAGTGGGGTAGAATGTAAGATTCTCCCCCAGCCTTCGAGGTATACAGGAGTAAGAATCTCCCTTTTTGATCTTATAATTATTCCCTCTCTAAAATAAAAGAAAGATTTTGTTTAAAAAAGGAAGAACCTTTTTCCTGAATACTTCTTAAGAGTCCCACCTGTTTTAAGGATTCAGAACAACGAGTTCAGAAGTGAGAATCGATGTTTTGGATATCAAGGTTTTGGTCTCGAGTATGACCCAAAAGAAGTTCTTTATCTCTTGGGAAGTATAAAAAGTTATCTCCCAGATATTGGACCAAAGAAAGTAGGTGATTTAACTTACGAACTTCTTTTATCTCCTCATCTCAAAGTTCTTAATGCCTTCTATAGAAAATTGTGCCAAACCCAAATCATGGAAAGACGGTAAAACTTCAGCGGCAAGCTACCGTTGGCTTCTAAGTTACGCTAGCTCCTTCCTTTATATAAGTCGTAACTTTTACTTGTCGCTCACAGTAATCTTACTCCCATCGATCTCCTTTCTTCCTAATCTCCTTCATGGCTTGGCAACAAGAATTAGTTTTATCCATAATGATTCCTCACCTTCAAGACGCAAGTGAGTCTGTGAAGAAGGATTTTATAGAACAGTATGAGCGCTCACTTTTTCCTCACCTAGGAACTTCTGTAGCGCAGACCAAATGGCGGACCTATCAAGACATAACTAGGGTAACACCCTGGGGTCAGCAACATTTTCGTAACAATGTCCGCTTAGCCATGGTTATTGAAGCTTTGGGTTTGGGTCCCCGATACTACTGCGTCATGAGATCAAGGCATCCTGGGTTTTCTGAGCGGGTCTTCTTACTGGCGTGTTTTCTTCCTCATGAGAAGATATGCCTTTACCCCGTTTTTGGCTTGCCTCTCAGAGGTCCTTTTGTTAGAACACCTCATACCACTGAGATAGGCGCAGCAATAACCCACAGAATCATTCCAATAGATGAGTTACCTTATACTTGTGCAGCTTGTGAGGACTGCTTTTGTGACCATATGATGGACGGGCTTATGGAGGTGTAAAGAGTTCCTCTATCTTTACTGTATAAGTTCCGAGAATGAATAAAGTTTAAATCTTGTTCGTATTTTGAATCTTGCTCTCTTTAAGACTTATCTTGGTGGTTAATCTTGATTAAAATTTTTCTCTAAGTCTCATATTCGTGAATCTTGCGAAATTATCACAAGTTGCGAGATGAGGACATCTCGCGTTTTTTAAGTGGGGTAGAATGTAAGATTCCTCCCCAGCCTCTCAAAATGTCCAGCATCTTCCCCTGTAATCAATCCCTCTTCAGAAATATAAAAGACTTGTTTCTAACTGTTTTAACCTAGAGAGAGAAAATATTCTAGAAAGAGAATATTCAGATTTTGAATATTTTTGGATAGAAAAATATCTCATCCTATTAAAATAAGTGCCCCTGAAACAGAAATTCAAAAAGAATTTTCCAATGTGCAATTGGAATTAATCGGAAATGTGTATAAAGGACCTTAGCCTAAGGGTCTAGATTTTCAGAAATTTTTGGATTATGGTCCAATTAAGGTTCCTATGGGCCAATAGCATCAATCCATGTGTAGAGAGGAGATAAATCCAATTTTGTAAAAGAAGATACCCAAAAATGAGTAAATGCTCACATAAGATGAAGAGTTGAAAATGTACAAGGTTTATTAGTAAAAAATTATGAGCAATATTAAAAGTATGACATATGTAAGGAAGGGGAGTTCTTTAAAGGAGGTGCATATTTCACATAAGATGAAGAGTTGAAAATGTACAAGGTTTATTAGTAAAAAATTATGAGCAATATTAAAAGTATGACATATGTAAGGAAGGGGAGTTCTTTAAAGGAGGTGCATATTTCACATAAGATGAAGAGTTGAAAATGTACAAGGTTTATTAGTAAAAAATTATGAGCAATATTAAAAGTATGACATATGTAAGGAAGGGGAGTTCTTTAAAGGAGGTGCATATTTCACATAAGATGAAGAGTTGAAAATGTACAAGGTTTATTAGTAGAAAAACTATGAGCAATATTAAAAATATGAGATATTTTGGATATAATGATTCCATTTTGACACATATGTAAGGAAGGGGAGTTCTTTAAAGGAGGTGCATATTTCACATGCTTGAATGAGTTTTAAACTCATAAAAATTGAGATATTTCATCTCTCCTCTCTCCTCATTTAAGTCTAGTTCCAAAAAGTTAGCTTAACTGACCTAAAAATGGTCAAATATTGACCAAACTGATTTAGAAAATTCTAGAATCAGTTTGTTTGGTTAGGAGCTCAATTTTTCCTATAAATAGAAGCCTCCCCCTTGTTGAAAAATATATAGTGTTTATGCATCGTTACTCTACTCCACCTAAGCCAAGAACTGTGAATTCATTTAATAATTCACTAGTTTTTGGAGCTTCCCTCTTTCTTCAATCCCCATTAGTGGCTCCATCAACATACTTAACCAATTGATTGGTTGGGGGCCTCTACCGTGAACAAAGAATCAAGCAAGTTATAAGGTAATTAGTGAATATTGATCTTTCTATAATTTCTCAATGTTTCTCTCTTCTCAACCCCTCTCAAGCTTGAGAAGTTTAACTGGTATGGTTTTTTTTAAATGCTATTGAAGTTTGAATAGTAGTGAAGAGTTACATAATGCTATTGAAGTTAATTTTCATTTATGTTTAAATTCTAATGATTTTTATGTAAATTCTCTCTCTCACTCAAGAAATGGTCATACTCATGACCCATTCTCAATCCAAATCAAGCTTTTCATAAAGCTTTTCCTAAACCAAGATTAAGCTATGCTTGAGGCCAAATTAATGGCTTTTTTCTATGCTTTTAGTTTATGTATATTAATGATTCAATCCATTATGGATTAATAATCCAATTAGAGATTATTTTAATTATTTCTTTAATGATAAGCATTATCCCTTAGAAAAATTGAGATTTATCAGTCATAGCAGCGGAGCTATGGCAAAATTTTTATAAAAATTATGCATAAAATAATTTCATTCAAAGCATAAAAAGAGGACTTCCTACCATATTCTAGGAATTATCATCCTAGATTAATTGAAAGAATTTCATTATAATCATGGAGACATTGAATTTTAATATCATGCATAAAGGATAAATTTTTATATCAAAAGTGTTATTTTTATCAATTTTTATTTTCATGCATAGAAGTATGCATAAAGGATACTTTTTTATATCAAAAGTGTTATTTTTACCATTTTTATTTCATGCATAGAAGTATGCATAATGGTTAAATTTTTATATCAAAAGTGTTATTTTTATCATTTTTATTTTCATGCATAGAAGTATGCATAAAGGAAATTTTTTTATATCAAAAGTGTTACTTTTATCATTTTTAATTTTCATGCATAGAAGTATGCATAAAGGAAATTTTTTTTATATCAAAAGTGTTACTTTTATCATTTTTAATTTTCATGCATAAAAGTATGCATAAAAGAAAATTTTTATATCAAAAGTGTTACTTTTATCATTTTTAATTTTCATGCATAGAAGTATGCATAAAGGAAAATTTTTTATATCAAAAGTGTTACTTTTATCATTTTTAATTTTCATGCATAAAAGTATGCATAAAAGAAAATTTTTATATCAAAAGTGTTACTTTTATCATTTTTAATTTTCATGCATAGAAGTATGCATAAAGGAAAATTTTTTATATCAAAAGTGTTACTTTTATCATTTTTAATTTTCATGCATAGAAGTATGCATAAAGGAAAAATTTTTATATCAAAAGTGTTACTTTTATCATATTGGATTTCATGCATATAGGTATGCATAAAAGATATTCTTTTTATACTAAAAGTGTGATTTTCCTCATAAATGGATTTTATGCTTAACTTAGATGCATAAGAGAAATTCTTTTATTCTAAAAGTATAATTCCCTACCAAATTGAAATTATGCATAAGAGGATGCATAAAAGATTGATTTTAATTTCGAAAGTGTTAGTCTCCTTAAATGGAATTTATGTATAAATAAATGTGTAGAGAAATCTTATATCAAATATAAGAATTCTCTTTTTTAAAAAAAAAGATATGAAATGTGATAAGATGTGATAAGAGGTGTATGAGATGTGATATGAATTGATAAGATGCGTATGGAAAGTGATAGGATGTGATAAGAGGTGTATGAGATGTAATAAGAATTGATAAGATGCGTATGGAAAGTGATAGGATGTGATAAGAGGTGTATGAGATGTAAAAAGATGTGATAAGATGTGTATGAGATGTGATAAGATTTGATAAGATGCGTATGGAAAGTGATAGGATGTGATAAGAGGTGTATGAGATGTAAAAAGATGTGATAAGATGTGTATGAGATGTGATAGAATGTGTTAAGATGAGTTAGGATGTGTTAAGATGTATATGGGATGTGTTAGGACGAGAATGGATGTAATATGGTTGTATGAATGTGATGTGGATGTATACATGTAGATGTATATGTATGAATGTGAATGTTGATGTGGATGTGGATGTATGGATGTAGATACGGATGTGTATGTATGTATATAGATGTATATGTATGAATGTGAATGTTGATGTGGATGTGAATGTATGGATGTAGATACGGATGTGGATGTATGTATGTGAATGTGGATGTATGAATGAGGATGCGAAAATGGATGTATACATGTGAATGTGGATGTATACATCCACATTCACATACATACATCCACATCCGTATCTACATGTGAATGTGGATGTATGCGAAAATGGATGTATACATGTGAATGTGGATGTATGCGAAAATGGATGTATGAATATGAATGTGGATGTGTGGATGTGGAAATGGAGGTATGGATGTATGAATGTAGATGTGGATGTATGCATGTAGATGCGTATGTATGAATGTGAAATTGGATGTATGATGTGGACGTACGAACATGGATATGTATGTAGAATAATGAATATGAAGATGTATGTGAGATAATGTAGTCTATATGAGTGAATGGATGAGAACGAGTACACACTGAATGGAATGTGGAATAAGTAATGTGGTCCGAGAGTGGATAATATGGAAAGACAAGAGTTCGATTTAGAAACTGTATTTTGTGACTGTTTGTAAATGACTGTTTTATGTCATGAATGCTGGGGAAGCATTTTGACCGTCTTGTGGAATTAAGGTCATGAAGACCTAACTGTTAAAGTTGCAACTGCTGACGGAGAGTCAATGGAGGACGTCTCGCGTAGCAAGGTCGATCGAGGTCTTGACCAGCCTCGACTCGATTTAAATGGTGAGCTTCCGGTACGGTGGATGAGGGACCAAGGAAGCGGCCTATGAGTGAAGCGCTAGGTCACCTGCGAAGGATCCTAGAGGGTGCTGACCATACGGTGCTCGGGCTCTGGGTCGCCGAAGATACCCACACGTGCGTCGTGGAAGATATTGGAACAAGGAGTAAGAGTTGTTTTCTGAAACCGGGCATGGATCTGGTTGATTGACCTTGCTGGTCCTCAACAGATGAGTCCATGGCTCTTTTATATGGATCTGTGGGTTGATCTTGCTGATCTTCCACGGAGACTCCATTCTATTATATGAATATATTGCCGGTTACTATGAGCTAGGAACCATGGAAAAGGCCCCTGAGAGAACAGGTGGTGAGCGTTTTGGTTGCCAATGATGCCATAAGTATACCGATGAAAGAATGACTGGAAATAAGGATTCAACCAGAGACTTTGAGGATTGTCATCAGTGACATAATGGTTTTATTAAAGGATTGTTTTAAAGCTAGTTGATGCTAAGAAAAAGGCAATTTCATATTGGGTGTGTAAGTGGTATGACTAGTTTTATGTTTGCATGAACTTCCGGCTAGGGGGCCTTGGAACTCTTTTCCTTGGTACCCGGGACAAAACCTAACCAAATTCCAAATTGGATCCCATCACTACAGTGGTTGGGCGGTTGGCTAACCCATGGGATCGGATGGGGTTAGGCTGGACTGATGGATCCGTAAATCGAGATTTAATTTCTATTATTACGATAGATGAAGTAAATCCCGGATAGAAATTGTTCTATGGATAGGAATCAACGGCTGTGCCTCTTGATGGGGAAAAAAGCGTTGATCCCAATGATCCAAGTGCAAGTTCTTCCTTGATTTGACCAAGTACCGTTAAAGGTGCAGTCAGATCAGTTTGATCAGTAATGATCTTGACTACGTTAGAGTAAAGAGTTATCCTGGTGGAATCGCCTGTGCTTTCCGGGTAAAGGAAGTTTTTCCGGTTTCGGTTTTGGACAAACCGACGGATTAGTCTCTTGTCCGGATATCCGTGGACGAGGCCCCGAGTGTGGGACCCCTGTCCCGCGCGAGAAGTGCTACTTCCGCTGCTAGTACCCCGAATCCGTTGCTCGGTGGGAACAGGGATCTTACAGAGATACTTAGCGGCCTTTAGATTCTCTTGGCGGAGGTCTCTTGGCCATTGCTTGGGTCTCATTGGGATGGAACCTTAATCTTTATCATCCTCTACACACACATCAAAAAGTTTTTTAAAAAAAATAAAAATTAAAGAAAACAAAAAGAGGTCCAATCACCATTGCTCATATTTAGGAGTAGGTTTGCCACTTAGGAATAACATAAATACTTGTAGGACATTGAGACTGCGGTCATAACCTGTGGTGTGCAAGCACACTTGCCTTTGCATAGCACTATCTTAGTCTCACTTTGACTAAGTGGACATTGAGACTGCGGTCATAACCTGTGGTGTGCAAGCACTCTTGCCTTTGCATAGCACTATCTACCACTTAGTCTCACTTTGACTAGTCTTTACTCACCTATTTTAGTACTCTTTATGAAGGGTTGTCCCTACATCCTGAAGAAATTGATACCATCTTTCCAACAGACGTGGACACGGATCCACCACCAGTGTAAGATTCCTCCCCAGCCTTCGAGGTATACAGGAGTAAGAATCTCCCTTTCTGATCTTATAATTATTCCCTCTCTAAAATAAAAGAAAGTTCTGTTTAACAAAGGAAGACCCTTTTCCTAGAATACTTCTCAAGAGTCCCACCTGTTTTAAGGATTCAGAACAATGAGTTCAGAAGTGAGAATCGATGTTTTGGATATCAAGGTTTTGGTCTTCATTCGAGTACGGCCCAAAAGAAGTTCTTTATCTCTTGGGGAGTATATGAAGTTATCCCCCAGATATTGTGAGCCTTATATCTGAATTCAATGAAAGTAGGTGACTTAGCCTACAAGCTTCTTTTATCTCTTCATCTCAAAATTCTTAATGCCTTCTATAGAAAAATGTGTCAAACCCAAATCATGGAAAGACGGTAAAACTTCAGTGGCAAGTTACCGTTGGCTTCTAAGTTATGCTAGCTCCTTCCTTTATATAAGTCGTAACTTTTACTTGTCGCTCACAGTAATCTTACTTCCATCGATCTCCTTTCTTTCTTAATCTCCTTCATGGCTTGGCAACAAGAACTAGTTTTATCCCTAATGATTCCTCACCTTCAAGACGCAAGTGAGTCTGTGAAGAAGGATTTTATAGAACAGTATGAGCGCTCACTTTTTCCTCACCTAGGAACTTCTGTAGCGCAGACCAAATGGCGGACCTATCAAGACATAACTAGGGTAACACCCTGGGGTCAGCAGCACTTTCGTAACAATGTCCGCTTGGCCATGGTTATTGAAGCTTTGGGTTTGGGTCCCCGATACTACTGCGTCATGAGATCAAGGCATCCTGGGTTTTCTGAGCGGGTCTTCTTACTGGCGTGTTTTCTTCCTCATGAGAAGATATGCCTTTACCCCATTTTTGGCTTGCCTCTCAGAGGTCCTTTTGTTAGAACACCTCATACCACTGAGATAGGCGCAACAATAACCCACAGAATCATTCCCATAGATGAGTTACCTTATACTTGTGCAGCTTGTGAGGACTGCTTTTGTGATCATATGATGGACGGGCTTATGGAAGTGTAAAGAGTTCTTCTATCTTTACTGTATAAGTTCCGAGAATGAATAAAGTTTAAATCTTGTTCTTATTTTGAATCTTGCTCTCTTTAAGACGTTTCTTGGTGGTTAATCTTGATTAAAATTTTTCTCTAAGTCTCATATTCGTGAATCTTGCAAAATTATCACAAGTTGCGAGATGAGGACATCTCGCGTTTTTTAAGTGGGGTAGAATGTAAGATTCCTCCCCCAACCCCCTTTTTTGATGTCTAGTATCTTCCCCTGTAATCAACCCTCTTCAGAAATATAAAGACCTTGTTTCTATCTGTTTTAGCCTAGAGAGAGAAAAATATTCTAGAGAGAGAATATTCAGATTTTGAATATTTTTGGATAGAAAAATATCTCTTATAATTCAGATGAGTTCCCCTGAAATAGAAATTCAAAAAGAATTTTCCAATGTGCAATTGGAATTAATTGGAAATAGGTATAAAGAACCTTAGCCTAAGGGTCTAGATTTTCAGAAATCTTTAGACTATGGTCCAATTAAGGTTCCTATGGACCAATAGCATCAATCCATGTGTAGGGAGGAGATAAATCCAACTTGTAAAAAGAAAATACCCAAAAATGAGTAAATGCTCACATGAGGTGAAGAGTTGAAAATGTACAAGGTTTATTAGTAAAAAACTATGAGCAATATTAAAAATATGACATATGTAAGGAAGGGGAATTCTTTAAAGGAGGTGCATATTTCACATAAGATGAAGAGTTGAAAATGTACAAGGATTATTAGTAAAAAACTATAAGCAATATTAAAAATATGACATATGTAAGGAAGGGGAATTCTTTAAAGGAGGTGCATATTTCACATAAGATGAAGAGTTGAAAATGTACAAGGTTTATTAGTAAAAAAACTATGAGCAATATTAAAATGATTCCATTATGACACATATGTAAGGAAGGGGAGTTCTTTAAAGGAGGTGCATATTTCACATGCTTGAATGAGTTTTAAACTCATAAAAATTGAGATATTTCATCTCTCCTCTCTCCTCATTCAAGTCTAGTTCCAAAAAGTTAGCTTAACTGACCTAAAAATGGTCAAATATTGACCAAACTGATTTAGAAAATTCTAGAATCAGTTTGTTTGGTTAGGAGCTCAATTTTTCCTATAAATAGAAGCCTCCCCCTTGTTGAAAAATAGATAGTGATTATGCATCGTTACTCTACTCCACCTAAGCCAAGAACTGTGAATTCATTTAATAATTCACTAGTTTTTGGAGCTTCCCTCTTTCTTCAATCCCCATTAGTGGCTCCATCAACATACTTAACCAATTGATTGGTTGGGGGCCTCTACCGTGAACAAAGAATCAAGCAAGTTGTAAGGTAATTAGTGAATATTGATCTTTCTATAATTTCTCAATGTTTCTCTCTTCTCAACCCCTCTCAAGCTTGAGAAGTTTAATTGCTATGGTTTTTTTTTAAATGCTATTGAAGTTTGAATAGTAGTGAAGAGTTACATAATTTAATAAATGCTATTGAAGTTAATTTTCATTTATGTTTAAATTCTAATGATTTTTATGTAAACTCTCTCTCTCACTCAAGAAATGGTCATACTCATGACCCGTTCTCAATCCAAATCAAGCTTTTCATAAAGCTTTTCCTTAACCCAAGATTAAGCTATGCTTGAGGCCAATTTAATGGCTTTTTTCTATGCTTTTAGTTTATGCATATTGATGATTCAATCCACTATAGATTAATGATCCAATTAGAGATCATTTTAATTATTTCCTTAATGATAAGCTTTATCCCTTAGAAAAAATTGAGATTTATCAGTCATAGCAGCGGAGCTATGGCAAAATTTTTATAAAAATTATGCATAAAATAATTTCATTCAAAGCATAAAAAGAGGACTTCCTACCATATTCTAGGAATTATCATCCTAGATTAATTGAAAGAATTTCATTATAATCATGGAGAAATTGAATTTTAATATCATGCATAAAGGATAATTTTTTTATATTAAAAGTGTTATTTTTATCATTTTTAATTTTCATGCATAGAAGGATGCATAAAGGAAAATTTTTTATATCAAAAGTGTTACTTTTATCATTTTTAATTTTCATACATAGAAGTATGCATAAAGGATAATTTTTTTATATCAAAAGTGTTACTTTTATCATATTGGATTTCATGCATAGAGGTATGCATAAAAGTTGAATATTTTATTATAAAAGTGTTACTTTTAGCATAATTGAATTTCATGCATAGAGGTATGCATAAAAGATATGGGAAGTGATAAGATATGATAAGATGCATGAGGATATAGATGTGGATGTATGGATGTGAATGTACATGTAGATAAAGATGTATATATGTGAATGGGAATGTGAATGTGGATGTATGTATGCATGTGGATGTGGATATGGATGTGTATGTATGAATGTGGATATGGGATGTGGATGTATAAATGAGGATGTGAAAATGGAGATAAGCATGTAGATGTGGATGTATGGATGTGAATGTGGGTGTGGATGTGGATGTATGAATGTGGATGTATGGATGTGAATGAGGATGTGGATGTGGATGCATGGATGTAAATGTGGATTTGTATGTATGGATGTAGGCATGTAGATGTGGATGCATGAATGTGGATGTATGGATGTGAATGAGGATATAGATGTGGATGTATGGATGTGAATGTGCATGTAGATATGGATGTATAGATGTGAATGAGAATGTGGATGTGGATGTGGATGTATGTATGTATGTATGTGGATGTGGATGTATGAATGAGGACGTGATAATGAATGTATGCATGTGGATGTGGATATGGATGTGTATGTATGAATGCGGATATGGATGTGGATATGGATGTGTATGTATGAATGTGGATATGGGATGTGGATGTATAAATGAGGATGTGAAAATGGAGATAAGCATGTAGATGTGGATGTATGGATGTGAATGTGGATGTGGATGTGGATGTGGATGTATGGATGTGGATATGGATGTGAATATATGATATGTGATGTGAAGGAATCTGAAGTGAAGAGATGGAAAAGGAGGTGATTGGATGAGTACACATATACATGAAATGTGGAATAAGTAATGTGGATTAATGAGGGATAATGTGGAAAAATGAGAGTTAATATAGAAACTGTATTTGTAAACTGTTTGTAAATGCTGTTTGTAAATGGCTGTTTTATGTCAAGAATGCTGGGGAAGCATTTTGACCGTCTTGTGATTAAGGTCGTGGAGACCTAACTGATAAAGTTGCAACTGCTGACGGAGAGTCAATGGAGGACGTCTCGCGTAGCAAGGTCGACCGAGGTCTTGACCAGCCTCGGTTCGATTAAAATGGTGAGCTTCCGGTACGGTGGATGAGGGACCAAGGAAGCGGCCTATGAGTGAAGCGCTAGGTCACCTGCGAAGGATCCTAGAGGGTGCTGACCATACGGTGCTCGGGCTCTGGGTCGCCTAGGATACCCACGCGTGCGTCGAGGAAGATATTGGAACAAGGAGTAAGAGTTGTTTTGTGAAATCGGGCATGGATCTGGTTGACTGACTTTGCTGGTCCTCAACGGATGAGTCCATGGCTCTTTTATATGGATCTGTTGGTTGATCTTGCTGATCTTCAACGAGAGTCCATCTTGATAAGTGATTATATTGCCGAGTATTATGGGCTAGGAACTATGGAAACGGCCTCTGTGTGGACAGGTGGTGAGCGTTCTAGTTGCCAATGATGCCATAGATACTCTGATGAAGGAATGATGGGAAATTATGAATCAACTGGATAAATTGGGAGATTGTGATCAGTGGTACTATGGTTTCATTAAAGGATTGTTTTAAAGTTAGCTGATGCTAAGAAAAAGGCAATTTTCATATTGGGTGTGTAAGTGGTGTGGCTAGTTTTATGTTTGCATGAAATTCCGGCTAGGGGGCCTTGGAACTCTTTTCCTTGGTACCCGGGACAAAACCTAACCAAATTCCAAATTGGATCCCATCACTACAGTGGTTGGGCGGTTGGCTAACCCATGGGATCGGATGGGGTTAGGCTGGACTGATGGATCCGTAAATCGAGACTCAATTTCTGTTATTACGATAGATAAAGTAAATCCCGGATAGTAATTGTTCTATGGATAGGAATCAACGGCTGTGCCTCCTTGGTGGGGAAAAAAGCGTTGATCCCAATGATCCAAGTGCAAGTTTCTTCCTTGATCTGACCAAGTATCTTTATAGATGCAGTCGGATCTGTTTGATCAGTAAGAGTTTTGACTACGTTAGAGTAAAGAGTTATCCTGGTGGAATCGCCCGTGCTTTCCGGATAAGGGAAGTTTTTCCGGGTCTGGTTTTGGAAAAACCGACGGATTAGTCTTTTGTCCGGATATCCGTGGACGAGGCCCCGAGTGTGGGACCCTGCCTCGTGCAAGAAGTGCTACTTCCGCTGCTAGTACCCCGAATCCGTTGCGCGGTGAGAACAGGGATCTCACAGTTGGTATCAGAGCATTTGGTTAATAAAGATCAACTGAGAAGACAAATATGTCAAAAATTTATCAAGAAGCACAAAAAGGTTGTAATTGTGTGATATAATTCATACAATTTGATATTCAAACTGAAATTCGTAATTTGGTAATTGGGTCTTCAGATGGAAGTACCGCAATTATATAGAATCCCTGACTTGCTTGAGGCCTAGACATGATGGTATTTACCTTATAATTCCAAGAGCCACGACTACCCGTATATATCGAGAGTATACTGCAGCTCTTTACTGACAGTATATACGAGTAAATCTAAGACTTGAAATTATAAGCGTTAATGCTATCCAGATGATGAATTCGAATGTGGTTGATATGATTTTTAATTCTGTTTGAGAATTGATGAATTGAATTGGATTCTGATTGAAAAATGATGATTTCTGAAATTAGTTGAAATATAAAAATCTGAACAATACCACAATGAGGATGAATGGGACGAGTCCCAGTGATGATATTCATAACTGGAATGATGATAATGAATTCAGCAAATCACTATGAGATTAGTGGGTTGTGCTGTCAAATTGTTACTGTTAACACTTGATCAGTAGATCAAGTTAAGGGATGACAAATTGAGAACTTGCTTGACTGAAATTCCCGTGGAGGAATGTTCAGAAGGAAATTTTTCGGTCTAATGGACCATTATCATGTTAAAGATATGAATGATATGATCTGAATATTAATGATGAGTTCTATATAAGGGATATTTATCCCAGTGTTCTGCTGGGTTGACCAGAATATAAGGAACCCCAAAATAAAATTGGATGTTAAGAAAAAGAGTTGTCCTCTACCTTGCGAGATGAGGACATCTCGCACTTTTTAAGTGGGGTAGAATGTAAGATTCCTCCCCAGCCTTCGAGGTATACAGGAGTAAGAATCTCCCTTTCTGATCTTATAATTATTCCCTCTCTAAAATAAAAGAAAGTTCTGTTTAACAAAGGAAGACCCTTTTCCTAGAATACTTCTCAAGAGTCCCACCTGTTTTAAGGATTCAGAACAATGAGTTCAGAAGTGAGAATCGATGTTTTGGATATCAAGGTTTTGGTCTTCATTCGAGTACGGCCCAAAAGAAGTTCTTTATCTCTTGGGGAGTATATGAAGTTATCCCCCAGATATTGTGAGCCTTATATCTGAATTCAATGAAAGTAGGTGACTTAGCCTACAAGCTTCTTTTATCTCTTCATCTCAAAATTCTTAATGCCTTCTATAGAAAAATGTGTCAAACCCAAATCATGGAAAGACGGTAAAACTTTAGTGGCAAGTTACCGTTGGCTTCTAAGTTACGCTAGCTCCTTCCTTTATATAAGTCGTAACTTTTACTTGTCGCTCACAGTAATCTTACTTCCATCGATCTCCTTTCTTTCTTAATCTCCTTCATGGCTTGGCAACAAGAACTAGTTTTATCCCTAATGATTCCTCACCTTCAAGACGCAAGTGAGTCTGTGAAGAAGGATTTTATAGAACAGTATGAGCGCTCACTTTTTCCTCACCTAGGAACTTCTGTAGCGCAGACCAAATGGCGGACCTATCAAGACATAACTAGGGTAACACCCTGGGGTCAGCAGCACTTTCGTAACAATGTCCGCTTGGCCATGGTTATTGAAGCTTTGGGTTTGGGTCCCCGATACTACTGCGTCATGAGATCAAGGCATCCTGGGTTTTCTGAGCGGGTCTTCTTACTGGCGTGTTTTCTTCCTCATGAGAAGATATGCCTTTACCCCATTTTTGGCTTGCCTCTCAGAGGTCCTTTTGTTAGAACACCTCATACCACTGAGATAGGCGCAGCAATAACCCACAGAATCATTCCCATAGATGAGTTACCTTATACTTGTGCAGCTTGTGAGGACTGCTTTTGTGATCATATGATGGACGGGCTTATGGAAGTGTAAAGAGTTCTTCTATCTTTACTGTATAAGTTCCGAGAATGAATAAAGTTTAAATCTTGTTCTTATTTTGAATCTTGCTCTCTTTAAGACGTTTCTTGGTGGTTAATCTTGATTAAAATTTTTCTCTAAGTCTCATATTCGTGAATCTTGCAAAATTATCACAAGTTGCGAGATGAGGACATCTCGCGTTTTTTAAGTGGGGTAGAATGTAAGATTCCTCCCCCAACCCCCTTTTTTGATGTCTAGTATCTTCCCCTGTAATCAACCCTCTTCAGAAATATAAAGACCTTGTTTCTATCTGTTTTAGCCTAGAGAGAGAAAAATATTCTAGAGAGAGAATATTCAGATTTTGAATATTTTTGGATAGAAAAATATCTCTTATAATTCAGATGAGTTCCCCTGAAATAGAAATTCAAAAAGAATTTTCCAATGTGCAATTGGAATTAATTGGAAATAGGTATAAAGAACCTTAGCCTAAGGGTCTAGATTTTCAGAAATCTTTAGACTATGGTCCAATTAAGGTTCCTATGGACCAATAGCATCAATCCATGTGTAGGGAGGAGATAAATCCAACTTGTAAAAAGAAAATACCCAAAAATGAGTAAATGCTCACATGAGGTGAAGAGTTGAAAATGTACAAGGTTTATTAGTAAAAAACTATGAGCAATATTAAAAATATGACATATGTAAGGAAGGGGAATTCTTTAAAGGAGGTGCATATTTCACATAAGATGAAGAGTTGAAAATGTACAAGGATTATTAGTAAAAAACTATAAGCAATATTAAAAATATGACATATGTAAGGAAGGGGAATTCTTTAAAGGAGGTGCATATTTCACATAAGATGAAGAGTTGAAAATGTACAAGGTTTATTAGTAAAAAAACTATGAGCAATATTAAAATGATTCCATTATGACACATATGTAAGGAAGGGGAGTTCTTTAAAGGAGGTGCATATTTCACATGCTTGAATGAGTTTTAAACTCATAAAAATTGAGATATTTCATCTCTCCTCTCTCCTCATTCAAGTCTAGTTCCAAAAAGTTAGCTTAACTGACCTAAAAATGGTCAAATATTGACCAAACTGATTTAGAAAATTCTAGAATCAGTTTGTTTGGTTAGGAGCTCAATTTTTCCTATAAATAGAAGCCTCCCCCTTGTTGAAAAATAGATAGTGATTATGCATCGTTACTCTACTCCACCTAAGCCAAGAACTGTGAATTCATTTAATAATTCACTAGTTTTTGGAGCTTCCCTCTTTCTTCAATCCCCATTAGTGGCTCCATCAACATACTTAACCAATTGATTGGTTGGGGGCCTCTACCGTGAACAAAGAATCAAGCAAGTTGTAAGGTAATTAGTGAATATTGATCTTTCTATAATTTCTCAATGTTTCTCTCTTCTCAACCCCTCTCAAGCTTGAGAAGTTTAATTGCTATGGTTTTTTTTTAAATGCTATTGAAGTTTGAATAGTAGTGAAGAGTTACATAATTTAATAAATGCTATTGAAGTTAATTTTCATTTATGTTTAAATTCTAATGATTTTTATGTAAACTCTCTCTCTCACTCAAGAAATGGTCATACTCATGACCCGTTCTCAATCCAAATCAAGCTTTTCATAAAGCTTTTCCTTAACCCAAGATTAAGCTATGCTTGAGGCCAATTTAATGGCTTTTTTCTATGCTTTTAGTTTATGCATATTGATGATTCAATCCACTATAGATTAATGATCCAATTAGAGATCATTTTAATTATTTCCTTAATGATAAGCTTTATCCCTTAGAAAAAATTGAGATTTATCAGTCATAGCAGCGGAGCTATGGCAAAATTTTTATAAAAATTATGCATAAAATAATTTCATTCAAAGCATAAAAAGAGGACTTCCTACCATATTCTAGGAATTATCATCCTAGATTAATTGAAAGAATTTCATTATAATCATGGAGAAATTGAATTTTAATATCATGCATAAAGGATAATTTTTTTATATTAAAAGTGTTATTTTTATCATTTTTAATTTTCATGCATAGAAGGATGCATAAAGGAAAATTTTTTATATCAAAAGTGTTACTTTTATCATTTTTAATTTTCATACATAGAAGTATGCATAAAGGATAATTTTTTTATATCAAAAGTGTTACTTTTATCATATTGGATTTCATGCATAGAGGTATGCATAAAAGTTGAATATTTTATTATAAAAGTGTTACTTTTAGCATAATTGAATTTCATGCATAGAGGTATGCATAAAAGATATGGGAAGTGATAAGATATGATAAGATGCATGAGGATATAGATGTGGATGTATGGATGTGAATGTACATGTAGATAAAGATGTATATATGTGAATGGGAATGTGAATGTGGATGTATGTATGCATGTGGATGTGGATATGGATGTGTATGTATGAATGTGGATATGGGATGTGGATGTATAAATGAGGATGTGAAAATGGAGATAAGCATGTAGATGTGGATGTATGGATGTGAATGTGGGTGTGGATGTGGATGTATGAATGTGGATGTATGGATGTGAATGAGGATGTGGATGTGGATGCATGGATGTAAATGTGGATTTGTATGTATGGATGTAGGCATGTAGATGTGGATGCATGAATGTGGATGTATGGATGTGAATGAGGATATAGATGTGGATGTATGGATGTGAATGTGCATGTAGATATGGATGTATAGATGTGAATGAGAATGTGGATGTGGATGTGGATGTATGTATGTATGTATGTGGATGTGGATGTATGAATGAGGACGTGATAATGAATGTATGCATGTGGATGTGGATATGGATGTGTATGTATGAATGCGGATATGGATGTGGATATGGATGTGTATGTATGAATGTGGATATGGGATGTGGATGTATAAATGAGGATGTGAAAATGGAGATAAGCATGTAGATGTGGATGTATGGATGTGAATGTGGATGTGGATGTGGATGTGGATGTATGGATGTGGATATGGATGTGAATATATGATATGTGATGTGAAGGAATCTGAAGTGAAGAGATGGAAAAGGAGGTGATTGGATGAGTACACATATACATGAAATGTGGAATAAGTAATGTGGATTAATGAGGGATAATGTGGAAAAATGAGAGTTAATATAGAAACTGTATTTGTAAACTGTTTGTAAATGCTGTTTGTAAATGGCTGTTTTATGTCAAGAATGCTGGGGAAGCATTTTGACCGTCTTGTGATTAAGGTCGTGGAGACCTAACTGATAAAGTTGCAACTGCTGACGGAGAGTCAATGGAGGACGTCTCGCGTAGCAAGGTCGACCGAGGTCTTGACCAGCCTCGGTTCGATTAAAATGGTGAGCTTCCGGTACGGTGGATGAGGGACCAAGGAAGCGGCCTATGAGTGAAGCGCTAGGTCACCTGCGAAGGATCCTAGAGGGTGCTGACCATACGGTGCTCGGGCTCTGGGTCGCCTAGGATACCCACGCGTGCGTCGAGGAAGATATTGGAACAAGGAGTAAGAGTTGTTTTGTGAAACCGGGCATGGATCTGGTTGACTGACTTTGCTGGTCCTCAACGGATGAGTCCATGGCTCTTTTATATGGATCTGTTGGTTGATCTTGCTGATCTTCAACGAGAGTCCATCTTGATAAGTGATTATATTGCCGAGTATTATGGGCTAGGAACTATGGAAACGGCCTCTGTGTGGACAGGTGGTGAGCGTTCTAGTTGCCAATGATGCCATAGATACTCTGATGAAGGAATGATGGGAAATTATGAATCAACTGGATAAATTGGGAGATTGTGATCAGTGGTACTATGGTTTCATTAAAGGATTGTTTTAAAGTTAGCTGATGCTAAGAAAAAGGCAATTTTCATATTGGGTGTGTAAGTGGTGTGGCTAGTTTTATGTTTGCATGAAATTCCGGCTAGGGGGCCTTGGAACTCTTTTCCTTGGTACCCGGGACAAAACCTAACCAAATTCCAAATTGGATCCCATCACTACAGTGGTTGGGCGGTTGGCTAACCCATGGGATCGGATGGGGTTAGGCTGGACTGATGGATCCGTAAATCGAGACTCAATTTCTGTTATTACGATAGATAAAGTAAATCCCGGATAGTAATTGTTCTATGGATAGGAATCAACGGCTGTGCCTCCTTGGTGGGGAAAAAAGCGTTGATCCCAATGATCCAAGTGCAAGTTTCTTCCTTGATCTGACCAAGTATCTTTATAGATGCAGTCGGATCTGTTTGATCAGTAAGAGTTTTGACTACGTTAGAGTAAAGAGTTATCCTGGTGGAATCGCCCGTGCTTTCCGGATAAGGGAAGTTTTTCCGGGTCTGGTTTTGGAAAAACCGACGGATTAGTCTTTTGTCCGGATATCCGTGGACGAGGCCCCAAGTGTGGGACCCTGCCTCGTGCAAGAAGTGCTACTTCCGCTGCTAGTACCCCGAATCCGTTGCGCGGTGAGAACAGGGATCTCACAACCAGCGCAAGGGTAAGCTCAGCAACTCCACAATAAGATCAACAAGCCAGGGCACTTTTCTCCCATTGGGTTTTTTCCCCTCGGCTATATTCGGTGATTGGCACCAATAACAAATTTTATTCCTTTCTTTTCTTTTCTTGTTTGTTAATAAATATTTTGCAGAGATCTCAGCTAAACAAGAGCATACAACCACGCCCCAATAGTCCACCTACCGTGCACACAAATTAGGAAGGGGGGAGACATGCAATGCCTACAAGAAGCCAAAGAGAAGCAATCAGCATCAGCAATGAATCAATGCAAACACACAACATCAACGAGCACTACAACAGGTGTATTCAAATCATAATCTTTTGTTCTTTATGTGCTTTTAACTTTTGGATATATGGTTTGCATGTTCACACACAGTTGGTTGGTTTAAGTTTTAGATTAGTTGTTAAAATGTGGTGAGTGATTTCTAGATTCTTAGAGGACTTAGTAGAAGATATTTCTATTTAAAGACAGTGTAGGATATATACCAATGGAGTATGCCAAGTTCTTATGCTTTCAAGGTATATTAGTTATCCCTAGTGGTAGCTATTTCTTAGGTATGGGCTAGGTGCTAGGATTAAGCCTAGGCTACTTTGAAGTGGCAGCCTTGCCTTTGGATAATCTTCTCTTCTTCAAGTAATAAACCTTCGACATCTGCAAGCTTTATAAAAGAAAGATTGGAGATTATGGTAGCAATGTTACTATAATCCTCTTAGGGAAATATCTTTAGGAGCACTACAATGACTTCATCTTCTTCAAAGGTTTTCTTGATCCCTTCAAGTTGTGTTAGAATGCTCTTCATGTATTTCAAATGAGTGGAAAGTAAATCTCTTGGATTGATCTTTTTCTCAAAGAACTTAATGAGAAGTCTAATCTTTGAGTTCTTTTCTTGGGTTCCAAACAATACATGTGATGCTTCCCAGGATTAACTTGTTTTTAACTTGATTTGAGAGTCTATATCATAGATTAGATTATGAACCAAATCATCACATATAACTTTACTAGGAAAAAAAAGAGGGGGTTTATACTTCAGAACTCTTTCCCCATTATGTAGACTCTACCATACCCTAATGCTTAAACTAACTACCCTTTTTAGTAAATGAAGATTAAGGCAACCATCAAACATGGTTATTGATAAAAAGATGCTTAATATTGCTATATAATTAATGATATTAGCATAATATCAAGGTGAATCTTGCTTCTACTTAACAATTCATCATTAACCTTTGTTAGTATGAATAGTTTCTTTAAACAAAAGATTTAATCAAACCAATACCTAATCAAGATTGGTAACCCAAACCTTGCAATTATCCAACAAGGTAAATCATATGAAAATTATTTATCTAATCAAGATTAATGACTCCTTAAGACAACATTGTGAGCTTATTATTAGATTAGCTTAGAAACCAAACACTTTCAACTCACAAAGGTTAGCATCATTGGCAAACTTGATCATGCAAGAAGAAGAGAGGTTAACATGCTAATCCTTATTAGTCCATAGCCAAGAAGATCATTAGTACTCACTTAAATCTAGATTAAAGAGTTTTAGTGAAGAGGTTGGATGGCTTGAGGAGATTCTCTTTCACCCTTACGATTGATCCTAGAATCTTAAAGTCACCTCTTATTGGAATGAAGGTAAGAATAACACTAATCTTGTTGTAATAGCACCAAGATTCTTAAACCCAATGCTTAAGTGAAGAAGGCAATACATGAAGTTGTTAATCACTAAGAAGATAAGTCTTGAGAGACTAATAGAGCCATGCTAGCAAAAGGAGAGTGATCAGATAAGCTAATTAATGTAATTAGTAAGCTTAACTTGCCCATTTTTAAGCAAACATTGCGAGCTTAACTTGCCCATTTTTAAGCAAACATTGCGAGCTTCCATATATCAAAGGGAAGGTGATTCAAGTAAGAAGAGATTATGAAATTTTAGCATAGGGTTATACAAACCTCCCATCACTTGGAACCAGGAAATACAAGCGCGATTCGGTGATTCAAGCAAGAAGAGACTAGGAAAAGTTAGCATATGGGTTATACAAACCTCCCATCACTTAGCAATACAAACCTACCATGATTAGGTGATCAACTTAAGCATGGGGAAGGGAGCAAAAAACAATGCTAAAATTAGATTTGGGGGGTTTTGATTAGGCAAAATACCATTAGAAGGCTCAAATTGAAGCACGTGAATATTTATCAATGCCATTAGTTGCTTAAACAACCCACTAGAATGCATGAACAACTCAACTAGTAAGAGGTATGAGAGATAATAATTTTTAGCGTATTAGTAGAAATTATGGAAAAATAATTAATCAACCATTAATCACCAAGATCAACAGGAGAAGAAACCCAAAGCTTAGAAATGGTTTGGGAAAATTAATGGAGGCTTACCTCAAGCAAAAGAGTGAATTGAGAGAAGGTGGCAAGAGGGAAGCTCTTCTCATAGGCATGAAGAAAAAGTAAAGAAGGAGTGTTCAAAATTAAAAGAAAACACCTTCATTTATAGCCTTTTATAATATGCAGAAGTAAATTGATCAAATATTAGTTTTTTATTCCATGTGTGTAAGCATCACATGCCTACAATGTGTAGCTTAACTCCATGAGTACCTTTTTTGTGTGCATATTTGGATATTTAAATCCAAAAAATAAATATTTAGAGTTTTCCTTAAGGTCTCATTTGTCATTCTTGCATTAAGGCTCCATTTGTTAAGGTTTTGAACCCTCAATATTTTCTTTAATATCTCTGAGATGACCAGTTTATGCACAGTTTGGATCTCCTTTTTTGTGGTCTTAAGGGCTACAGATCTAGGTGTGTGGAACATGGGTTACAAGTCTCAATTTGACAAGTGGGTGTTTCCATGCTTATGAGTGTTATCACTAATTTTTTCATGGATAGCCCTCAACCACAAATCGTTTACTAATGGATCGAGTCCACGGTGTCCAAGTGTTAGCCTTTGATGCATGCATGGAATTGGTAAGTGATGGGTGACTAAAATCTTGTAAGGTTTCTAGAGAATTGTACGGATAGCGTAGGACCTGGTCATATGTCACGCTCTTGGGACCGTTATCCTACCTTTCAAAATGACCACCTTTAATCTCTTTTAGAGGTAGACCCTTTTGATAACTCCACTTGTTCACTTAAAAAAGGTTCTTTTTTAGCGCTAAATATGAACAAACATAATCGGGGTTACGTTTCTCACTTCAGATGCTTACATCAGTCCTAAAATATTTGGTCAATAAATTTTGATATGTATGGGACTAGTAAATTTTGATATGTATGGGACTAGTAATGTTAGAATTAAGGGGGCATGAGCAAAATGATGGAGCTCATTGTTTTAACATTAGGGAAAACTAGGTGTGTGTGTGTGTGTGTGTGTGTGTGTGTGTGTGTGTGTGTGTGTGTGTGTGTGTGTGTGTGAGAGAGAGAGAGAGATTATTGCTAAATTATAACACCATATTAGAGAATTTGGAAAAATCCCAATTCCTATTTTTTAAGATTATTAAAAAGGGACCATGGTGAACCTTTTTAAGCTTTTCTCAAAACCCCCTCATTTGACATATCATTGGAAAGAGCTTAAAGAGTAGATTCTAAATGCACATTCTCTAACAACCTTCAAGTTTGTATGCTTAAGACACCAAAAAGTAGATTGAAAAGAAAATTTCGAAAGTCTTGGGATTTTTCCAAATTCTCCAAATTTATGGTAATTAATCGCATGATAATCTAAATAACTAGCATAATGACTCAATGAGTAGGATAATGGTGGTGTACTCATGCATGGTGAGCCTCTTATATAGGCTAGATTATAAGAGATTAGGGTATGATTAATCCCTAAACAAAACCTTAACAAAATCTTGCAGAGTGAGCACCCAATTCCTAGATTTGGGTGCAACATTGATCCTTCTCCCACTTGCTCTAGGTGCCTAGAATATTCCTTCTTGGATACTTCATTGACCATAGTCTCCAAATTTTACTAAGGCTATTAGACCATTGAACCTTATGGCACTGTACCCAATGTTACATGAATGATATTTTGGTGTATTATTTCAACACCCTCCCTCAACAAAATATCAATGGCTACTAAAATGGCAATGCTAGCTCTAGTTACTATTTACAACTCTGGTTATGATAACCATCCAAGTTCCTATCGGTCTTATGGTAGTTTACAATGCTAGAGATGATGATAGATGCTAGAAATCTAGTTATGTTTACATTTCACTTAAGATAGAGGTGTGACTACAACTAGGCACGTCCTTGCTACTCTAGAGATCCAAATGGTCCTCGATGTAGTTAGCCTCCACTGAGGCTCCTTCTGAGGCTCCTTCTTCTTTCTCTTCTTTTCCTTATTCACTTAAGTTATTTGTCCCTGTGAGAAAAGCTTTATGTGACTTATTTCTAAATAAAGAGTCTTTTTCCTCGTACATTAGTCTCTTAGGGAAGTCCTTTTTTTTAATTTGATCCTTTAAAGAACCCTTTACTAGACTTCTCATAGCTTCCTTTGTTGAAGAAAGCACCATCTAAATTTCCTTGCATCTTCTTAACTTCGATGTATTTTTCTAAAAGGGATGCTTCCACATCCATCCGCTTTGGTGCTCGAAAGTTTATGAGAGTGGAAACGATGTTACCAAATGTTGAGATTCAAGCTCGATATGTCAGTGTGAGCCAGCTATGCTATGTGCTGGCAGATTAGGTAGGAACATGTGTGAGACATAAATGACCGCGTGTCCAGTTGGTCATAGTGTGTGGACATTAGCTAGGGTTAGTAGAGTGTGGACACAACTCATTGTGTGTTGTGTGGATTATGGATTAGTGCATTATGCTTTGTGTGAGAGTGGACATGGCTTCCCTCTATGGTTAGGGTTTGCAATATACATTAGGGTTTGCTCCTGTGTGTGTGTCTCCTCCTCCTCTACCGTTCTTTCAACATGGTATCAGAGCCTTGTGCTGTTTATTAGGGTTTATGAGTGAGTGAGTGAAGAGGGAGAAGAAGAAGCTGTGAAAAGAAGCTGTGCGGATTGCATGTGAAACAGGCAAAAGCAAAGCATTTTAGAGCAAATCAAAGCAAAGCAAAATTCTGGTTTTTGAAGCTTTCCATTAAAGCTTGGGAACATAGATGTATGGTGGAAATACGTGTGATTCTGGCAAAAGACATATGCATTTGTCAAAGAGGGATGTATTGGCAATCCATGAGCAAGCCTTGAACAAAGTTTGGAGCAATTTGGATGTATTTAATTGAGTGAAATTACTGGTTTTTTGAGCTCTCACAAAACAGAGAGAAGACAGTCAACAATTGATGCATTTGGAGCCTATTTTTGGTGAAAATCAAAGCATTGGTGGGTTGCACACATACCCAAGTGTGTTGGGCACCTAAATACAACATCAATTGTCACTTCAATCACTCCCAAACACCCTGAATGCAGGCAGCGCAGCCCATACAGTGAAAACAGAGCAGTTTTTGGTCTTTTTACCTACGAGGAGTTTGATTTCTCATTAGTTGATTGATATCTTCCACAACTCTCTTAGCAATTGGATGCTTTACATCTTGGAGAAGAGGGCTATGTGATTTGTTTGACCAATGATGCTTAATTGAGCTGGGAATGAGCTGATTAAAACAGGCTGTCCACTGGTTGCAGAGAAACAGAGCATTTTAATCGAGCAATTAATCTTTGGTGTTTTACAATTGGACAAATTCCTCTTACATGGAGTTGATGGACACTATTTCTAAGCCAATGAATGCCTGGTTGCTCAATTTGGTGAAATATTGAAGAAATTAGAGCAAATTTTCTACTGGTTTTTCTGGTTTTTCCAAAAACAGAGAAAGGGGTTTTCAAAAATTGATAATTACACATGTCAAATGGAGTTGATACTCAACATTGAGGTTCATTAGGTGTCAATGCAAGTTGCCTATACTTGATTGCACCATTACATTGCGATTTGGAGCCTTGGAAGGCGTGTCAGTTCAGGGTATCCCGCACTGTGTGAGTCAGTTCATCTCGGATGATTACAGGTTGATTTCCTACATCAAATTTGGAGTTTGTTGGCTATCTTGGAGTATCTGGAACATTAATTGGAGTGTGGTTGAGCTGAGGAAGGCTCATTTACAGATTTGAAGTGTGCGGAAGGTGTATGCATTGAGCAACATGTCGGACAATCCAGTTCAGATTGTTGGTGAAAAGCTGGATAGGAAGAACTTCCAGGCATGGAAGTACAGGATAAAGAGTTTCTTGAAAGGGAAAGGATTTTGGAATCTCATTACAGGTGCTGAGCCAGAGCCTGAGCTACCTCGGCAACCTACACAGCAGAAGCAGCTTATTGCTCATAAGCAATGGTCAGAGAGAGCATTCAAAGTGCTGCATTATTTGTCTATATGCATTTCTGATGCTATGCTCATACACATTCAGGATGCTGAGAATCCCAAAGATGCATGGGATACTTTGGTCAAGATGTTTGATACAGATACGAGTGCTCGCAAGTCTCAATTGCGACAGCAGATACACAATGTGAAAAGGAATAAAAGGAGCATACATGATTATGTGCAAGAAATCAAGAAGTTTGCAGATGCATTGGCCACAATAAATGCCCCCATGCCTGATGATGATTTGGTGGATATTACCTTGCGTGGTCTTGGCAAGGAATACAAATCTTTTGATACATCTATCTCAGTGAGGAGTACAGGTTTACCCGACTTCGATGAGTTGGTTTCACTCTTATTGGTTGAGGAAATCAAGCTTAGTGATTCATTTCTGGATGCATCTTCTAGCCATGATGATGGCAGAAATCAGGCTTTCTACTCGCAGAGAGGTTTTAGAGGCAGGGGGAGATTCGCATCACGTGGACGTGGTGGTAATGGTCGTGGATGGCAGGACAGGCCTCCACAACAGAATTTTCAGCCTTCTTATGGTGCTCTAGGTGGTCGTGGTTATGCACCTCAGCGAGGCAGAGGTAACCCCCGTGGACGAGGACGTTGGCAAGGCCAACAAAATTCTATGCAAGATGTGGAATGCCATTATTGTGGCAAATATGGTCATATGGCGAGAGATTGCTTTCGCAAACAGAATGATTTGAGAGGGGGAAGAGCACAACGTGGTGGTCATTATGGTGGAAACTATGCACAACATGGTGGTAACTATGCATCAAGCAGCAATGATGGAACTGCAAATCATTTGTTTGCCATGAAGCATGTTGTGGGTTCTATGACAACAAATGTTGAGAATGATGATACATGGTATATGGACTCAGGAGCATCAAATCATATGACATGCCATGGTGAATGGTTTGAGCACATGAAGCCAATGGATGTAAAAGGCTATGTGGAAACAGGTGATGATACCCAGCATGTCATTACACATGTTGGAAGTGTACCATTGGTCATGCATAATGGTCAGACAAAGTCTATGTCAGATGTGCTGTATGTGCCTTCGATCACTAAAAGCTTGGCCTCAGTTGGTCAAATGGTAGAACAGGGATTACAGGTTCGCTTCAATGAGCATGGATGCTTCGTTGAAGATTTTAAACATGGATGTAGAGTGATTGCTAAAGGCAAGAAAGAAGGAAGACTGTTTAAGCTGGATGCTGGAATTCCTGAGCTAAAATCAGCCATGTTCTCAAAGAGCAGGAATGTGGTACAGGATATTGATATGTGGCACAAGAGGATTGGCCATGTCAATATACAAAGATTAAAGAACATGCAAACAAGAGGCATTGTCAATGGTTTGCCTAGGTTCAAATATGATGGACATATGCATGTTTGTGAAGCCTGTCAGTTTGGGAAGCAGGCAAGATTGAGATTTCCTAGAGAAGGAAATATGAGTAACAGGCCACTTGAGATCGTGCACAGTGATGTATGGGGTCCTGCACAAAACCCATCTATCAAAGGCAGTCTATACTATGTTACATTCATTGATGACTTTAGCAGGATGACATGGATATATTTTCTGAAAGAGAAGAGTGAAGTGTTGGAAAAATTCATGGATTTCAAAGCTTTTGCAGAAAAGCAGTATGGCTGTTGGATTAAATGTCTGAGGACAGATGGAGGTGGTGAATACACCTCAAAAGCTTTTGAGCATTTCTTGAGGAAGCATGGGATAAGGAGACAATTGACATGCAGGTATACACCTCAGCAGAATGGTGTGGCTGAGAGAAAGAATAGAGTTATATGTGAAGTGGCAAGGGCGATGCTTAATGAAAAGAGCATGCCAGATTACTATTGGGCAGAAGCATGTGCTACTGCAGTATACATATTGAACAAAACACCTACAGCAGCCATTCATGGAAGCACGCCAGAGATGCGGCTCACAGGTTACAGGCCAGACATTGGACATCTTAAAGTTTTTGGATGCATAGCTTATGTGCATGTGCCTGATGAAAGAAGAAGGAAGTTGGATCCTAAGGCAGAGAAATGTGTATTTGTTGGATATACACAGGATCGAAAGGCCTACAAGTGTTATAACCCTCAAACTAGACAAGTGGTCATCTCACGTGATGTGGTGTTTGATGAGCTTGCTAGTTGGTATAAAGCAAAAGATGAGGGTGTTATTGAGTCACTTGAGGCTGATGTACATGAGAACTTGCCATCACAAGCAAGTTCTAGCTCTACTACTATGTCTGGGCCAGCAGCAGAAGCTGAGAGTAGCAGTGTACGTCCATGGTCAGGACGTTTGAGGCATGAGAGTGTGAGCACTGGCAGTAGTGCTATGGATAAAGGCAAAAAGAAAGTCGAAGGAATTGGAATCACAGGATATGAGTCATCCAGTTCTGAAAGTTTGGATGAGGAGCTTGGCATACCTGTTTTACGCACACCTGGTGCTAGACAGGATAGATATGTGCCACCACATGCTAGAGTCACATGTGTACAGAGTGACCCGCAGGCATTGCGGAGATCCCAGAGGGTCAGATATCCTGTTGACAGGTTGACATACAGAGATTTTGCTATGCACTATGCATACATGACATCTATGGTGAAGCATGTGGAACCTACATGCTATACAGAGGCTATTGGAGAGCATGTATGGGAAAAAGCAATGGATGTAGAGATGGACGCATTGGTCCATAATGATACATGGGACTTGGTTGCACTACCAAAGGATAAGAATGTTATTGGATGTAAATGGGTTTACAAAGTGAAGTGCAAATCTGATGGTTCTATTAAAAGACATAAGGCAAGATTGGTAGCAAAGGGTTATGCACAGACCCAAGGATTGGATTATGATGAGACGTTTAGTCCAGTGGCTAAGATGGGCACAGTGAGAGCACTCATTGCTATGGCTGCAGCTAATGGCTGGGAAACGCATCAGATGGATGTTAAGAATGCATTTCTGAATGGAGATCTACAAGAGGAAGTATACATGGCACAGCCAGAAGGGTATGTACACCCTAGATATCCCACTCACGTATGCAGGTTGAAAAAGGCATTGTATGGTCTAAAGCAAGCACCACGTGCTTGGAGTGATAAGATGAGCAGATATCTTATCTCACTTGGTTTTCAGATTTCTACAGTAGATTCTTCACTGTATGTGAAGAAGACACAGCATGGGATTGTTTTACTAGTCATCTATGTGGATGACTTGATTATCACAGGTGATCATGGTGCAGATGTGATGCATGTCAAGAAAGCTTTGAGTGGGCAATTTGACATGAAAGATCTTGGTGAGTTGAGATATTTCCTTGGCATTGAAGTGGTGAAAGATCATGCAGGTACTTGGTTAGTACAGCGCCAATATGCATTGGATATGTTGGCAAAGTATGGCATGACAGGGTGTAAGCCTATGAGTACACCATTGGAGCAAAATGTGAAGTTGCGGGCTGATTATGGCGAGGAATTGGATGATCCTTCTATGTACAGGAAGATGGTTGGTAGTCTCATATATATGACTATCACACGCCCGGATTTGAGTTATGCAGTGGGGCTAGTTAGCCAGTTTATGCAGAGCCCCAGGAAACCACATTTGGATGCAGTGAGACGCATCATGAGATATGTGAAAACCACAGCACATTATGGTTTATTTTATGAGAGTGGTAAAAGCTTGGACATACATGGCTACACAGATGCTGATTGGGCAGGTAGCGCATATGACAGGAGGTCTACTAGTGGATATGCTTTTACACTTGGCAGTGCTGTGGTGAGTTGGAGTAGCAAAAAGCAACCTACAGTTGCTTTGTCCAGTACAGAGGCTGAGTACAGAGGAGCAGCCATTGCTACGTGTGAGGCTATATGGTTAAAGAGTCTCTTGGCAGATTTATGTGAGCCTATTGGTGGCAAAGTTGTCATTCATTGTGACAACATGAGCAGTATACAGCTGGCAAAGAATCCAGTGTTTCATGCGAGGACCAAACACATAGAGGTCCATTATCACTTTGTCAGAGAAAAGGTGCTAGATGGTACAGTTGATCTTCACTATGTGAAGACTGATGAGCAGGTGGCTGATATCTTCACGAAGCCACTTAGCAGGGAGAAGTTTGAGTACTTCCGGACTATGTTGGGAGTACATGGGATGAGCTTGAGGGGGAGTGTTGAGAGTCTTGATATCCCAAGCTCATCTACATCTTCATCGACAGTACATCATGAGCTTGAGAGGGGCTGTTGAGATTCAAGCTCGATATGTCAGTGTGAGCCAGCTATGCTATGTGCTGGCAGATTAGGTAGGAACATGTGTGAGACATAAATGACCGCGTGTCCAGTTAGTCATAGTGTGTGGACATTAGCTAGGGTTAGTAGAGTGTGGACACAACTCATTGTGTGTTGTGTGGATTATGGATTAGTGCATTATGCTTTGTGTGAGAGTGGACATGGCTTCCCTCTATGGTTAGGGTTTGCAATATACATTAGGGTTTGCTCCTGTGTGTGTGTCTCCTCCTCCTCTACCGTTCTTTCAACACCAAACTCTTCTTGTGGTAAGCTCTTTAAGAAGATGGCTATGAGCATGCCTTCTTCAATATTCTTCTTGATCTCCCAACTAGCTGGGTGAGAATACTTTTCATATAATTTAGGTGAGTTGGAAGTAACTTTCCTGGGTTTAATTTGAGCTCAAAGGATTCTATTAAGAGGCTTTTTTATTGTGCCCTAAAGAGAGTGTCAAAGATATTCCAAGCCTTATTGGATGAGTCCTTTCCATCTATGTGATGGATATAAGTGTTACTGAGTCGTCCTAAGGCTATGATAGCCACAGCCTTTTCATCTTTGTTTGATCCATAAGGATTTTTTGTCCCTGGTGTTTGAAATGTTTTCTTTCCTATTGGTTACACCCCATAACCCTTTCCTCATAAAGGTAAACTTAAATCTAGTTTGCCATGCGTGAAAAATATATCCTTCAAATTTATCGAGTTTAGTTGAACTAGCCATCATTTTGGGTGAGGCTTGCCTCTTGGCTTTAGAAGCCCAAGGGTAGTGTCTAAACTCTTACACTGATTTTTGATAAAATGCTAGAAATTAAAAGCCCCCATCACCATAGAGGTGCATGTTAGAAGAAAACAAACCTTGACATAATGATAGAATCAAGTTTTTTTATCTGTTGAGTTTTTTTTTGACTTCTTGTCTTTCCTATTGGGATTTATATGTTTTGGCATTAGATGATTCACATGATGAAGGCATGATTTGACTGATTAATTTGAGTTTAATCCTTTAAGGAGGATAAGGATTAGTGAGAAAAATCACTATTTTGCGACAAAAAAAACTACAGTACATTGGAGCATGATCTTGAGGTGCTTCCTCAAAAAATTAGATCAAGTGCTTCAATTTTATGCTTTAGTAATGAAAGAAGTTGGCGTTGAAGCTTTCAAAAACTTGATTAGCCTTAAAACATTATTAATCTTTATTTTAGTACTATAGCTTTTTGAGGAGTCCACAGAGCCAACCCAACTGTTCTCAGCCCCACCATTTGCAAATCTAGTTGAAAAGGAGCATGATTCAAGCTACACATGAGGTATGAGATGAAGAGAAACAAGAGATATGGTGGATACAAGGTGGAAGATGTCATTTCTAGAGTGTAAGATTAGTGTCAATAGCAATAATTAGGATGTGGATCAAGCCTAATCACCAAATCATGACTTACATTAAGGAAATGAGTTTACATCATTTTATAGCTCTCATTTACACGTTCCATGCACCCTTGTGCCATCCTTGTGTTCATAAATGCTGTAAGGTTCTCCCCTTCCAAAATAGGGAAAACACTTAAGATAGTCGACTAAGTCTTATCTTGGAGAAAATTTCCTACTCATCGACACCTTGACCATGCAGAGATTCAAGGATATGATTCATAGGTAAGACCTAGTTCTATCCCACAGGGGGAGCGTGATCTTCTAAACATCAAATCACCCATAGGGTAATTGATCATAATTTGGGCAACTACTAGTCTTGATTTCTAGAGACAACGCTTTTTTCCTCATCCATGTAAGGCACAGCTGCTAGCCTAGTCTTCCACAATAGAATTGCTTGAGAACCTATTTATCTAGCGTAGGGCTTTCACTTAATCCGTTGGAAAGCTACCTGACTAATTGGGTCCACCCGTCCGTAGGATGGTGCCGTCGAGGCATTCCATCCTCCCACTTTCTACCCTACTCACACACATCAATTTGTTTTCTAATTAATCCTACCACACTGTTTGACATACATAAACATGTTCCTTAATTAAGGCCCTTTTTAAAAGGTTTGTTATTAAAACAACCTTTTTCCACAGTACAATAATGCCAAAGACAAGATCTATAAAAAAAAGTTTTTACATGAATCAATTCCATACAAGCCAAACCGGCTCTCTTATTCTTTTCCTTTATACTGTCGATGATCTAGAATTCGGCCTTCCAGCCTCTACATGTTGGGTAAAACCCTACAGGACCATACACCTCATTATCGGCCCACTGGCAAGGACTCAAGCCAGGGCATGTCGCCCTCTTAGGCTCCATCGCTCGATCCTCCCGCCCCTCAGAGGGATTTCTACGCACTAGGGTGGGCAAATTCACCGCACTAGCCTGGGCCCTCAGAACTAGGCAGCATCACAATCACTCGCCTCAATCGGCAAACCTCATTCTCCCAATGGTATGAGGGATACCATGGGCCAACTTTGGGCCTTACTAACGTCTTCACCGTCTGGCTATACAAGCACAAGAACGGGGTAGCGTCAAGGCAAGGAGAGTTGTACCTGTACCTTAATTTAATGAAGATAACAATCCATTTACTCAACTAAACCATAGGACTAGAATCCATGTTACCTTCTTAAGAAAACAATCCTTTTCACAAATATTTTAGCATTTCAACTTGAGATTGTGATAAGACGTTCTTTATTAATGCATATGCTATTGTTTAAAGGTTTAATGGTGATGGGCTTTACACATGGCAAAGCAAGACCATGTACTTGCTTTTGTGTAAGGAGCTTTGGCACCTTATTGAGGATGAAGAAGTGGAGGTTAATCCACTTCAAAACAACAAAGCATTGGGCCTCATTGCTCAAAATCTTGATGATGATGTGATTAGTCACATTGTTGGCATCAAGGATGCCAAGCTGACATGGCAAGAACTCAATAAGATTTTCATTACAAGAGCTCAAAGATCAACCTTCTCATGCAGTTTTACAAGCTCAACAAGAAGGATTCTGAGACCATGGCACAACACATCAGTAAATTCAAAGATATCAAACAACAACTTAGTGCATTAAAGAAAGTCATTAAGGAAGATGAATCTATTGCTATATTGCTAAAAAGTGTTGACAAAGAACCTTATGAATCAATTGTGGCTACACTTAAAAATGTGCCCAACACTACACTTCAAGATATAGAATCATCTCTACTTAAATAGGAATCCAAATTCAAAGATAAATAATCATTCAAATCACATTCAAGTGAGAAAGGATTGTATACAAAGGGTGGGAGATTTCAAAGGACAAATCAATCAACATCTCAACTTCCAAGATACTATCACTATGGAAAACTTGGTCATACTACCAAGAATAAATGTCGTAAATAAAGATAAATCAAAGCTTTTTTGTGACTATTGTGGAAACATTGGTCACCTAGAAGAAGATTGCTATCAAAAAAAGAAGCTCGAAAACTACATTGAGGCCAAAGCTACCCAACTGAAGACGTGCTCTTTTAGAGAAAGAACCATTGTACTTTTCACCCCTCTTGTCTCTACAAAAAGTGTGATGTAATCAGCCTCTGAGGCCATATAATGCACTCAAGCTGAAATTCATAGCCAAAGTAGCTATAATGCCAAAGTAGCCTAGCACAAGGGGAGAGAGAGGAAGAGTGACAGCCTAAAAATTGTACCCAATCTAGCATCAAGGGAGGGTGTTGAAATGAGTGATGCTAGAGAGCCAAGTCACCTAGCCAAGTTATCCCATATGAGCTATCATAGCTTTGTTGTACTCTCCTCTATAAAAGAGGACCATTTCAAGTAATGCAAAATGTAGCAAGCTCTCAAGCCTCTCTATGAGTACAAGTCTCAATCTTGTAACCTAATTGAGCTTGATTCTTACGCTAAATTAGTTTACTTCATTCATTATGTTTATTATTAGGTATCATCCACCCTAGCTTAGCTTAGTACTTAGCACATGTTAATTAGATTAGGATTAGGATCTAATTAGATATTTGATTATCATTAGGGAGCTTGATCCATGAATTTCATTATTGTCAACATGGCCTTGATGGTGGCTAAGATAAAGGGAACAGTGATGAAAGAGCTAGCCACCTTGGATGAAGCCTTAGCACATCCAAAGTGGAAAGCCACGATGCAGTCTGAGTATGACAACATCATAAAGAACAACATGTGGGAGCTAGTTAGCTGACCAACAAATAGAAAGGTAAGTGGTACCAAATGGGTTTTGAAAGCTAAGTATAAGGCTGATGGCTCACTTGAAAAATACAAAGCTAGGTTGGTTGCACAAGGATTTTCACAAGTGGAGGGTTTTGACTGCTGAAAATTTTCTTCCACAGCTCGCATGACAACTATCAGGGCAGTACTTGCCTCGGCTGCTCATAAATAGTGTCAATTTTTCACATGGATGTTAAATCAGCATTTGTAAATGGACATGTCAAGGAGGAGGTATATGTAGCTTAGTCACTAGGTTTTGAGATGCCCAGATCACAAAACAAAGTTTGTAGACTGAAGAAGGCATTGTATGGGCTGAAACACACCCCAAGGGCATGGTATCACAAGATAGACCAATTTTTCAAAAAGATTGGGTTTACTAGAAGTTCTTCTGATGCTAATTTGTATGTTCTAAAAATTCATGACAAGATTTCTTTGGTTGTATTGATTGTATGTAGATAACTTAAACATCATAGGTGACCTTAAAGCAGACAATGGATATGTTGAGCCATGAGTTTGAGATGATGGACTTGGGTCTTGTGCATTTTTCTTTGGGGATTGAGGTGTAGGAGTTAGGTAAGATCTTCATATTGCAGTAGAAGTATGCTTTGGAGATTCTCATAGCATTTAGGATGACTGACTACAAACCTATGTCAACACCTATGGAGGTGAATGTGAAGTTTTTTGTAGAAGATTCTTCACCATTAGTAGACATCAAGAAGTACAACAAGATAGTGGGGAGTTTAAATTTTCTCACTAATACTAAATGGGATATCAGCTTCTTCTCGTTGGTGTTTTCAGTAGGTTTTCCAACAAGCCACAGGAGAGTCATTGGAAGCAAGGGATGTAGGTACTTAGGTATATCAAAGATACTCTTGAGTATGGTATTACTTACAGTGCAGGTGACACTCTTATGGGTTACTGTGATTCGTATTGGGCAGGAGATTGTGATTCCAAGAAATCAGTTATACTGGATATTGTTTTTTGCTTGGTTTCAGTGTTTTCTCTTGGACCAACAAGAAGAAACTGATATGAGAATTACTCTTGTTTATTGGGAAATATATTTCTTATTTTATATTGAGTATGCCTATGTGTGCCATGCCTGTTGGTACATGTAATTTTAATTTTATAGTTGCTTATGTCTCATGACGATGTTGGGATTAATTGATGTGTTTAATTAATTGTTTAACTAAAATGGATTATGTCTATGAGTATAGGTACCGAGATGTGCGAGGTACCAATTTAGGTGTCACATGGCATGAGATGTGCGAGGATACCAATTGAGGTGTCACACTATACGAGGGTACCGATTGAGGTGTCGTATGGATGGTGGATTAAGCGGTGGCATGATGATGGAGATCATTTTGCTAATCATGTAGTAGAATTTTATGACATCTATAGCCTTTCATGTGGCTAGGTTATTTTACGTGCAAGTGTGCACAAGGTTATTTCATGTGTGCACAATATGTGCGAGTGTGTACAAGGTTATTTCATGTGTGCACAGTACGTGTGCGAGTGTGCACATGTGTGAAGGCCCATTAGTATTTATATTTGGGCAAAGGTTTTGATATGTACAAACCTTAGGAGCTTTGATATGGTTATTAATATATGTAAAGCAAAGACCAAAAGTGGGAAAAGCAATCCCAAATCATACGCACACTATTAGTGGCTCCTTGGGCTATTTATATTGAATACAATTCTCTAAATACTCATGTCATGCAAGTGGAGCTACATGCATGGGGAGAGATTGCACCCAATGTTGTCTTGATGGTGATGTCGTTCTATCTCTCTCTTTTTTATGCTATGCTATGCTCTTCCATATGAATTTGATGCAAGTCTATGCTTTAATCTTGATGTATTTTAATTATTGTTAATTTATGGAATATTTAAATCTCCATGTACCAAAGGTCTTATAATAGTAGTATCAGAGCACGACAAATTCAAGTATTGAATTTGGGTCATGGAGGTTTGAAGAAGAAAAATCAAGAAATTGATTGTTACTAAAGGTTATTGGCTTGGATAAAATTTTATAAGGCTTTTCTTCTATTGCTAAATTTTTGCATCGAAAAAGGAAGCCTATAGCACAAGGAGAACATGTACTTGAGGGATCTATTACCCTTTGGTTAAAAAAAAGAGAACACATACTTAAGGATCTATTACCCTTTGGATAAAAAGGGAGAAGACCTTTGGGCAAAGAAAAATCTAAGCTTTATGTGAATTTTCAAAGCCCTTAGAGCCCTTAGAGCCCTTAGATGTGATTAAAGATCAAGGACAAGGAAAGGTGGAAAACCACTCTGCACAAGACCAAAATTGCCCTCTTTCCTCTTTTTGAAGAAAAAGTGATTTTCTTCAATCTTCCACTAATTGGCAATCTAACCATATGAATTGATTGAGCAAGAGATGGAGATTATTCCTCTACTCTCAGTTTTGCAGAACTATCAACATCCAGTTTTTCTATAAGGATGGATGGGGATTCTCTTCTCCTTCTCCTTCAAAAATCTATGTTGGACGAAAAAGCTACAGGTGGTTTCTTTTATAAGAAGATTGAAGAAATTCCTTTATTTTTCTATATTTTTTAAAATTTATTTTTACTTAATTTTTTCTCTTTTTCCCTCCATCGAGACAGGTGACAATTGTGCGATTGGCTGGCGGCACAGTAGTTTTTCTTCCTTCATCAATGGCAAGTGCTTTCTAATCTAGCTATGGAGGATGCTCTCTCTCTCTCTCTCTCTCTCTCTCTCTCTCTCTCTCTCTCTCTCTCTCTCTCTCTCTCTCTCTCTCTCTCTCTCTCTCTCTCTCTCTCTCTCTCTCTCTCTCTCTCACCAAGTCCAAGTCCCATCATTGGTCGTATATGCCCTTGTGTTGCATTCTACCTACGTTAATACCTCTCTCTCTCTCTCTCTCTCTCTCTCTCTCTCTCTCTCTCTCTCTCTCTCTCTCTCTCTCTCTCTCTCTCTCTCTCTCTCTCTCTCTCTCTCTCTCTCTCTCTCTCTCTCTCTCTCTCTCTGGCGGCACATGATACGTTATACATGGTATTTGGGTAGCTGTCATACTAGTATCTTTAAACTATCAACATTGTTCATAAATCATAGTTAGCTCTCATGTTGGTATCCCTAAACTATCAATATAGTTCATAAATCATAGTTAGCTCTCATGTTGGTATCCCTAAACTATCAATATAGTTCATAGTACATAAATCATAGTTAGCCTTAATTCACAAAGTCATACATAGACTCTGTGCACTATGCACTATACACTATGACAGCTTATAGATCATATTGTATAGTTCATAAATCCAAGAGGTTAGAAAACTATCAATATAGTTGATAGTTAGCTCTCATATTGGTAGCTCTCATAGTTTATAGTTGATAGTGCATAGTTCATAGTTCATAGTTTATAATGCATTCTTTATAGTGTATAGTTCATAGTCCATCGTTTAATAGTTCATAGTTTGTAATTCATAGTTTATAGTTTATAGTTCTTCTTTCAGCAAGATTGAAGCTTCTTTCGATTGAGTAATGACCATAGAAATAAAGGACTGAATCAAAGTCTCTAATTAGCATGTATATAGAACTTTCCCATCAATTCATACATTGCAATTTCACATGTACATGATACGTACACCTCCCTCACAAGCTTCCCTTGGTGCCTATTCATTACTATCATGACAAAATCCATCAAGCTTCACAAAACGTACATAACACTAAGCATGAAAATGCCATGGACTTCCCATAAATTTTCTCTCAATGCACCATGGAACAGAGTACTTACCATCATCCTGCTGAAAGAAGAACTATAGACTATAAACTATAAACTACAATCTATGAACTATGAACTATGAACTATGAACTATGAACTATGAACTATGAACTATGAACTATGAACTATGAACTATGAAGAATGAAGAATGAATTATGAAATATGCACTATAATGATGAACTATGCACTATGCACTATGAACTATGAGAGCTAGCTATGATTTATGAACTATATTGATAGTTTAGGGATACCTAACTATGAACTATATTGATAGTTCTCTAAGCTCTCAAAATTATAAACTATACAGTATGATCTATAAGCTATGAATTATAATAAGTATGCTTGGTACTTCATAGTGCATAGTGCACAGTGCACTAAGGCTATGTTTGACCTTGGGAATTGAGGCTAACTATGATTTGTGATTTATGAACTACATTGATAGTTTAGGGATACCACCATAACAGCTAACTATGATTTATGAACTATGTTGATAGTTTAGGGATTCCAATATGAGAGCTAACTATGAACAATCTTATGGTTCTATTCATAGCTCATAAATTAAATTACTTTGTTTATAATCCTTCATAGCACATACTTCATTGTGCATAGTGCACACTTCATCTTTGTTCATAAATTTCATAGGTCATAGTTCATAGTTTGTATAAACTATGAACTCCTAGGTATAGAAAAATGCATACTAAAAATATTTTATTAAATAAAATATTACTTTCTTTAGAATTAAATTCTATGTATAGAAGGAAGCATATTGAAATTTTTATTTTGATTATAAAAGTATTATTTTTATCATAAATTATTTTTATGCATAAACATATGCATAAAAGATATTTTTTAATATTAAAAGAGTGATTTTTATCATAAATGATTTGTATGCATAAATATATGCATAAAAGATATTTTTTTATATTAAAAGAGTGATTTTTATCATAAATTATTTGTGTGCATAAACATATGCATAAAAAATATTCTTTTATATTAAAAGTGTGATTTTCATCATAAATGATTTTTATGCATAAATGGATGCATAAAAGAGATTTTTTTATATTAAAAGAGTGATTTTCATCATAAATGATTTGTGTGCATAAAATATATATTTTTTATATTAAAAATGTGATTTTTATCATAAATAATTTTTATGCATAAATATATACATTAAAGATATTTTTTTATTAAAAGAGTGATTTTCATCATAAATGATTTATATGCATAAACATATGCATAAAAGATATTTTTTTATATTAAAAGTGTGATTTTCATCATAAATGATTTTTATGCATAAATGGATACATAAAAGAGATTCTTTTATATTAAAAGAGTGATTTTCATCATAAATGATTTGTGTGCATAAACATATGCATAAAAGATATTTTTTTTATATTAAAAGTGTGATTTTCATCAAAAAAGATTTTTATGCATAAATGGATGCATAAAAGAGATTCTTTTATATTAAAAGAGTGATTTCCATCATAAATGATTTGTATGCATAAACATATGCATAAAAGATATTTTTTTATATTAAAAGTGTGATTTTTATCATAAATTATTTTTATGCATAAATGGATGCATAAAAGAGATTCTTTTATATTAAAAGAGTGATTTTCATCATAAATGATTTGTGTGCATAAACATATGCATAAAAGATATTTTTATATATTAAAAGAGTGATTCTCATCATAAATAATTTGTATGCATAAAAGATAATTTTTTATATTAAAAGAGTGATTTTCATCATAAATGATTTGTGTGCATAAACATATGCATAAAAGATATATTGTTTTTATATTCAAAGTGTGATTTTCATCATAAATGATTTTTATGCATAACTGGATGCATAAAAGAGATTCTTTTATAGTAAAAGAGTGATTTTCATCATAAATGATTTGTGTGCATAAACATATGCATAAAAGATTTTTTTATATTAAAAGTGTGATTTTTATCATAAATTATTTTTATGCATAAATGGATGCATAAAAGAGATTCATTTATATTAAAAGAGTGATTTTCATCATAAATGACTTGTACGCATAAACATATGCATAAAAAATATTTTTTTATATTAAAAGTGTGATTTTCATCATAAATGATGTTTATGCTTAAATGGATGCATAAATGAGATTCTTTTATATTAAAAGAGTGATTTTCATCATAAATGATTTGTGTGCATAAACATATGCATAAAAGATATTTGTTTAACATTAAAAGTGTGATTTTCATCATAAATTATTTTTATGCATAAATGGATGCATAAAAGAGATACTTTTATATTAAAAGAGTGATTTTCATCATAAATGATTTGTATGCATAAAAGATATTTTTTTATATTAAAAGTGTGATTTTTATCGTAAATGATTTTTATGCATAAATGGATGCATAAAAGAGATTCTTTTATATCAAAAGAGTGATTTTCATCATAAATGATTTCTGTGCATAAACATATGCATAAAAGATATTTTTTAATATTAAAAGAGTGATTTTGATCATAAATGATTTGTATGCATAAATCTATGCATAAAAGATATTTTTTTATATTAAAAGAGTGATTTTCATCATAAATTATTTGTGTGCATAAACATATGCATAAAAAATATTTTTTTATATTAAAAGTGTGATTTTCATCATAAATGATTATTATGCATAAATGGATGCATAAAAGAGATTCTTTTATATTAAAAGAGTGATTTTCATCATAAATGATTTGTGTGCATAAACATATGCATAAAATATATTTTTTTTATTAAAAATATGATTTTCATCATAAATGATTTTTATGCATGAATGGATGCATAAAAAAGATTCTTTTATATTAAAAGAGTGATTTTCATCATAAATGATTTGTATGCATAAAAGATATTTTTATATTAAAAGTGTGATTTTCATCATAAATGATTTTTATGCATAAATGGATGCATAGAAGAGATTCTTTTATATTAAAAGAGTGATTTTCATCATAAATGAAAATCACTCTTTTGTATTAAAAGAGATTCTTTTATATTAAAAGAGTGATTTTCATCATAAATGAGTTGTGTGCATAAACATATGCATAAAAGATTGTTTTTTATATTAAAAGTGTGATTTTCATCATAAATAATTTTTATGCATAAAATATATTTTTTATTAAAAGAGTGATTTTCATCATAAATGATTTGTATGCATAAACATATGCATAAAAGATGATTTTTTATATTAAAAGTGTGATTTTCATCATAAATGATTTGTATGCATAAATATATGCATAAAAGATATTTTTTATTAAAAGAGTGATTTTCATCATAAATGATTTGTATGCATAAATATATGTATAAAAGAATTTTTTTTATATTAAAAGTGTGATTCTCACCATGAATGATTTTCATGCATAAATGGATGCATAAAAGAAACTCTTTTATATGAAAAGAGTGATTTTCATCATAAATGATTTTTATGATGATAAAAGTGTGACTTTCATCAGAATTTTATGCATATAAAAGTGTGACTTTCATCAGAATTAGATTTTATGCATAAATAGATGCATATAGAATGATTATATTTAAATAAGGATTCTCTTAAATCCTCTGTTTAATTTTCACAAAAAATAGAAAAATGAATAAGTAGATAATCTATGAGAAGAAATGCTACCGTTTCATATTCACTAAGATGGTAATGAGAAAATTCAATTAAACTATTGAAGTCGGAGATCGAGAGAAATGATTATTTTATTCCTCTCATAAGAAATTCATGTTTTAGAAATCTGTAAGTAAATATTCGTCGAACGAAATTTAGAAAAAGAGAAATTAAAATAGTACCTTTCAAGAAAGATAATATAGGAAGAACCTTTCGAGACCCAAACTCTGATTCAGAATATTGACCAAGACCTAATTCCTTCATCAGTTTCAATCAATGACAATGTGCCTAGTTCAGGAAAAATATACTCAAATCTCACACCGAATCAAAACTTTTGATTTTGATCTGAGGATCAAGTAAACAGAATTCGAGGAATTCTGTTTGGAAGTCGGACCTGGATCTAGAAGTATTGGGATACGGATTTAAGATTTATTCATGGTATTCAAACAAAATCAAAACTATAAACTTGCATAGAAACCCTATTTTCTTACGCCAAAATGCTAGAGGGAGCATGTGGCATATAGGACTGTCTTACGCCAGAATGCTGGAGGGAGCATGTGGCATATATGTTTATCTAAGGGAATTTCGGTTGCAACAGCTGGCGGGGAGTGTTCAAGGGACAGCTCACGCGGTAAAAACCTGGCTAGGTCTTGACCAACCTGGGTATGGTGAAGGTAAGATTCCTCCCCAGCCTCTCAGGATGTTCAGTATCTTCTCCTGTAGTCAAATCCCTCTTCAAAAATATGAAAGATCTTGTTTCTACCTTTTTTGACCTAGAGAGAGAAAATATTCTAGAGAGAGATTATTCAGATTTTGAATATTTTTGGATAGAAAAATTTCTCATCTTATTAATATAAGTTCCCATGAAACAGAAGTTCAAAAAGATTTCCAGAAGGTGCATTAGAAATCAAGTATAATCTGTTCAAGAGGCCTTATCCTAGGGGTCCAGATTTTCGAAAAAATTTAAATTAAGGTTTTGAGGGGCCAATCAGATTCATCCAAATGTGTGGAGAAGATAAATGGAAGAATTAAAAAAAATACCCAAAAAAGAGTAAATGCTCACATAAGATGAAGAGTTGACTATGTATAAGGTTTATTAGTAAAAAACTATGAGTATTACTAAAGAAATGAAATATTTTGGGTATAATGATTCCATTTTGACACGTGTAAGGAAGGGGAGTCCCTTCAAGGAGGCGCCTACTTCACATGCTTGAATGATTTTTAAACTCAAAAATAATGTGATATTTTTATCTCTCCTCTCTCTTGGCTCAAACCGAATCAAAAAGGAACCAAACTAGGTCCAAATCTAGTCCAAATTCAACTAAACTGAATCTCAAAAATTCTAGAAAGCAGTTGGTCTTGGTTAGAGCCTCCCTCTCCTATAAATAGAACCTGAGCCCTTTGTAAAAAATAGGAGAATTATACTATGCCAAAATTATGCTGAAATAATGATAATTTTTACTATTCTCTAAAATTCTCTCCAAATTGAAGAAATTGGAGCTTCCCTCCTTCTTCAATCTCTATTGGTGGCTCCATCAACATACCAAAACAATTGATTGGTTAGGGGTCTCTACCGTGATCAAAGAATCAAGCAATTTGTAAGGTAAAGTGTAAATTTTGATCTTTTTTCATAATTTCTCAATGCTTCTCTCTTTTCAACCCCTCTCAAGCTTGAGAAGCTTAATTGGAATGGCTTTTTAATGCTATTGAAGTTAATTGATGAATGGAAGTAAGGAAATACATAAATTCCCATGTATGCTTAATTTTTATGGTTTTTATGATTTTTGTCTTCTCTAAAATGAATATGATGTTATGCCTCATTGAAAAAAAAGGCATTCCCCTCTCTTCTTTAGTAAATTCAACCATTCTTTATCCTAGATAAATGATAAATGGATAAAATCAAGTTTTTCATAATGTTTCGCTTTGATGAGTAGAAAATGTTTACATTAGAATGATTTAAATACTCTTGGTGAACTTCCAATTAATTTTAAAGAATTAAAAATTGAAAAATGGTCACCCATACAAAGGAGGTTATGGCAAAATTTTCTAAAATTGTGAAAAATAAGTTTTTTTTTAATTCAATAAGAGTAATTCCCATCGTATATGTATTCTTAAAGTGTTATTTTTCATCCTAGGTATAGAAAAATGCATACTAAAAATAATTTATTAAAAAAGTGTTACTTTCTTTAGAATTAAATTCTATGCATAGAAGGAAGCATATTGAAATTGTTATTTTGATTATAAAAGTGTTATTTTCATCATAAATGATTTTTTTGCATAAATGGATGCATAAAAGAAATTATTTTATATTAAAAGAGTGATTTTCATCATAAATGATTTGTATGCATAAACATATACAAAAAAGATTTTTTTATATTAAAAGTGTGATTTTCATCATAATTGGATTTTATGCATAAATTAGATGCATATAAGAATTTCTTTTATATTAAAAGAGTGATTTTCATCATCAATGATTTGTATGCATAAACATATGCATAAAAGATTTTTTTTATATTACAAGTGTGATTTTTATCATAATTGGATTTTATGCATAAATTAGATGCATAAAAGAAATTCTTTTATATTAAAAGAGTGATTTTTATCATAAATGATTTGTATGCATAAACATATGCATAAAAGACCTTTTTTATATTAAAAGTGTGATTTTCATCATAAATGGATTTTATGCATAAATTAGATGCATAAGAGAAATTCTTTTATTCTAAAAGTGTAATTCCTACTAAATTGGATTTATGCATGGAAAGATGCATAAAGAATTTATTTTAATCCAAAAGTGTTATTCTCATCAATTTTGATTTTATGCATAGAAAGATGCATAGAGAATTTTATTTTTAATTCAAAAGAGTTATTTTCATCAATTTTAATTTTATGCATAAATAGATGCATAAAGAATTTTACTTTTAATCCAAAAGAGTTATTCTTATCAATTTTGATTTTATGCATAGAAAGATGCATAGAGAATTTTATTTTTAATTCAAAAGAGTTATTTTCATCAATTTTAATTTTATGCATAAATAGATGCATAAAGAATTTTACTTTTAATCCAAAAGAGTTATTCTTATCAATTTTGATTTTATGCATAGAAAGATGCATAAAATATTTATTTTTATTTCAAAAGTATTATTTTAATTGAAATTAAATTTATGCATAGATAGATGCATAAAAGATTTATTTTTATTTCAAAAGTATTATTTTCATTGAAATTAAATTTATGCATAGATAGATGCATAAAAGATTTATTTTTATTTTTTGAAAGTATTATTTTCATTGAAATTGAATTTATGCATAGATAGATGCATAGAAGATTTATTTTTATTTTGAAAGTGTTATTCTCATTAAAATGGAATTTATGCATAGTAAAATGCATAAAAGGTTTATTTTTAATTCGAAAGTGTTATTTTCCTTAAAATTGAATTTATGCATACATAGATGCATAAAAGGATTTTTATAAAAGTGTTATTCCTGCTAGAGTTGTCTTTATGCCTAATTAGATGTGTAAAGAATCTTTATATCAATTTATGCCTAATTAGATGTGTAAAGAATCTTTATATCAAAAAATTAGAAGTCTCTTACATTCTAAAAATGGATGTATGGATGTGGATGTGGAAGTGGATGTATGAATGTGGATGTGGATGTGGATGTATGGATGTATGTAGATGTGGATGTACGAATGTGGATGTGAAAATGGATGTATGGATGTAGATGTGGATGTGGATGTGGATGTGGATGTGGATGTGGATGTAGATGTGAATGTGGATGTATGGATGTAGATATGGATGTGGATGTGGATGTATGAATGTGGATGTGAAAATGGATGTATGGATGTGGATGTGGAAGTGGATGTGTGAATGTGGATATGGATATGGATGTATGTATATATGATTGTGGATTTGGATGTACGAATGTGGATGTGAAAATGGATGTATGGATGTGGATGTATGGATGTAGATATGGATGTGGATGTATGGATGTGGATGTGGATGTGGATGTGGATGTGGATGTGGATGTGGATGTGGATGTGGATGTGGATGTGAAAATGGATGTATGGATGTGGATGTGGATGTGGATGTGGATGTGGATGTTGATGTATGAATGTGGATGTGAAAATGGATGTATGGATGTGGATGTGGAAATGTGGATGTGGATGTATGGATGTATGAATGTGGATGTGGATGTACGAATGTGGATGTGAAAATGGATGTATGGATGTAGATATGAATGTGGATGTATAGATGTAGATATGGATGTGGATGTATGGATGTAGATATGGATGTGGATGTATGGATGTGGATGTGGATGTGGATGTGGATGTGGATGTATGAATGTGGATGTGGATGTGGATGTATGGATGTATGGATGTGGATGTGGATGTGGATGTATGAACGTGGATGTGAAAATGGATGTATGGATGTAGATATGGATGTGAATGTATGAATGTGGATGTGAAAATGGATGTTTGGATGTGGATGTGAATGTGGATGTACGAATGTGGATGTGTATGTGGAATAATGAATGCAAATATGTATGTGAATGGATATGAAGTTGATATGAGCGAATGGATGAGATGAGATGTCATGTGAATCAGAATGTGAATGAATAATATAAGATGTGAACGAATGAGATGTAATGAGAAATGGATGTGATGAGACGTAATGTAAATTAAGAAAGATAGGAATGGATGTTATGTGAAGTGAATGAATCTGATGTGATGGGATGGAAAATAATGTATCTGGTCAAGAATGGATACACATATAAATTGGATTTGGATTGATGTGGAATAATCTGGAAAGACGTGAGTTCATTATAGAAACTGTATTTGTGAACTGTTTGTAAATGATTGTTTTATGTCAAGAATGATGGGGAAGCATTTTGACTGTCTTGAGAATGTGGTCGTGAGACCTACCTGATAAAGCTGCAACAGTTGACGGAGAGTCAACGGAGGACGTCTCATGTAGCAAGGTCAACCGAGGTCTTGACCAGCCTCGGTTCGATTTAAATGGTGAGCTTCCGGTACGGTGGATGAGGGACCAAGGAAGCGGCCTATGAGTGAAACGCTAGGTGACCTGCGAAGGATCCTAGAGGGTACTGACCATACGGTGCTCGGGCTCTGGGTCACCAAAGATACCCACACGTGCGTCATGGAAGATATTGGAAACAAGGAGTAAGAGTTGTTTTCTAAAACCGGGCATGGATCTGGTTGATTGACCTTGCTGGTCCTCAACGGATGAGTCCATGGCTCTTTTATATGGATCTGTTGGTTGATCTTGCTGATCTTCAACGGAGATTCCATCTTGATTTTTATAAAAGACTATATTGCCAGGTATTATGAGCTAGGAACTATTGAAAAGGCCCCTAAGTGAACAGGTGGTGAGCGTTCTGGTTGCCAATGATGCCATAAGTACACCGATGAAGTAATGATTGGAAATAAGGATTCAACTAGGGATTTTGAGGATTGTGATCAGTGACACAATGGTTTGTTTAAAGGATTGTTTTAAAGATAGCTGATGCTAAGAAAAAAAGGTAATTTTATATTGGGTGTGTAAGTGGTGTGACTAGTTTTATGTTTGCATGAACATCCGGCTAGGGGGCCTGGGAGCTCTTTTCCCTGGTACCCGGGATAAAACCTAACCAAATTCCTAATTGGATCCCATCACTACAGTGGTTGGGCGGTTCCCATGGGACTGGATGGACTTATGGATCCGTAAATCAAGACTCAATTTCTGTTTAGTTCGATAGATGAAGTAAATCTCAGACAAAAATTGTTCTATGGAAAAAGAGTCAATGGCTGTGCCTCTCGATGAGGAAAAAAGCACTGGTCTCTATGATCCAAGTGCAATTTGTCCCTTGATCTGACTATGGAACTTAAGAGTTCGGTTAGATCAATTAGTTAGTTAAGGCTTTTGACTACGTTAGGGAAAAGTTATCCTGGTGGAATCGCCCGTGCTTTTCGGGCAAAGGAAGTTTTTCCGGGTTTGGTTTTGGAAAAACCGATGGATTAGTCTCTTGTCCGGATATCCGTGGGCGAGGCCCCGAGTGTGGGACCCTACCCCGCGCAAGAAGTGCTACTTCCGCTGTTAGCGCCCCAGAATTCGTTGCACAGTGGGGTCAGGGATCTTACAGTGAAAAATGGTGTGCTTCCGGTAGGCGAGGGCCGACGAAGCGGTCCCTGAGTGAAGTACCAGGACACCTAAGGAGGATCCTGGAGGGTTCTGACCAGGCGATGCATGGACTCACGGTACTTAGGACACCCATGCATATGTCGTGGAAGATATATATATGTATGTTGATGAAGTGGTTATTGTAATCTATTACTGGATCTTGTTGGCTGACCAGCTAGTCCCAACGGAGAGTCCAGAGTGGTACTGTTTTTGTGAAACAAGGGATTGAATGGAAATTCTGAATTAAGAAATCTGTGATCATATCTATTTTGTCAATGGATTATTTTTATATTAAAGTTTTAAAGAGGAGTGTATGCGTACCTGTTTTCTAAAGCTAAAGTTAAGAAATGCATTTCAATTATGAGTGGGTGAGTACTTGTTTGGTTCTACTGATTCCAGTGGGTAGGGTGGTAGCTAACCCATGGACCGGATGGGGTTAGGCTGGAATCAGTGGAGTTTTAATAGTCAAATATTGAAAAAATCTTAGGATTACGCTAGGATTCGAGTAGTTAGTTAATTCCTTGATAAATTTCTCAATTAAGTGGATCAACGGCTATGCCTGATCTTGATTAGGAAAAAAGCGTTGAAATCGCTCAGATGATCAAATTATATCAGTGATAGTTTTCTTCTATCTGGTTTATTCAGGTGAAGGATAGTTTAGATTTGATCTCGTTAGAAAAAATCGTTAAGAAAATTCAAAAAGGTGGAATCGTCCCCGCTTTCTGGGCATGGGAAATTTTCCCGGTTTCGGTTTTTAGAGTGACCACTAGCCTAGTCTTGTGCCCGGACATTCGTGGGCGAGGCCCCGAGTGAGAAACCCTGCCCCGCGCATGAGGGGGCTGCCTCCGCTCTGTCAGCTACTACCGGGAGTTCTGGTGCACGGAGGGGGCAAAGGGATCTCACAATCAAGGGCATTGTTGAATCCCTTGGATCTATCAATGTATTGGTGGAGGATGATGATTTGGTGAGTGTCTGTCTGAATGGGCTTGGCAAAGAGTACAAGCCATTCAAGACCTCCATTGCAGTTAAGGACAATATTCCCAACTTTCGGGACTTGATATCTATACTGATCATAGAAGAAAAGGCTTTAGGTGAGGATTATTCTTCACAAAGCAAGAACACATCGGGAACAGGCCTTCTACTCTAATTCAAGTAGAGGCTGTGGTCGAGGCCAAGGTGGTGGCCAACAAAGAAATCAAAATTCTAGACAACAACAATCCAATGATTCGCAGCAGCAGCAATCATACACAGGTGGAAGAGGCCAATCTAGAGGTAGGGGAAGCCAAAGAGGTCGAGGTGGTTGGCAAAGAAATCAAAATGCAAATAGCATAGAGTGCTATTACTATGGCAAACCAAGACACATAGCAAAGGACTGCTACAAAAAACAGAATGACATTAAAAGTGGAAAGTTACAGCAAGGCAACTATGCATCATCTAGCAAACATGGAGGTGATGATGACAGAAGTGAGCACCTATTTGTGATGCAACACATTCTCAGCTCCATAACATGGGATGTGTCAGGATCTCAAGATATATGGTATGTGGATTCTGGCACCTCTAACCACATGATCAGTCATGCTGAGTGGTTTAGAGATATGCAGAAAATGGAAAAACCAAGTTATGTAGAAACAGGTGATGATACTACGCATCCCATCGCGCATGTTGGTAAAGTGCCTTTGTCTATGGAGGATGGCAAAATGAAGTACTTGGCTAATGTACTTCATGTTTTGAATATTGCAAAGAACCTGGTTTCTGTTGGACAGATGGTTGAGCAGGGTTTGCAAAGTGAGGTTTAATCCTCAAGGATGTTTTGTGGAAGACTTCAAAAATAAGTGTTGCTTGATTGCAAAGGGTAACAGAAATGGCAAGATGTTTACTTTGGATGTGAACATGCCTCAGATAAAGGCTGCTCCCTTCTCACACAATGCATAAAGCCATAATCCATAATACACACAACACACTATGAGTTGTGTCCACACACATCTAACCCTAGCTAATGTCCACACACTATGACCAGCTGGACGCGATCATTTATGTCTCACACATGCTGCTACCTAACATGCCAGCACATAGCACAGCTAGCACACACTGACATCGAGCTTGAATCTCAACAGCCCCTCTCAAGCTCATGATGTACTGCCATAGATGAAGATGTAGATGAGCTTGGGCTATCAAAGCTCTCAACACTCCCCCTCAAGCTCATCCCACGTACTCCCAACATAGTATGGAAGTACTCAAACTTCTCCCTGCTAAGTGGCTTTGTAAAGATATCAGCCACTCGCTCTTCAGTCTTCACATACTGTAGATCCACTATACCATCAGCACCTTCTCTCTAACAAAGTGATAATGGACCTCTATGTGTTTGGTCCACGCATGAAACACTGGATTCTTGGCCAACTGTATGCTGCCCATGGTCACAATGAATGACAACTTTGCCATTAATAGGCTCACCCAAATCAGCCAAGAGACCTTTCAACCATACTCCTTCACAAGTAGCAATGGCTGCACCCCTGTATTCAGCCTCTGTACTAGATAAAGCAATTGTAGGTTGCTTCTTGCTACTCCAACTCACCACGGCACTTCCAAGTGTAAAGGCATAACCACTAGTAGATCTCCTGTCATATGAGCTACCTGCCCAATCAGCATCTGTGTAGCCATGTATATCCAAGCCTTTACCATGCTCATAAAGAAGACCATAATGTGCAGTGGTCTTTACATATCGCATAATGCGTCTCACTGCATCCAAATGAGGTTTTCTAGGGCTCTGCATAAATTGGCTTACTAGCCCCACAGCATAACTCAAATCCGGGCATGTGATAGTCATGTAAATGAGACTACCAACCATCTTTCTATACATAGATGGATCATCCAACACCTCACCAAAATCAGCCCGCAACTTCACATTCTGCTCCAAAGGTGTACTCATTGGCTTACACCATGTCATCCCATATTTTTCCAACATATCCAATGCATATTGGCATTGCACTAACCATGTACCTGCATGGTCTTTGATCACTTCAATTCTAAGAAAGTATCTCAATTCACCCAAATCTTTCATGTCAAACTACCCACTCAATGCTTTCTTGACATGCATCACATCTGTACCACATCTGTACCATGATCACCTGTCATAATCAAGTCATCCACATAGATGACAAGTACAACAATCCCATGATCTGTTTTCTTCACATAGAGTGAAGAATCTGCTGTAGAAACCTGAAATCCAAGGGAGATAAGATATCTACTCATCTTATCACTCCAAGCATGAGGTGCTTGCTTCAGACCATATAAAGCCTTCTTCAATCTGCATACATGAGTGGGATACTTTGGGTGTATATATCCTTTTGGCTGTGCCATATACACTTCTTCTTGTAGATCACCATTTAGAAATGCATTTTTCACATCCATTTGATGCATTTCCCAACCATTTGCTACAACCATAGCAATGACTACTCTCACTGTTCCCATCTTTGCCACTGGACTAAATGTTTCATCGTAGTCCAAGCCTTGGGTTTGTGCATAACCCTTAGCTAGCAATCTTGCTTTATGTCGTTCAATGGAACCATCAGACTTGCATTTCACTTTGTAAACCCATTTACAACCAATGACATTTTTGTCCTGTGGTAATGCAACCAAATCCCATGTTTCATTATGAACCAATGCGTCCATCTCAACATCCATTGCTTTCTCCCATACATGCTTTCCAATAGCTTCTGTATAGCATGTAGGCTCCACATGCTTCACCAAAGAGGTCATATATGCATAATGCATAGCAAAATCACAATATGTCAACCTATCAACTGGATATCTGACCCTTTGGGATCTCTGCAATGCATGTGGATCACTCTGAACACCTGTCACTCTAGCATGTGGTGGCACATATCTATCCTGCCTAGCACCAGGTGTGCGTAAAACGGGTATGCCAAGCTCCTCATCCAAACTCTCTGAACTTGACGACTCATAACCTGTGATTCCAATTCCTTTGACTTTCTTTTTCCCTTTATCCACAGCACTACTCCCAGTGCTCACACTCTCATGCCTCAAGCATCCTGACCATGGACGTACAGTGCTACTCTCAGCCTCTGTTGGCCCAGACATAGAAGTAGAACTAGAACTTGCTTGTGGCAAGTTCACATGCACATCAGCTTCAAGAGAATCAATGAAACCCTCATCCTTTGCTTTGTACCAACTAGCAAGTTCATCAAACACCACATCTCGTGAGATAACCACTTGCCTAGTTTGTGGATTGTAACATTTGTATGCCTTGCGATCCAAGCAATAACCAACAAATACACACTTTTTTGCCTTAGGATCCAACTTCCTCCTTCTCTTGTCAGGCACATGTACATAAGCTATGCAACCAAATACTTTGAGGTGTCCAATGTCTGGCCTAAAACCTGTAAGCCGCATCTCTGGCGTACTTCCATGCATGGCTGCTGTGGGTGTCTTATTCAATATATACACTGCAGTGGCACATGCTTCTGCCCAATAATAATCTGAGCATTGCCCTGGACACTTCACAAATGACTCTATTCTTTCTCTCAGCAACACCATTTTGCTGAGGTGTATACATGCAAGTTAACTGCCTTCTTATGCCATGCAAGTTAACTGCCTTCTTATGCCATGCAAGTTAACTGCCTTCTTATGCCATGCTTTCTCAAGAAAATGCTCAAAAGCATGTGAGGTGTATTCACCACCTCCATCTATCCTCAAACACTTTATCCAAGAGCCATATTGCTTTTCTGCAAAATCTTTGAAATCCATAAACTTTCCCAACACTTCACTTTTCTCTCTGAGAGAGTATATCCATGTCATTTTGCTGAAATCATCAATGAATGTCACATAATATAAACTGCCTTTAATGGATGGGTTTTGTGCAGGACCCCATACATCACTATGTACTATCTCAAGTGGCTTGCTACTCATGTTGCCTTCTCTAGGAAACCGCAACCTCGCCTACTTTCCAAACTGACAGGCTTCACAAACATGCATATTCCCATCATACTTGAATCTAGGTAGCCCACTAACAATGCCTCTTGTCTGCATGTTTTTTACCCTTTGTATATTCACATGTCTAATCTTCTTATCCACATGTCAATGTCCTGTACCACATTTTGGCTTTCAGAGAACATGGCTGATTTCAACTCAGGAATCCCAGCATCCAGCTTAAATAACCTGCCTTCTTTCTTTCCTTTGGCAATGACTCTACATCCATTTTTGAAATCCTCAACGAAGCAACCATGCTCGTTGAAACGAACCTGTAATCCCTGTTCCACCATTTGACCCTAAGGCCAAACTTTTTGTGATAGAAGGCACATACAATACATCTAACATAGACTTTGTTTCACCATTGTGCATAACCCCAACATGTGTAATGGCATGCTAGGTATCATCTCCTGTTTCCACATAGCCTTTCCCATCCATAGGCTTCATATGCTCAAACCATTCACCATGACAAGTCATATGGTTTGATGCTCCAGAGTCCATATACCAAGTGTCATCATTTTCAGCATTTGTCATCATAGATCCCACAACATGTTTCATGGCAAACAAGTGATTTGCACTGCCATCATTACTGCTTGATGCATAATTTCCACCATGTTGTGCATAATGTCCACCATGTTGTGCTCTACTCCCTCTCAAATCATTTTATTTGTGGAAACAATCACGTGCCATATGACCAAATTTCCCACAGTAATGGCATTCCACATCGTGTATAGATGTTTGTTTCCCTTGCCAACGTCCTCTACCACGAGGATTACCTCTGCCTCTCTGAGGTGTATATCCACGACCACCTCTAGCACCATATGTAGGCTGAAAATTTTGTTGTGGTGACCTATCCTACCATCCACGACCATTACCATGGCCACGTGATGCAAATCTCCCCCTGCCTCTAGATCCTCTATGTGAATAGAAAGCTTGATTTCTACCATTATCATCATGGCTAGTAGATGCATCATGAAAAGAATCACTAAGTTTGATTTCCTCAACCAGCAAGAGTGAAACCAACTCATCAAAGTCTGGTAAACCTGTACTTCGAACCGAGATAGATGTATCAAAAGATTTATACTCCTTGCCAAGACCACGCAAGGTAATGTCTACCAAATCATCATCAGGCATGGGGGCATTGATTGTTGCCAATGCATCTGCATACTTCTTTATTTCTTGTACATAATCATGGATGCTCCTTCTATTCCGTTGATGGCACGGAAGCGGTAAAGCTGTATATGCCTTTATAGAGTGCCACACTTCCACATACGCATACAAACACACCAGAACACCAGACCCAAGAGCATGAACAAGATTTATCCACTAACTCATGTAAAAGGAATTAGACTAATTGTTTAAGACCAGCGAGTAATTAATCGATTAATCACACTCTGTTTCACTGAACTTAGTAGACAGCCTGTTTAATCAGCTCATTTCTAGCTACACAAGGCATAATTGCTCAAACAAATCATGTAGCCTCCTTCTCAAGTATATGTACCAACTAATTGCTAAACCAATTTTTGAATTAATCAAGCACAATAGTTGAACTAGGGCCTCCACTTAGCAAATGTAAGTAAAAATGCTCTGTTTCTGCATACCAGGCTGCATCGCCTGCTCCTGAGGGATTTTGGGCTGATTTAATTGTCAATTGATGGCATATATTGATGCTCAACACTCCTATGCAAGTGTAAAACCCATCAATGGATTGATTTTTGCCAAAATCTTGGTTTAATTTCATCAAAAGTTGACCTCTTTTTCTCTGTTTTGTGAGAGCTCAAAAACCAGTAATTTTCAATCACATAAATGCATCATATTTGCTCCAAAATCAGTGTAGGGCTTGCACATGAGTTGCCAATACATTCTTTCTTGTCACATACATGTGTCTTTACCAGATTTGCATCTATTTTCACCATACATCACCGCATCCAACCTCCAATGGAAAGCTTTCAAGAAACCAAAATTTTTCTTTGCTTTGGGCAACCCTAATTTGCTTTATTTCTGCTTGAATCACCTGCAATCTGCTCAAGGATGTTTAGAATACCTTACCGGGTAGGCCAAGCTCTTAGATCTGATAGAAATCAAGTTTCACAGCTTCAATGGCAAGCTTCACAGCTTCTTCTCCCTCTTCTCTCACTCACTCATAAACCCTAATAGAGAGAACCAGGCTCTGATACTATGTTAAAAAATAGGTAGAGGGAGAGGAGACACACACACACAGGAGCAAACCCTAATGTATAGTGCAAACCCCAACCATAGAGGGAAGCCATCTCCCTTCTCACACAATGCATAAAGCCATAATCCATAATACACACAACACACTATGAGTTGTGTCCACACACATCTAACCCTAGCTAATGTCCACGCACTATGACCAGCTAGACGCGGTCATTTATGTCTCACACATGCTGCTACCTAACATGCCAGCACATAGCACAGCTGGCACACACTGACATCGAGCTTGAATCTCAGCATGCACATATTGACATATCGCACAATCGCATTGGTTATCTGAATGTATAACGACTGAAGTCTATGCAGGCCCAAAATATTGTTGCAGGTTTACCAAAGTTTAAGGTTGACGGTATGCATAAGGTATGTGAAGCAGGCCAAACATGCTTTCCCACATGAAAAGCATGTCAGTGCAAGGCCATTGGATGTCATACATTCAAATGTATGGGGACCGACCAAGACTGCAACAATTGCAGGTTGTAGGTACTATGTTACATTCATTGATGACCACACTAGGAAAGTGTGGATTTATTTCATGAAGGAGAAAAGTGATGTGTTTGCTCACTTTCAGAGATTTAAAGCCTTGGTCACGAAGGAAAAAGGCATGCAAATAAAATGCCTAAGATCAAATAGTGGGGGAGAATATTTCTCTAATGAGTTCAGCAATTTCCTCAGAAAGTAGGGAATCAAGAGGCAATTTACGTGCAGGTACACTCCACAATAGAATGGTGTTGTAGAAAGGAAAAACAAGCACATTGCAGAAGTGGCACATGCCTTAATGACTGAAAAGAATATGCCACATTATTTTTGGGCAAAAGCAGTAGCAACTGCTATGTACATTATGAACACGACACCCACTACAGCTGTTCATGGTATGACTCCTAAATAGAATTTTACAGGCATAAGACTGGATGTGTCTCACTTGAAAATGTTTGGGTGTATTGCATATGTACATGTTCCTGATGAAGTGAGAAAAAAGTTGGATCCAAAGCTAGAGAAATGCATCTTCATTGGTTATGCTATGGAGCAAAAAGGTTATAAATGCTATAACCCTACCACTCGTGAGATGCAAGTAAGTAGAGATGTTATCTTCGATGAGATGAGTAGCTGGTATGCACCAATATTGAATGAAGGCAACAGAAGATGCAAAAGTAAGAAGTGCTGATGTTGCACCACATGTAAAGCAACAATCACAGCTGCTGAGTGGACTTGGGGAGTCCTTAAGCAGCAGTGGATCCATTGTTAGCCCATGGTCAAGCACGTTGAGGAATGATGCAGGTACACATGTATCACGGAAAGGGAAGGAAAAGGTAGATCAACCTTTTGTGCCTGATCTGTCAGCAGCAGGTCGCTCATATATGGATGGTGACTCTAGTGGCTCTGAGCAGAGCCTTGATGAGGAGCTTGGTATTCTGTCTGTGGTTACTCCTGGTGTAAGGAGAACCAGGGTGGACACCTGGAAATTATCCAGGTGTACGAAGGTCTACAAGGGTTAAATACCCTATTGATAGGTTGAGATATGATAGATATACAACCCATCATCATGGTTACATGGTAAAAGGAATACAGGAGGTTGAGCCCACTTGCTTTGAGGAGGAAAGTGGAGATAAGAAATGGGAAGATGCCATGGGTGAGGAGATGGAAGCATTGGATACAAATACAACATGGGCGTTAGTGCCTTTGCCTAAGGACAAGAAGGAAATTAGATATTGTTGAGATATCGAGCTCATCCAGTGAGGCAGTGGACACTGATGACCCGCCTGGGGGATAGGTCCGACACTTACACCACTGGCATGGTTGGTGAGATCATGGGTGATATGCGGCTAGTGAGGTGACAGGCTGTGTGTGACAGCCATTCTAGAGACTGGCATAGTTATAGCGCCAGCTCATTTAGTTGGGTTCACACTATAGAGAACCCGTGTATGTATTGGTTGAGTACCTTTCATATTATGTGTACTCTTATCTTGTATATGGTGTGTTGAGTGTTGAGTGAAGAAGAAGAAGATTTTCAGCCTCTCACCTTGTGTGTTCTCTATTAGGGTTTTGTGAGTGTGTGTGTGTGTGCTTGCAAGAGCTCAAGTTCTCTTTCCCCTTGCATCTTTTCATGGTATCAGAGCCTGGTTTGTGCTAAGGGCTGAGCTGCAAGCAAGAGAACCACAGGAAGCGGTACGAGGGTAAGAGCTTTAACTACTCTTCCCTATTTGTGTTGGTGACTACACCCTTGTCGGGAGCTCTACGGGAGGCATCGGCAAACAATCTCTGATTGAGGAGCTTTCTTCATGGGAGTAAAGCTATAGGGCAACTATATTGTCCTATATCGAACAACATTTTTTGGGCCAAAAACGCGTTTCGGGCACGTCTGGACCTCCGTTTTTTAGAAAGCATGCGATTTTGAGCACTGCGGGTAAGTCATCGATTCTCTGCAGAACTCTATTTTAAGAACTGCAGGAAGATAGATTGACTATGCAGACACTGTGGGTGCTGCAAAGAGGTCAACAGTTTCCATTGGGTGTATGTATGCACATTGAAGTCACTGGTTGTGACATTTGACAGTACTACAGTACCGCTGCAGAAAATACAGCAGTTTATGCAGGAAAAACCAGAGTGTTGTTTCTGGTAAATTTGTGTATCTGGCAAGATGTCAAATGATGGCATAACCCAGATTGTGGCTGAGAAGCTGGATAAGAATAACTTCCATGCTTGGAGGTCCAGGAGGTTGATGAATTTCCTGATGGGAAAAGGCTATTGGGACTACATAATAGAAGGTGAGAATGAAGAGGCACCGGAGATACCAGACATAACCGACTGCTGCAGATGTGAAAGAGTTTAAAGACTGGACCCAAGGAGCCAGGAAAGTTATGTATTGGCTCTCCATTAGTATACAAGACACCATGATTGGGCATATTCAGGATGCCAAGTCCCCCAAGGAGGCATGGGACACCTTGGTTAAACTCTATGAAACAAATACCAAGGCACGCAAGATACACTTGTTGAAGAACGAACTTCATACTGTGGAGAAAAAGAGCATGTCTGTGAATGAATATGCGTTGAAGATAAAGGGTATTGTGGAATCCCTTGCATCTATTGGTGTGTCAATAGATGATGATGATAAGGTGGAGGTCTGTCTACGTGGTCTCGGGCCACAATACAAGGCGTTCAAGATGTCTATTCAGACTCGGGAAAACATTCCCAACTTTACAGACTTGGTGTCTATGCTGATTATAGAAGAGAAGAGCTTGGGTGAAGACCAACAGTCTTCACAAAACAAAAACAGTTCAGAGCAACAGGCCTTCTACACAAGTTCAGGTAGAGGACGAGGTAGAGGAGGCCATGGACGCAGTCAAGGAGGTGGCCGAACACGTAATCAGAATTATGGCCAGCAGCCAACAACAACAGTCCCAAAATACACAACAACAATAACAACAACAACACGCAGGTGGAAGAGGCAAATTCAAAGGCAGGGGGAGTCAAAGAGGCCATGGAAATTGGCAAAGGCAGTATAATGATGCACGTGAATGCTGTTATTGTGGTAAGCTTGGACATGTGCAGGCAGAATGTTATAAGAAGCAGGCTGACATGCAAAATGGGAAAGTGCAGCAAAACAACTATGCATCCTCAAGCAGAAATAATGAGGATAATGAAAGGTTGTTTGTTATGCAGCATGTCATGAATGCCATGTCTGAAAATGTTGATGCAACACAAAAAGATGATGTATGGTATGTGGATTCAGGTGCTTCGAACCACATGACAAGTCATGGGGAGTGGTTCAAGGAGATGAAAAACCCGAAAAGACCAGGTTTTGGGGAAACAGGGGATAACACTGCTCATCCAATTGCCCATGTTGGAAATGTGCCGTTGTCTATGCAGGATGGTAAAGTGAAGTACCTTGCAGATGTACTTCATGTACCAAACATAACAAAGAATCTGGTTTCAGTTAGCCAGATGATTAAGTAGGGTTTGCAGGTTTGATTTAACCCTGATGGTTGTTATGTTGAAGACTTTAAAGACAAGTGCATGTTGGTTGCAAAAGACAACAGAGTGGGCAGAATGTTTACATTGAATGTGGACATGCCTGAAATGAGTGCTGCGATGTTTGCAAATGGTTCAAGAATTGTTGCAGACACAGACATATGGCATAAAAGAATTAGACATGTGAATGTGTGCAGAGAATGAAGTCTATGCAGACAAAAGGAATTGTGATAGGGCTGCCAAAATTTAAAGTGGAAGGTATGCAGAGAATATGTGAAGCATGCCAATTTGGGAAGCAAACAAAGCATGTGTTCCACGTAACAAATATGTGAGCAGAAATGCACTAGATGTTGTGCATTCAGATGTATGGGGTCCTACGAAGACCATGTCAATGGGAGGCTGCAGGTATTATGTGACTTTCATTGATGACCACACAAGGAAAGTGTGGGTATATTTCATGAAGGAGAAGAGTGAGGTGTTCACTCACTTTCAGAATTTCAAAGTTTTGGTTGAAAAGCAAACAGGAAAATATGTAAAGTGCCTAAGGTCAGATGGAGGGGGAGAGTACTTCTCCAATGAGTTCTCTGAATTTTTGAAGAAGAATGGTATTCGGAGATAGTTTACATGTAGATACACTCCGCAGCAAAATGGAGTTGCTAAGCGAAAAAACAGGCACATTGCTGAGATTGTGCGAGCATTGATGGAAGAGAAAAATATGCCGCATAGCTATTGGGCTGAGGCTGTTTCTACAATAGTATACATCATGAACAGGACTCCAACTGCAGCCATACATGATGTAACTCCACAGGAGAGGTTTACTGGGGCAGAAAACCAGATTTGTCTCATCTGAAAGTCTTTGGATGCATTGCATATGTGCATGTGCCAAATGAGCTGAGAACTAAGCTGGATCCAAAAGCTGAAAAATGTGTGTTTATTGGATATTCCGTTGAGCAAAAGGGATACAGGTGTTATAACCGTGCTACACGTGAGTTGAGGGTAAGCAGGGATGTTGTCTTTGATGAGATGAGCAGTTGATATGCTGCTGAAAAAGAAGCTATTGGGGCTGATGTGAGTGTAAGTGTGGTTGCACAGAATGCAGGTCAACAATCACAGTCTTTGAGTGGACCAGGACAGTCCTCATCTAGTGGGTCTGTTTATAGACCATGGAGTGACAGGCTGCATCATAATACCAATCCTGCAAATGTGATTAGTACACATGTAAAGGAAAAGAGAAAGTGGTTGAGCCCCTTGGCATGCCTGACATTTTTGCAGGGCATTCTCATGTTGATGGAGAGTCTAGTGGCTCAGATATGAGCCTTGATGAGGATCTTGGGATCCCAGCTATGAGAACACCTGGTGTAAAGAAGGCTATGGAAGCCATGAATGAAAAGCTGTGAAGATCTGGGAGAGTTAAAAATCCTATGCAGAGATTTACCTATGATGGTTATGTGGCACATCACTATGCATATATGCAAATGAGGCTGTTGGAAATGTGTGTTGGGAGAAAGCTATGGATGAAGAGATGAATGCACTATATGGAGATGAGACTTGGGATTTAGTGCAATTGCCTGAAGGCAAGAAAGCCATTGGATGCAAGTGGGTGTACAAAGAAAAAGATAACAGTGATGGAAGCATAAACAGGTACAAGGCTAGATTGGTAGCCAAAGGATATGCGCAGACATATGGCATTGATTATGAGGAAACTTTCAGCCCAGTTGCCAAGATGGCAACAGTGAGAGTTGTGATAGCAGTGGCTGCATCAAAGCAATGGTCTTTATATCAGATGGATGTAAAGAATGCATTCTTGCATGGGGATTTGCAAGAAGAGGTGTATATATTGCAGCCACCTGGTTATGAGGATGTGGGTCACCCCAAAGCGGTACGAGGGTAAGAGCTTCAACTACTCTTCCCTATTATGTTGGTGAGACTACACCCTTGTCGAGAGCTCTACGGGAGGCACCGACAAACGGTCTCTGATTGAGGAGCTTTCTTCTCGGGAGTAAAGCTATAGGGCAACTATGTGTAAACGGTCTCTGATTGAGGAGCTTTCTTCGCGGGAGTAAAGATTGACTGTGTAGACACTGTGGGTGCTGCAAAGAGGTCCACAGTTTCCATTGGGTGTATGTATGCACATTGAAGTCACTGGTTGTGACATTTGAGAGTACTACAGTACCGCTGTGCAGAAAATACAGCAGTTTGTGCAGAAAAACCAGAGTGCAGTTTCTGGTAAAATTGTGTGTTTGGCAAGATGTTTAATGATGGCATAACACAGATTGTGGCTGAGAAGCTGGATAAGAATAACTTCCATGCTTGGAGGTTCAGGTTGACGAATTTCCTGATGGGAAAAAGCTATTGGGACTACATAGAAGGTGAGCATGAAGAGGCACTGGAGATACCGGATATAAATCCCCGACTGCTGCAGATGTGAAAGAGTTTAAAGATTGGAACCAAGGAGCCAGGAAGGTTATGTATTGGCTCTCCATTAGTATACAGGACACCATGATTGGGCACATTCAGGATGCCAAGTCCCCCAAGGAGGCGTGGGACACCTTGGTAAAGCTCTATGAAACAAATACCAAGGCACGTAAGATACAGTTGAAGAATGAACTTCATACTGTGGAGAAAAAGAGCATGTCTATGAATGACTATGCGCTAAAGATAAAGGGTATTGTGGAATCCCTTGCATCTATTGGTGTGTCAGTAGATGATGATGATAAGGTGGAGGTCTATCTACATGGTCTTGGGCCACAATACAAGGCGTTCAAGATGTCCATTCAGACTCGGGAAAACATTTCCAACTTTACAGATTTGGTGTCTATGCTGATTATCGAAGAGAAGAGCTTGGGTGAAGACCAACAGTCTTCACAAAGCAAAAACAGTTAAGAGCAACAGGCCTTCTACACAAGTTTAGGAAGAGGACGAGGTAGAGGAGGCCATGGACGCGGTCAAGGAGGTGGCCGAATAGGTAATGAAAATTATGGTCAGCAGCAGCAACAACAACAACAGTCCCAGAATCAACAACAACAACAACAACACGCAGGTGGAAGAGGCAAATTCAGAGACAGGGGGAGTCAAAGAGGTCGTGGAAATTGGCAAAGGCAATATAATGATGCACGTGAATTCTATTATTGTGGTAAGCCTGGACATGTGCAGTCAGAATGTTATAAGAAGTAGGCTGACATGCAAAATGGGAAAGTGCAGCAAAACAACTATGCATCCTCAAGCAGAAATAATGAGGATAATGAAAGGTTGTTTGTTATGCAGCATGTTGTGAATGCCATGTCTAAAAATGTTGATGTAGCACAAAAAGATAATGTATGGTATGTGGATTTAGGTGCTTCGAACCACATGACGAGTCATAGGGAGTGGTTCAAGGAGATGAAAAACCCGGAAAGACCAGGTTCTGTGGAAACAGGGGATGACACTGCTCATCAAATTGCCCACGTTGGAGATGTGCCATTGTCTATGCAGGATGGCAAAGTGAATTACCTTGCAGATGTACTTCATGTACCGAACATAACTGTTAACCCATGAGACGGACATTGAGACATACTATGTTTTACGTCATTAATTTAAATATTCTGAGTCATGGGCCGGGCTTGTCGGCACCATATGTTAAGGATAAAGGGATTGGGTGATCGCGGATGAAAGGCGCACCACCCACTCGGGAGCTCAATGAAGGAGAATCAAGTGAGTACATAAATAAGGGGAAACAGAAGGAAACTTCCTCGGCCCCACAACCAAGTCAGTTAATGTCCTCTCGACCACCCAAACTGACTGAGACTCCCCAAGACAAGCCTTGTGGGCCAAAAACCCTTAAGAAAAAGATTGGAACTTATCCAAACCCAGTTGAGGAGATTGAACAAGTGCAACACTTAAGGGGTTTGGTGGAAGAAACACAAAGAGAACTGGAGCCAAACCCGAGAAAAATCAAAATTCCAGACACATTGTTTCCTACACAAGTTCAGCCTCACAGGAACCATAAACCGTTAGCTATACCTAGTATCATTCGAGAAGAAAGTGAGGATAGGACATCCGGAAGTGGGCAAACACCCTTCTTGCTAGAAAGAATGTTTAGTGAGGCAATGCTTGACCCCATCGGCGAAGAGGAAGTGATTCCATCTTCACCAGTCCCTAGTCAAGGGGCGATATCTCAAAAAGTACCATTGAATGTGTCTAAGCTAATGGATTTCATGTCCTCTGAAATCAGAACCACGATCATATCCAAATTATACGGAGATCCTGAGCTATTCTTAGCTCTTTAGGCATTTCTCAATGGAGAACTAAAGGCGGGGCTACCACAATTTGCAAATATGGATAGAGCCGACATGCTTCAAGATGAGGAGGAACATTGGGATCTACAACCCAACCTATATGAAAACTCGGTCGTGGAAATACCTGTTAACAAGTTGGGACAGTACTTTGAAGGGGACGAATCTAATGCAACCCTTCCCATTACTACCTGTTGAGATTCAAGCTCGATGTCAGTGTGAGCCAGCTATGCTATGTGGTAGCAGATTAGGTAGGAACATGTGTGAGACATAAATGACCGCGTGTCCAGCTGGTCATAGAGTGTGGACATTAGCTAGGGTTAGTAGAGTGTGGACACAACTCATTGTGTGTTGTGTGGATTATGGATTAGTGCATTATGCTTTGTGTGAGAGTGGACATGGCTTCCCTCTATGGTTAGGGTTTGCAATATACTTTAGGGTTTGCTCTTGTGTGTGTGTCTCCTCCCCCTCTACCGTTCTTTCAACATGGTATCAAAGCCTTGTGTTGTTTATTAGGGTTTATGAGTGAGTGAGTGAAGAGGGAGAAGAAGCTGTGAAAAGAAGCTGTGAAGGTGGCCATTGGAGCTGTGAAGCTTGGAGCACACTAAATACTATCAGATCTGAGAGCTTGGCCTACCGGGTAAGGTCTTCTAAATATCCTTGAGCGGATTGCAGGTAATACAGGCAAAAACAAAGCAAAATAGAGCAAATCAAAGCAAAGAGAAATTCTGGTTTTTGAAGCTTTCCATTAAAGCTTGGGAACATTGATGTATGGTGGAAATACATGTAAAACTGGCAAAAGACATATGTATTTGACAAAGAGGGATGTATTGGCAACCCATATGCAAGCCTTGAACAAAATTTGGAGCAATTTACATGCATTTGATTGAGTGAAATTATTGGTTTTTTTAAGCTCTCACAAAACAGAGAAGAGGAAGCCCAAAATTGAAGCATTTGGAGTGTGATTTTGACTAAAATCCAACCATTGGTGGATTGCACATGTACCTAGGTGTCTTGGGGACTTATTACTATCATCAATTGACAACACAAACCTTCCCAAATCCCCTAAATGCAGGCGGCGCAGATTGCAACAGAGAAACAGAGCACATTTTGATCTTTTTGGCTACGAGGAGGTCGATTATTTTGATACATTTCAAGTTTTCTTTAGCAATTGGATGCTTTATACTTTGGAGAAGAGGGCTATGTGATTTTTTTGGTCAATTATGCCTAATTGAGCTGGGAATGAGCTGATTAAAACAGGCTGTCCACTGGTTGCAGAGAAACAGAGCATTTTTAATCCAGCAATTAATCCTTGGTCTTTTACAATTGGACAAATTCCTCTTACATGGAGTTGATGGACACTAATGCTAAGCTAATGAATGCTTGGTTGCTCAATTTGGACAAATATTGAAGAAATTAGAGCCAAATCATTACTGGTTTTTCTGGTTTTTTTGGTTTTTCCAAAAACAGAAAAAGGGGTTTTCAAAAATTGATAATTACACATGTCAGATGGAGTTGATACTCAACATTGAGGTTCATTAGGTGTCAATGCAAGTTGCCTATACTTGATTGCACCATTACATTGCGATTTGGAGCCTTGGAAGGCATGTCAATTCAGGGTATCCCGCACTAAGTGAGTCAGTTCATCTTGGATGATTACAGGTTGATTTCCTACATGAAATTTGGAGTTTGTTGGCTATCTTGGAGTATCTGGAACATTCATTGGAGTGTGGCTGAGCTAAGGAAGGCTCATTTACAGATTTGAAGTGTGCAAAAGGTGTATGCATTGAGCAACATGTCGGACAATCCAGTTCAGATTGTTGGTGAAAAGCTGGATAGGAAGAACTTCCAGGCATGGAAGTACAGGATAAAGAGTTTCTTGAAAGGAAAAGGATTTTGGAATCTCATTACAGGTGCTGAGCCAGAGCCTGAGCTACCTTGACAACCTACACATCAGCAGCTTATTGCTCATAAGCAATGGTCAGAGAGAGCATTCAAAGTGCTGCATTATTTGTCTATATGTATATCTGATGCTATGCTCATACACATTCAGGATGCTAAGAATCCCAAAGATGCATGGGATACGTTGGTCAAGATGTTTGACACAGATACGAGTGCTCGCAAGTCTCAATTGCGACAGCAGATACACAATGTGAAAAGGAATAAAAGGAGCATACATGATTATGTGCAAGAAATCAAGAAGTTTGCAGATGCATTGGCCACAATAAATGCCCCCATGCCTGATGATGATTTGGTGGATATTACCTTGCATGGTCTTGGCAAGGAATACAAATCCTTTGATACATCTATCTCAGTGAGGAGTATAGGTTTACCCGACTTCGATGAGTTGGTTTCACTCTTGTTGGTTGAGGAAATCAAGCTCAGTGATTCATTTCTGGATGCATCTACTAGCCATGATGATGGCAGAAATCAGGCTTTCTACTCGTAGAGAGGCTTTAGAGGCAGGGGGAGATTTGCAATGTCATGTGGTGTATTCCGCAACCTCATGACGTCGCCCGATTAGAAATCGAAGAGAAGCCAAAACTAAGTCGTACTGCAAGAAGGCAGCAAAACCAAGAGTTGGCTCAACAACAAAAGGAGGCAGAATTAAAAGACAAAAACCGGGCACAACAAGAACCAGTAGACTTACACCCCGCACCCGAGCATTTCAAATCATTTACCACAGGGGAACATAAAGTGGTCTACACAAAAGCCCAACGAACGCCTACCAATGGGAGTAGCGGTGTCTACGATGGCCCTGCGGTAGTTAAGGAGATAGACTTAGCAGATCCGGGTGAGGAGTCTAAACCAGTTTTTATTGCTCAAGACCTCACCAAGGCGGAAGAAGCTGCACTTACGAAGCTTCTTAAAGAATTCAAGGACATATTTGCTTGGACATATCATGATATGAAGGGTGTTCCACCCTCGGTGGTGCAACACACGATTCCAATGATTAGCACTGCTAAACCAGTCCAGCAACGTCCCTACCCAATGAATCCTAAGTACGCAAAGATTGTACAAGAGGAAATTGAAAAGCTAGTAAAATGTGGATTCATTTACCCAATTGAGCACTCAGAATGGGTTTCTTCGATAGTCATCGTACCAAAGAAGAATGGGAAACTCAGAGTGTGCGTTGATCTCAAAAAGGTTAATGCAGCCACCAGAAGGGATCATTACCCCCCTGCCATATTCTGAACATGTGCTTGAAAGAGTGGCAGGCAAGGAGGCATATAGCTTTTTAGATGGGTACTCGGGTTACAATCAGATCACAATTGCAGTCGAGGACCAAGCTAAAACAGCATTCACGGAGTTTGGAGTGTTTGCCTTTCGCGTCATGGCTTTTGGCTTGACCAATGCACCTGCAACATTCCAACGATTGATAAACACGGCCTTTAAGGAATATCTAAGGGACTTCTGTGAAGCTTTCTTAGATGATCTTTGTGTTCATTCCTCTTGGGACGAGCACTTGATGTGTTTACAAAAAATATTTGAAAGGTGTAGATTATATCGGATCTCCTTGAATCCTTTCAAATGCCAATTAAACACGGAGTTATCTTAGGGCATATAGTGTCCAAAAATGGGATTTCCACTGACGAGAGTAAAATCAAGGTCATTTTGGAATTACCCCCACCCACCAACTACAAGGGAGTCCAACGGTTTATGGGCCAGGTTGGTTATTATCGAAGGTTTATTCTATTCTTCACCGAGATAGCTCGACCATTGTATAAGCTTCTCATCGAGTTTATTTGGACCGAAGAATGTCACCATGCCTATGAGCTATTAAAGAAGGCCTTGGCGAGTGCTCCAATCTTGAGAATGCCTAACTGGGATTTACTCTTCCATGTGCATATTGATGCATCAAACTTTGCTATTGGGTGTGTGTTAACTCAACCTGGAGAACACAAGCTAGACTACCCCATTAGCTTTGCCAATTGCCAGTTGAACGATGCTGAGATGAACTACACCACTACGGAGCGAGAAGGGTTGGCAATGATATATGCAGTAAGGAAATTTCGTTATTACCTCCTTGCCACCAAGTTTGTTTTCTATGTAGATCATCAAGCATTGTTGTATCTGGTAAACAAACCATGTTCCACAGGAAGAATCACACGATGGCTATTGATTCTTCTTGAGTTTGATTTCACTGTTGTTGTGAGACCTGGCAAAAAACATGTTATGGCTGTGATCATTTGTTTCGCATACCTAATGGTGAGGCTCCTACGGGGGTTGACAATGACTTACCGGACACTTCCCTGTTCATGGTGGTAACAATGCCTGAATGGAGTGAGAAGATTGTTAACTTTTTGGTTAATGGCTTCCCACCCAAGGAGCTTCGTAAAGATCTAGCTCGAAAGCTAATCAAAGAATGCGAACCCTATTACCTGATAGCCGGGACTCTTTATAAAAGCGGAAAGGATGACGTTCCTAGGCATTGTGCCCGAGAGGATGAGTATCTATACATTTTGCAAGAGGCACATATGGGCGTAGCCAGTTGTGAGACCTGGCAAAAAACATGTTATGGCTGTGATCATTTGTCTCGCATACCTAATGGTGAGGCTCCTATGGGGGTTGATGATGACTTACCACGGACACTTCCCTGTTCATGGTGGAGACAATGCCTGAATGGAGTGAGAAGATTGTTAACTTTTTGGTTAATGGCTTTCCACCCAAGGAGCTTCGTAAAGATCTAGCTCGAAAGCTAATCAAAGAATGCGAACCCTATTGCCTGATAGCCGGGACTCTTTATAAAAGCGGAAAGGATGACGTTCTTAGGCGTTGTGCCCGAGAGGATGAGTATCTATACATTTTGCAAGAGGCACATATGGGCGTAGCCGGTGGTCACTTCTCAGGAGACTTAACTGCGCGAAAGATCTTACAATCAGGGTATTGGTGGCCCACTATATTCCAAGACGCATCACTCTTTGTGAAGGGTTGCGATGAATGCCAACGATATAAGAAACCCCAAAGGAAAGATCAGATGCCCCTACATCCGATCAAAGTAAACCAACCATTTGAAAAGTGGGGTTTAGACTTTGTAGGTCCAATTAGCCCGGCGGCCCGAAACACACAACCTCGCTATATTATTGTGGCCACTGACTATATGACCAAATGGGCTGAAGCGAAAGCGACACGTAAGGCAGATGCGAGGACAACAGCTAAGTTCCTCTTTGAAAATATAATCACACGCTTCGGTTGTCCTTTTGAACTTGTGAGCGACAATGGGACGCATTTTATAAATGACGTGATTATGGAGCTCACAACAAATTTCATGATATCCCATCATAAATCTACTCCTTATTATCCGCAAGCGAATGGCCAAGCTGAGAGTACCAACAAGACTTTAATCTCTGTTTTGACAAAGACTGTTGAAGCTCATCGCACGGATTGGGATCTAAAGCTTACGACAGCTTTATGGGCCTATCGTACTGCGTACAAAGTGGCTATTAATTACACACCATTCAAAATGGTATATGGCCAAGAAGCAGTCATGCCGTGGGAATTTGTCATTCCTAGTCTTCGTGTTGCTACTCAAGAGGGTTGGGATGGTAATCCCTTAGTAGAGCGTCTATATATCCTTGAGCGGCTAAACGAAGAAAGACAATTTGCTGTATACAATGCCCTTGTGGAGAAGGATAGAAGGAAAAAATGGTTTGATCGCCATCTAAAGGACAAGGACATCAAGGTTGGGGATAAAGTCCTGATGTATGGAGTGCGAAACAAAAAGAAGAAGCTCAAATATGCTGGTAAGGGACCATATAGAGTATGTGAAATTACCCCGCAAGGTACCATCAGAGTGGAGACTCTCGACGGAGTTGAAACCATTGGATTCCTTAATGGGAGTAAATTCAAAAGATACTATGACCCCCTGAGCCAGGAGGAGTTACATGCAATCCATCAAAAGAAGGCAGCTAAAGAACAAGCTGAGCTTAAAAAGATACAAGCGAGAGTCGAATCCAAAGAACGTTAACAGCGTGCTAGGAGACAACGAGAAGCCAACTTGGGAATTACGCAAGTATTTTTCGAGGAAGCAGAGGAGGATGCACTGGAATCTGACCCACCTCTAAGATACCCAATTGAGTTACAAAGTCCTTACGGGGAGGTGCTGTATAATGCATTATTGGATACAGGAGCTCAACACAATTTGCTATCATATGGCGTGTGGTGTCAATTGGGAAAACCACCTTTATCCAAGAGTTTTATCCAAGTTCAAGGAATCAACAAGAAGAAAACCCTTGTCTCAGGAATTCTGCACACTCCGGTTGCTTATGACAAGGGAACCATAATTCAAAGCTTTTTGGTTATGCCTGCTGGTACCATGGAAGGGACTGTAATCTTAGGGCGCAAATGGATGATGGCCACCAAGTGCAATATCGATTGGGCAACCAGAAAAGTCACAACGCAAGAACCAACACTAGGTCTGACCGCTCAAAATCCCGCACCTAAGTCATCCACTCAAATATTAGATAATGAAAAATCACAAAGTCCAGTGGCAAAACCATCTTCGATTGTTGGCCACCCCTCTAACGCTTCAACGCCAAGAGTGGAAACAGGCAAGGTGGTCCCTAAAGCTTCGCTTACTATGCCAAAGGGTACATACAAATGGGTCCCCAAAGCTTCGTTAACTTCCCCTGCTCAATCTTGTTCAGCCACCAAGAAGCCTCGTAAAAGGAAAGCAGCTAACCACCCGAGAAAGGGCAATGTAACATCACGATGGATCCCTAGAAAATTATTAGTAGCCCAAGGGTACTACGAGGGGAATGACCAGATTTGGGTCCCTAAACATAAGCTGAATCCCTCTACATCACCTGTAAAACCTTGCAAACCAACAATTCAAGATCGTGGTAAGGGAAAGGTAACAGAGTGCTCCGCACCACTTCTTCCAGAGTTAGTTTGGATTCCCAAACGATATCGATCATTACCACCTAGCTCAGGAATGGGGGGAGCCACATGAAGCTCCTAGCTCCTCATACTAGGCACACGCTGATATAGAAGTTTCTACATGCTCTACACCTACTCTTGTCAACACCCAACAAAAAACCGATGAGTCTACGTCTCCCCTTGTAATAGTATCATCAAAAACCATTTCCTCCATTCGTCAATGGGAGCGTACACTACCATCTCTGTAATTGGATGTGGCCACAAGGGTCATAAAAAGCTATCTGCCCACATCACAACCTATGACCTGCTGGACAATGGTTCCAAGAGGCTGCAACATCATTGCAAATAATATGATCTACCCAAGAAAAGGGGGAGCATGTACTCATGCTCGACATTCTAATGCTTCCTCCTTAACCTTCTCCCCTGACCATGTAATTGCCAAATTCAAGGGGATGTATATATATAGCTTCATACATTTTAAAAAAAAACAAACAAAGAAAGAAAAGAAAAACAAAAAATAGTAAAAAAAGCAAGAGCACAAAAACAAGAGAAATATCCGTATACAATCAAGAACTAGATTGACCTGTCATAAACCTACTGATGCTATATCTGTGTTTGCAGATATGGCAGATGCCCGATCATCATACACTTCATCCACTCCTACCTTTGGTGTATCATCTGTACCTTTCTCAGATATTCTACATGTGCTATCCTGTAATTGAAACTGAATGGGATCATATAGATGTACTAGCCAGAGAGGAAAATGTTGAGGAATTAGAATGACTAATTCACCTATTGACCATGACTGACCCCTACTCCGTAGAGGACATATCCCCGATAGCCCAATGCTTTCCTTTTCCACAAGATGACTATCCTCACATGGTTACATTTTTGATGAGTTTATGTGGATGGGAAAATGAAAGGAAATATCTGACAATGATAATGGACGGATGAAACTCATGGCACTACTGAGGTTGACTTTATTTGTTTGGATGATGCGGATAGAGGCTTAGCCTTAGGGCTAGAGCCAGGACTCTACAACATCCTCTTACCGTATCCTCAGTAGTAGTGTGGTGACTGGTAGGTAGGTTAGTGTTTTCAAGTTTTTTCTAGTTTAGAGTCCTTAAACGAGTCTTGAATTTTTCATACTGATGTGCCTCTCGAGGTATAGTGCTTGTTAGTTGATTGTACAGGTTGAAAAGTTTGAGGTGGGTTCGCTTTCAAGTCCTGAGACTACCGCAACGTTCATCAAAATATAACTACATCAAATTGCAAGCTGTCTCGTCAAATCAAGGAGATCTCCAATTACAGGTGTAATTCTTCCATACCCACTCTCTTTCGTTTTTACTGTTCAATTAATTGCATAAACTATAATGCATGACCACATGGAAATTGTCAATGTACTACTTAGTTTTTGAAGTTGCTTGCATGCTAGTGTAAATCATTAATGAGCTTAACTTTATTGGAAATATTCCTAGGCAGCATGACATCTTTAGTTAACCTTGGAATTCGATTGTCTTAGGTCTAGGGTCAAACCATCTTAATGTTTGACACCTGGCCATGTGTGTGTTGACCTCTAGGATATAGCTATTACCCCTTTGTCGAAAGGATGCAAGACAAATTATAGTTCAGGAGCGAAGATCAAAAGAAATAGATTTTTAAAAAAAAAGCCTATAATAAATGGCAATACCAGTCTATGATGTGCTTTAATGTTGGCCTATCGCCTTATTGATACTTGGTAGGCAAGGAGTATTCTACTCCAGACCGATGCCTTGGTTGGTAGGGGTTAGCCTGGCCTAAGGTGAACTAATAGATTCCTGGATAATGCCTTGTGTTAAACATGGTACCAGGATCGATGTTAGTTTTGCCTTAGGAAGGTCGCCATTGTGTGTAAAAATTATCACGTGCATTTTTTTTTTTTAAAGGCAAAAGGCTCCTGTAACTCTAATGTTTCTTGTGTCCCTAGACTCGTGGTATTAACTTGTTCTTAGAGCAGACACAGTGTGGTCATCTGTTTATTTATTAAGCTTGGTTATTTTCCTTGACTTAGGCCAGTTATAAACCTTGATTAACCTTTGACACCTTGCTAACTCTTGATTTACTTTCAATAATTTTAGACTCCTATTAATTTGCTACACTAGCTCATTCATGTGACCCTTAAACTAAGTTCTCATAGCAACATCCATTGTGGTCTAACATGCTTGAATTTATACACTTTACATCTTTTGAATTCCAGCATACTTTCACTTTACTTCCCTGTTTTGCAGATGGTCCACCACAACAACCCTATCGAGCTTACCATACCATAGCTTCCGAGGACGGAATCTACATCAGGAAGGGGGGCATGTTAACCCATGACGAACATTGAGACATACTATGTTTTACGTCATTAATTTAAATATTCTGAGTCATGGGCCGGGCTTGTCGGCACCATATGTTAAGGATAAAGGGATTGGGTGATCGCCGATGAGAGGCGCACCTTGAATATCAGTAGGATAAGGGTTAGGATCGGCCGGCCATGTATGGGTGCCCAAGTGTGAACGCCAAGTCACCTATAAGAGCTAAAATCCTTATTCTCATGTGTTGTGAATACAAGAGTGCTCTTGCCTTATCTCTTTGGTCTCCTTATCCTGCGTGTGTGTGTGTGTGAGAGAGAGAGAGAGAGAGAGTGAGAGAGCGATCGAGCAGCACTGTGTAGGGGCACGGCGGCGGAGAGGCGGTAGAGCGGCGACAGCGGCTCCTTCTTCACTGCGACGCGGGAATCCTTCAAGGCGGCGGTTGAGCGGTGAGTGACACACCCTTTGGAATTCTGTTTGAGCTTGCTTTCCTTGTTGTATGCTTGCAGCCATTCGTGGCTCGCATACGGTGTTCCACAAGTCCCCACCAGCTACGACCTGTGCGTCAAAAGTGCACAATAACAAAGAATCTGATTTCAGTTGGCCAGATGATTGAGCACGGTTTGCAGGTTCGGTTTAACCCTGATGGGGTGTTATGTTGAAGATTTTAAAGACAAGTGCAGGTTGGTTGCAAAAGGCAACAGAGTGGGCAGAATGTTTACGTTGAATGTAGACATGCCTGAAATGAGTGCTGCGATGTTTGCAAATGGTTCAAGAGTTGTTGCAGACACAGACATATGGCATAAAAGAATTGGACATGTAAATGTGCAGAGATTGAAGTCTATGTAGACAAAAGGAATTGTGACAGGGCTGCCAAAATTTAAAGTGGAAGGTATGCAGAAAATATGTGAAGCATGCCAATTTGGGAAGCAAACAAAGCATGTGTTTCCACGTAACAGATATGTGAGCAGAAATGCACTAGATGTTGTGCATTCAGATGTATGGGGTCCTAAGAAGACCATATCTATGGGAGGCTGCAGGTATTATGTGACTTTCATTGATGACCACACAAGGAAAGTGTGGGTATATTTCATGAAAGAAAAGAGTGAGGTGTTCGCTCACTTTCAGAATTTCAGAGTTTTGGTTGAAAAGCAAACAGGAAAATATGTAAAGTGCCTAAGGTCAGATGGAGGGGGAGAGTACTTCTCCAATGAGTTCTCTGAATTTTTGAAGAAGAATGGTATTCGGAGATAGTTTACATGTAGATACACTCCGCAGCAAAATGGAGTTGCTAAGCGAAAAAACAGGCACATTGCTGAGATTGTGCGAGCATTGATGGAAGAGAAAAATATGCCGCATAGCTATTGGGCTGAGGCTGTTTCTACAATAGTATACATCATGAACAGGACTCCAACTACAACCATACATGATGTAACTCTAGAGGAGAGGTTACTGGGACAGAAAACTAGATTTGTCTCATCTGAAAGTCTTTGGATGCATTGCATATGTGCATGTGCCAAATGAGCTGAGAACTAAGCTGGATCCAAAAGCTGAAAAATGTGTGTTTATTGGATATTCCGTTGAGCAAAAGGGATACAGGTGTTATAACCGTGCTACACGTGAGTTGAGGGTAAGCAGGGATGTTGTCTTTGATGAGATGAGCAGTTGATATGCTGCTGAAAAAGAAGCTATTGGGGCTGATGTGAGTGTAAGTGTGGTTGCACAGAATGCAGGTCAACAATCACAGTCTTTGAGTGGACCAGGACAGTCCTCATCTAGTGGGTATGTTTATAGACCATGGAGTGGCAGGCTGCATCATAATACCAGTCCTGCAAATGTGATTAGTACATCACGTAAAGGAAAAGAGAAAGTGGTTGAGCCCCTTGGTATGCCTGACATTTCTGCAGGGCATTCTCATGTTAATGGAGAGTCTAGTGGCTCAGATATGAGCCTTGATGAGGAGCTTGGGATCCCAGCTATGAGAACACCTGGTGTAAAGAAGGCTATGGAAGCCATGAATGAAAAGCTGCGAAGATCTGGGAGAGTGAGAAATCCTGTGCAGAGATTTACCTATCATGGTTATGTGGCACATCACTATGCATATATGGCTAAGGTTGTGCAGGTTGTTGAGCCCACGTGCATTGATGAGGCTGTTGGAAATGTGTGTTGGGAGAAAGCTATGGATGAGGAGATGGATGCACTATATGGAAATGAAACTTGGGATTTAGTGCAATTGCCTGAAGGCAAGAAAGCCATTGGATGCAAGTGGGTGTACAAAGTTAAACATAACAGTGATGGAAGCATAAACAGGTACAAGGCTAGATTGGTAGCCAAAGGATATGCGCAGACATATGGGGTTGATTATGAGGAAACTTTCAGCCCAGTTGCCAAGATTGCAACGATGAGAGTTGTGATAGCAGTGGCTGCATCAAAGCAATGGTCTTTACATCAGATGGATGTAAAGAATGCATTCTTAAATGGGGATTTGCAAGAAGAGGTGTATATGTTGCAGCCACCTGCTGGTTATGAGGATGTGGGTTACTCCGAGCATGTTTGCAGGTTGAAGAAAGCCTTGTATGGCTTAAAGCAACCACCAAGAGCATGGTCTGACAAGATTTCTGAATATCTTATCACTATTGGCTTTCATGTAGCCAATGCAGATTTCTCATTGTATGTGAGACATGGTGATAGAGGAGTTATGCTTGTTGTCATCTATGTAGATGACTTGATCATTACGGGGGACCATGATGCAGAGATCTTTGATATAAAGATCTTGCTTAGACAAAAGTTTGAGATGAAGGATCTGGGGGAGCTCAGATATTTCTTGGGCATTGAGGTGATTAGGTCACCACATGGTATTGGATTACTGCAGAGACAGTATGGCTTGGACATGTTGTCCAAGTATGGTATGACAGGCTGTAAGTCTATTTCTGTGCCATTGGATCAGAATGGCAAGTTGAGTGCAGATTCAGGAGAGATCTTGTAGGACCCTACTATGTACAGGCGCATAGTAGGAAGTTTGATATACATGACGATCACCAGACCAGATTTGAGCTATGCTGTTGGGTTGGTGAGTCAATTTATGCAGGTTCCACGGAAACCGCATTTGGATGCTGTGAGACACATACTGAGGTATGTGAAGTCTACTTTGCATTATGGACTATTCTATGAGACTGGGACAGAGATATGTGTACATGGGTACACATATGCTGATTGGGCTGGTAGTATCTTAGATAGAAGATCTACCAGTGGATTCATGTTTTCTTTGGGGAGTGCTGTTGTGACTTGGAGCAGCAAGAAGCACCCTACGGTTGCTCTATCCAGTACAGAGGCCGAGTACAGAGGAGCTGTTATGGCAGCATGTGAGGTAGCTTGGTTAAGAAAGCTACTTACAGATTCGGGTCTATCAGTGGATAGACAAGTTGTCATTTTCTGTGACAACATTAGCAGTATACAATTGGCCAGGAACCCAGTCTTTCATGCTCGTACGAAGCACATAGAGGTTCACTACCACTTCATCAGAGAGAAGGTCTTAGCAGGAGACCTTGACCTTGTTTATGTCAGCACAGAGGATCAGGTAGCTGACATCTTCACCAAAGCATTGGGGTGTACAGAGAAGCTTCGCAGATTCAGAGCTTCGCTTGGTGTACATGAGATGGAGTTGAGCTTGAGGGGGAGTGTTGAGATATCGAGCTCGTCTAGTGAGGTGGTGGCCACTGATGATGACCTGCCTGGGGGATAGGCCCCACACTTACACCACTGGCATGGTTGGTGAGATCATGGGAGATATGCGGCTAGTGGGATGACAGGCTGTGTAACAGCCATTCTAGAGACTGGCATAGTTATAGCGCCAGCTCATTTAGTCGGGTTCACACTATAGAGAACCCGTGTATGTATTGGTTGAGTACCTTTCATATTATGTGTACTCTTATTCTTGTATATGGTGTGTTGAGTAGAGAAGAAGAAGATTTTCAGCCTCTCACCTTGTGTGTTCTCTATTAGGGTTTTGTGAGTGTGTGTGTGTGTGCTTGCAAGAGCTCAAGTTTTTTTTCCCTTTGCATCTTTTCAGGATGGACCTGCAATCAGGAGGGGGTTATGTTAACCACTCTGGTTTACATGGCCTTTCGTGCTGCACAGCTACTATACCTCCTTTTTAATTCATCTTTTTGTAACCGCGCTAAGCACTAATTGTAAAAAGAGATATGGCATGACCAAGCTTACAGCTTTTGTAATGCCGGTCATAAGGAATTGATGTACATAGAGCTAGTTAAACTAGGAAGACTAGTTTTGGGGCCCCATTTGTAATTGGGTGGCCGGACATTGTTAATATGAGCTCATGTATATAAGACATTTTATGAAATATGAAAAGGGACAATCCCATTTGTATCAAATTGTTCCTTGCTTTCTCTCCCTCTCTCTCTCTCTATTAAGCTTATGGTGGCTTGCTTGCTTTGTGATTGTTGGTGTATGTGAATAGGAATGGTGTTTCTCTCCCTTCTCTCCTTCACTCCCTTCTCATTGGTCTCCACCTTGTCTTGTTTGCATACGATTGGCATGAGGTAGAGGTTGAGATATCCATAGCTCCTTCCCTCTTTCTCCTACCTATCTTGCTTGGATCTCTCTTTAAGTGACACAAAGAGAGTGTAGAGTGAGCCCCTAGCCTCACATTAGAGAGTTAACCCTAATAGGGTTGGCCAAGTGCTAATCACTGGATTCGGCCCTTTCATGCACTTCCTTCTTCTTCTTCTTCTTCTCTCTTGTTCTTGTGAGGTAGTATGTTAATCCATTAACATGTTCACATCTAAAGTAAGCATCCTGCCATTTCTGTTACCTTTTATAACCAAGCGATACTAATTTTTAAAGTCTTCCACAAAACATCCTTAAGGACTTGCAGACCCTGCTCAACCATCTTTCCAATAAAAACCAAACTCTTTGTAATATTTGGAACATAAAGTACAACTACCAAGTACTTCATTTTTCCATCTTGCATAGACAATGGGAGTTTACTAACATGCACAATGGGATGCACAATATCATCACTTGTTTCTACATAACCTAGTTTTTCCATTTTTTGCATGTCTCTAAACCACTCAGCATGACTGGTCATGTATTTAGAGGCACCAAAATCCACATACCATGTATCTTGAGATCTTGCCACATCTCTTGTTATGGAACTAAGCATGTGTTTCATCACAAACAGTTGCTCACTTCAGTCATCACCTCCCTATTTAGATGATGCATAGTTGAAACTTTCTACTTTTAATGTCATTCTTCTTTTTATAGGAGTCCTTTACCATGTGCGCTACTTTTAATGTCATTCTTCTTTTTATAGGAGTCCTTTACCATGTGCCCTACTTTGCCACAATAATAGCACTCTATGCTATTTGCATTTTGATTTCTTTGTTTCCAACCACCTCAACCTCTTTGGCTTCCCCTGCGTCTGGAATGGCCTCTTTCACCTATGTATGATCGCTATTGTGAATCATTGGACTGTTGTTGTCCAGAATTTTGATTTCTTTATTGGCCACCACCTTGGTCTCAACCACCACCTTGGTCTCAACTGCTACCTCTACCTTGGAGTCCTCGCCTAGATACTTTTCTTCTATGATCAACATAGACACCAAGTCCCAAAAGTTAAGAATATTCTCCCTAACTACAATGGAGGTCTTGAATGGCTTGTACTCTTTGCTAAGCCCATTCAAACAGACACTTACCAAGTCATCATCTTTCCACCGATACATTAATAGACCCAAGGGATTCAACAATGACCTTGATATTTAAAGCATACTCGCATTGATAGACATACTTTTCTTCTCCACAAACATACTTTTCTTCTCCATAGTATGCAGCTCTTGTTTTAGATGCAATTTTCTTGCCTTTGTGTTGGTCTGGAAGATCAACACTAGGTTCTGCCATGCAATTGCTAGAGTGTTGGTGTTATGGCTCACCCTAACCCTCCTTGAAACACATCCAACAAGAGATTACCTAGTGAACCACAACTGTCATGAGGATCTTTTCAATGGCTGAGCTCGTAACCCTTTAGGTCTCCAAGCTCTATAACTCCTTGAGAAGCAATTCCATCGTGACGAGCATTGTCACACTATCGTGTTGCACTACGGGTACTTGTCTCTCCTCTCTTCTCACTTCACTCACACACACTCATTAGCATGCATTAGGGAGAGAGATTAGCAAGAGCAAGACTCAATTTCACAATGGGAGATTATGTTGTATACATGGCCATAAGTATACACACTAACTTAAACTATGGCTGACCAGGCACTTTAGGCTCATAAGAGGCCTAATGCTATTATAATGACTACTCTCATAATATATCCATGAAATACATCACTTAGGACTTCATCCTAACGTGCTACCACATGCTCTTGAAGTGGAAATCGTCATAAATACTTTGTCGTCACACTATTACAGGCACCTATCCAAGTTGTAGCTTTGGACACCATTGCTTTTCATATCTTGAATGTATGACCCTTTGGTGTATCTACCATGATTCCTTGATATACGATGGTGGTGGTAGCTCTTGTTAACCCTAGAAATGAGTTAACATCTCCCCATTCTTGATGACGATCGTGTCCTCGTTGTTGTCGTGATCACGCGTTGAAGGCCTTTGTGTGGGGAGAATGGACAAGCTTTGTTGATGGTTTTGATGTTTAGTGACGTTCAATGGTCTGTGTTCCTTCGGAAGGAATGAGAAGGGTTAGTTAGTAAATGAAGAGGTTAGTGGTTTACTGGGAATTCCTAATGATTTCGGGGTGATTGGGTATTTTTGCAAATGATTGCATTTTTATATTTGTGTTTTATTTGTGTTTTTTTTTCTTGCAATTATAAGCAAGGTTACATGTGACTTGTGTTAATGGGGATGCTAAGAGATGTTAATAATGGGAGAGAAGAGAGGAAAGGATCCACAGGAGAACGTAGACATAATCATTAGAATGACATGGTGATTCTCAGTTCCTCATTCGATTCATTGAAGCGCCATTCATCATTTGAAGAAATTGGCCTTTGATGAAGTCCTTTTGTGTGGTGGCAGGATTCTTGTCAAATGTTGTTGAGTAGGACTTTTCTTGCATACTTCTTTCCATGTGTTTTTTATGTTTTTATGTATATTTAAGTGCTCTTATGAAGTAGATATACATGAAGTACAAGAATTGAGTGAAATAGACTCTTGTTAAGCTGCTGCTTTTTGTTGAAGTAGCCACTTGTTGGTGGCGAGGATTGAAAGAATTACGTTGACTTGTGAGGATAATATAGATATCTTCACTAAGGATTAAATATCATTGATTTGTGAATATCGTAGCGTCGTTTGGAGAGGTTTGAAATTTGAAGGAAAATTCCAGGTGATGGGTTGTACCATTGACCAGGCTTTCGTACACCATGTCCCCCAATCCAGAGATGTATCTAAAAGTTGTCGATGATGCTGAGGCTTTGGTGCAAATGTCCTCCAGTGCATGAGTATGGATATGTACTCTCATGGAGCAGCTACTATGTTAATATAGCCAAAAGAATAGTAAGCGATAAGCTTAACATGATGTGATGTGATGTGATGTGAATCAGGATAGATGTGGATGAGATGTGATGTGAAATGGATATGATGTGATGTGATGTGGATTGGGGTAGATATGAATGGATGAGATGTGAATGAATGTAATGTGATGAGATGTGGGACATGGGTAGATGCAAATTGGTGAGATGTGATAAGGATAAATGTGGATAGATGTGATGAGATGGAATATGATGTGATTGGATGAGAATGGATGAAGGACTATGGGAATACATATGATTGGACGTGGATTAAGAAATGTAGATTGATGTCAAACAATGTGGAAAGACGAGAGTTCGTTATAGAAACTGTATTTATGACATGTTTTTAAATGATATTTTTATGTCAAGAAGGCTGGGGAAGCATTTTGACCATCTTGTGAATGAGGTCGGGGGGAGACCTAAGTGATAAAGTTGCAACAGCTGACGCAGAGTCAATGGAGGGCATCTTGCGTAGCAAGGTTGGCCGAGGTCTTGACCAGCCTCGGCTCGATTTAAATGGTGAGCTTTCGGTACGGTGGATGAGGGACCAAGGAAGCGGCCTATAATTGAAGCACTAGGTGACCTGCGAAGGATCCTAGAGGGTGCTCACCATACGGTGCTCGGGCTCTTGCTCGCCGAAGATACCCACGCATGCATCGAGGAAGATATTGGAACAAGGAGTAAGAGTTGTTTTCTGAATTCGGGCATGGATCTGGTTGATTGACCTTGCTGGGTCCTCAAACGGATGAGTCCATGGCTCTTTTATATGGATCTGTTGGTTGATCTTGCTGATCTTTAACGGAGAGTCCATCTGGATTTTTATAAGTGAACGTATCTCACCAACCATGCTAGTGGTGTAGATGTAGAAGCTATCACCCAAGCGGGTCATCAATGTCCCGTAGCACTAGTTGAGCTCGATATCTCAACACTCCCCCTCGAGCTCAACTCCACACACTATACTCCAAGTAAGCTCCTAAACCTGTGAAGCTTCTCTGTGCCTAATGCCTTCGTGAAGATGTCCTAATGGGTAAAGGATTTTGGGATTATGTAGAAGGAGACAATGAGAAGCCTCCAGAGTTATCTGAGGGGGAACTTCCAGGCATGGAAGTTATTCTTATCCAAATCTCACTAACAATCTGATTAATTCCATGAGACATGTTTTCATGCAGCAACAATCAAATAACCTGCAAACAGACAACTTCTGTATGCAACCTGTAATATAGCAATATCTCCTGTAACTACTGCTGCAACAGTACTTCAGCACAACCTGTGTCACCAAATGTGATTAGAGTACATGTACATACACCCAATATCAAAAAATACATGTGCAAACCCTGTCTTCACTTTCAAAATGCACTGCTGCACTGCAATACCAGATTTCGAGCAGAAATAGTTCTCTACCATAACTTCTAGAAAACTGCCAAAATACCTTGCAATGACAAAACGGGGTCTGTAACGCGCCCGAAACGCGAATCTAGCCGAAAAAATTAGTCCGAGATAGAATACCTGCCTCTTCTCAATCGGAGATGTGTAGCCTCCCAGAGCTACTGAGAGGGTGTTGTACCTAAACCAAGAAGGGGAAAGAGATGATGCTCTTACCCGTGTAGTATCGCTTCCTTCCTGGCTTGTTCTTGCCTCTTGCTTGCCTCCTTAGCTCTCACATGAACCAGGCTCTGATACCATTAAAGAGAATGAGGGGAAGAGGGAGAGCTTCAAACCCTACCAGCAAAAACACACACATAAGAGAGAGCAA